>NC_138046.1:85459293-85787096 GCF_964194185.1 Rhinolophus hipposideros | reverse complement strand
GATCTCCTTCAGGTGGATTCCGAACTTCTACACGGGGAGGAAACAGAGTGCGAGCTCAAAAATCTGTGCTCGGTGTCCTGCAAGCAGTCACTCCGTTATTCCCCGTCACAACATTTCCTAGGCAGGGAGCTCAAAGTCGTGGGGGAGGACAGGAAAAGAGAGGCTGCAGAGGAACTGGACTGTGGGAGCTCTGGCACTAGCTGAGGCAATGGGACCCACTTCAGGAGACAACAGACGCTCAGAGAGCATGAGGGAGAGGAACCCGGGGAGTTCAGTGTGCAGTGGAAGCTTCCAGGTGGAGAAGCTAAGGCAAGGCTTCCGGAGGAGGCCGTACCGACACTGGGCCTCCACGGCTTCCCTGCTGCCGCTTTTGTTCCAGAGTTTTCCCCATCCCTGCGCCCACCCACCTTTTCCAGGGTGTATGTTGCTCGTTCAATGATCTCAGGGAAATGTTCGTCGTATTCTCGGATGACATCCTTCAGCATGTCTACAGGCGGGGGGGAGGTGAAGAGAGAACCTGGGCTGAGCAGGGGCCACAGAGCTGCAGCCCCTCGGTCAGCCCTGCTGAGGGGAGCACAGTCAGGACCTGGTACTGTGCCCATGGCACCATCAGCCAAGGCCTGATGGGTGGGGGCATGTGATGGGGGGGCCCCCTGGGGAGGGTTGGGGGAGGAGTGAGAGAGCTCAGGGAGGGGGCACAGTTGTCCACCTGAGCGCTTGATGGGGATCTTCTTGTAGTCCTTAATCATCAGATATTTCACCAACTTATTTGCCTGGAGAAGGAGGAGCACATGGGGAGGTAAAGGCATGGGTGAGCCCACAAAGAGGTGACCCACAAGGGGAGGAGGAGAGAGAGGGGTTAAGGGCGGACTTCTTACCCTCTCTTGCAGAAGGGTCACGTTGCGGGGTGGCAAGCACAGAATGTGTCTTGAGGGCACCTGGGACCTCAGGGCCATCGGGGGCCGAGGGGCCATCTGAGCCCGCACCGTCAATGTGGGCTGCGATGCTCTCCAGGTTGGTGGAACCGCAGGAGGCTCTCTCTCCTCCTCGCTGCTCTCATACTCATCATCCAGGTGCTTGGACTGTAGCATTGGGGAGAAGAGAGACCAGGGCTACCAAGCTTACTGGGCCAAAGCCCCTGGCAACATCTTCACCAGAGCTGGTACTTGGAAATAAGAGTAGTGGGAACAGTGGATGACACGTGCAGAGTGCTTACTAAGTGCCAGGCACTGAGCCAACCTCTTCGCCCTCCAGGCCTGAGGGTAGGGACTAGGTAGAGTAACAACATGCTAGCACACTTGTGTTAGAGAAACTTGGACAAGCTGAGAGAAGAAGAGGGAAGGGGAGAGGAAAGGGAAGGGAGAGGAGGGGAGGAGACAGGAGGGGTGAAGAGGAGAGGAGAGGGTAGAGAAAGGAGAAGAGCAAGGGGGTTTGGAGAGGGCAGGGAGGTCTCACCTTCTTTGTCCTCTTGCCTCCCATCCTGGCCCAGGGCTCAGCACTGTTCTGAGCAGCGGCAGCTGCACTCTCAGGCTCAGGGGCACTGGTGGCCATGTTGGCCTTGGCAGCAGCTGCTGCTGCAACATTCTGAGGCTCCACCCACCGAGTCTTAGCAAGAGCCTTCCCAGACTTGGTCGTCTTGGGCCGGGTGGCTGCCCCGTCCCCGGCATATGCTGCAGCCTGGGGCATCCCGGAGGCAGCGCTGGGGCCCTCTGCAGCGGCCTCTTGGGCGGGGGCGGGTCTCTTGGGGCGTGGGAAAGCCATGCCACTGACACCTGCCGGCTGGGCGAAATCAAAGACATCGTTCTGACCCAGGAAGGCTGTCTTGGGCCGGGTGGCATCCACCTCACTGGCACATGGAGCCTGAGAGGAAGCGCAGGCAGTACTAGGACCCTCAGTAGCAGCCTCCTGGGCCTGGGAGGATGGCTGGGACTGTAAGGAGGTTGCTGGAGCCCCAGAGGCGGCCATCTCACTGCTGACTGGCATCTGGGAGCTGCGCAGAGAAGCAAGGGTTGTGTCAGGAGTGCCTCCTTGAGCCTCAGCCACGTATGTCCTGGGCTGGGTATCTTCTCGTGAGGCCTGGTCTGTGGCCAGCAGGTGGTTAGCGACCACCTCATTGTAGGCGGCTCGCGCAACAGCGGCAGCAGCCCGAGCGGCACGGTTGGAGGCGGCTGCCCGGGCTACGTTGGCAGCACGGTCGGCCTCCTCATTGGCAAGTGTTTCCGGATCCAACTGAAATGCCTCCATCAGAGTCCGGGCCAGCATAGGGTTTTCCAGTTCCCAGGGCTCATTCTGCAAGGCCGGAGAGAAGAGTAAAGGTAAGGCAGACAACTCTGCACACTAGCATCATGGTTCCCTGTGCTGTCCAGCCTCTTCTAGGCAGCCAGCCAGCCTCCACTATCTCTCAGAGCCTCCCCAACTCCCTTTCTCTCAGCAGGAGAGAGGTTTGGTTTGGGGAGCCTGGGCAGTCCGTCCCATCAACCCTCCCCTTCATCCACACCCCTCTGCAACCACCACCCGCCCCAGCCCCACCGCCATTTAGCAGGGCCAGCAGGTGGCCAAGAAGGGGGCCTCACCGACAAAATGCGAAGGCCTGGACCCAAGCTCCCAAAGGCTCTGAGGAGACGAATGTCAAAGCTGGTGAGGGTGCCATAGCCTCCGAAAGCACCAAATTCTTCATAGTCGTTTCCTTCAACCATCTCTTCCTCCCCGACTTCATCGCTACCCTCATCCATGTCTTCAGCGTTGTAGCTTTCCGATTCCATGCGGAAGCTTCCCTCAGCCATGCTCGGTCCTGAGGAGAAGAGAGCTCAGCCTGAGAGGGAGGGTGAGGCCTCTTCAGGGGGAGGGGCGGGATCCAGTGGAGGCGGGATCTCTCAGCAGGTGGGGTGGGGGGCATCATCCATAACTAGGCAGTAGGGTTTGGGGGGCGGCGGGAGGTCTGTTGGGGGTACATTGTATCACAGGCAGAGCCCAAGGAGAGGGACAGAAGAGGTCGGAGGACACCCCGCACTGGAAGGGGGGTTGTGGTGGGGCAGGCTCCCCAACCCGGCATCTCGATTTGCATAGAGAGGTGCACTGGCAGGTTTGGGTCCGAAGAGCCCCAAAGGGGATGGAGGCATCGAGAGAGGGAGAAACAAAGGCCCTGAATTTAAGGGCTGGAGCAGGGGGCCAGGATGAAGGGAGAGCAGATGAGATGTGAGGGCTCAGACACACAGGGACGGCGGAAAGCTCTGGGAAACTGAATCCCAGGGACCCTTTGGTTAGGTCCGGGCGGGTGTGTGTGGGTGTGTGGGTGTGTGTGTGGGGGGGCGATTCAGGGGATTCCGGTGAGGTTGGATCACACTGGCACGATAAGGGTGGATGGGGTGGGGGCCTCGGACTAGGCGAGGCTCCAACTGGAGCGCTGGAGGTCTCAAAACCCAGGATTGCAACTCCAGGACGGGGGCAAAGCGGTCAGCTGGGTGGGAGTGATCTAGGAGTGGTTGGGTGGGGATGGGGGCTGGGTCTAAGGCCGCTCAGCCCGGAGCACACGGGCGTGCTAAATCGGTTCGGATCGTGGGCTCTGGTGTCAGCAAGGCTTGGATCCAGAAGCCTGGGTCTGGTGGCAGGGGTGGATGGGGCTCCTATCTAGACCGCGGGTCTAATGGGGTTCGGTTTCTGAGTGCTTGGGCTTTGTTCAGTTCCTGGGGTTGTGGTGGCCGCGTACGGGGTTCCACTCGCCCTCTCCCGGTCCTGTCTGGGGCTGGGTCCTTACCTTCCCTGGGGCTCCAATGGCGTCGGTCCTCAGCACCAGTAACCCCGCAGCCGCGCCCTCGCCTACTGCTGCCAGCACAGCAGCTCAGACCACCCCGCCCCTTTTCTCCGCGTACCCCCCCTCCCCGCGGCTGGGCAGCCTGCGCGTGCGCGGACCCCTCCAGCCCGCCGGCGTTCCCAACAAAAGCCAGTTCCACCAGGTCCCCAGTGCGCATGCGATTCCGTGGGTAGGTGGGCGGGATGGGGGGGGCGTTTTCTCCTTCCCGCCAGGTTCCCCTCCCCCCTCCCCACCGCAGGCGCCTGCACTCAACACTCTGTGGTGCAGTTCAACCCACCCAATCATCTACCCTCAGCGCCCCCACCTTTGCAGCCCTGGCCTCCCCCTTCCCCTTAAGCTCCTCCAGTGTGTTCTGGCATCCACTATGCCCAGCTTCCCCAGCATGACCCCTAGGTCACAAATACAGAGGTCTCTAGCTGAGTCTCTACCTGCAACAAACGAAAGGCAAATGGCCGAGGATGCCAGTTCCCTTTGTGTTCCCCTCCACTATACATTTCTGTGGCCGCCAGGCACACTGGGAACATCTGCTTCCTCAACCATTCTTTATGCAGCTTGTACATCACAGCCAGATCTGCCCTGGGAGGTGGATGTCAGCACCCCCATTTTACAGATCAGGAACCTGAGGCACAGACACATTGCATGAACTAACTACGCAAGGCCACCGAGTCAGTAAACAGAAAATGCAGAATTGGGGCCTGGTTCTTTCTGACTCCAAAACCCATGTTCCACTAGTGCGGGCTGGGGAAAGAGGCACCCTCCCCTCTTCAGTTTGAGTGAGAGCTCATCTGCTGTACACATCTGTCCCAAACAAGCGTGTCTTGTGTTCTCTGAGACCTAAGCTCATGCTCTGCACCAGGGAGGATGCAGATAGAGGCCCCCAGCCCCACTCTTTGCCCGCTCTACGTGGGTCCATCCAGGTGTGGGAATTGCTCCTTGGGGTCCACTCCCCGACTGTCAGGCCTCTTCGCAGAGAGTGGCACAAACACGCTGTCCCTGAGGCCTTTCCGGTGCCCACTGCAGTGGCCAGGACAATCAGGCACTTGTGTGTCTGAGCCATGGCAAGTCCTGATTCAGAGTAAATGTTTGTCCTGGTGCCTTCCGGGGCTGGGGCCTGGGGCAGCTGTGGTCTTGCGAGAAGAAGCTGGGCCGGGCTTCGGAATTCCAGGGATGGAGTGCTGGGCCAGTCTGTCGCTAGCTGTGTGAGCCCGCTCAGGTCAATGGACATCTCTGAGTCTGGTTTCTCGACATGCAAAATGGCAAGTGCACGGAGCACTTACTGGGGTCCTACCCAAGGACACATGTGTCGCTGTGCTTCCAGAATGACTGGAGAGTCTGCTTTGGAGGCAGAAAGTGCTACGTTCTCATCTTTTACATAAACCATACTGGACTTTTATATTTGCTTTTATATCAGCCTCTCCAGGACTCCTGTGTATGAGTTATTGCTATAAATAGAAGTTATTGCTACAATCACACCTTTCATTCTCCAGTGACCAATATCAATTCTGCCTGACTGGATGCTTTCCTTGACTGTTGCATAGCATCCTCCCCTTTCAGCTGCTTGTTTCTCTTCAGCCAGTCCTGTGTAACACGTTTCTGTGGCAGGTGAGCAGACTCTAACATCAAAAGCCTTGGCAAACCACTATATTCTAATAGAAACTGCTATGGTCCCATCTCAAATTGAACTGTGCTCTTACAAAAACCATAGTGGACTTTTATATTTGTTTTTCTTTCAATTTTTTTAAATTTTTATTTATTTTTTATTGAGATATACTTGATATATAACCTTATATTAGTTTTAGGTGTACAACATAATGATTCAATGTTTGTATATGTTGCAAATGATCACTACAATAAGTCTAGTTAATATCTATCACCACACATAGTTACAATTTTTTCTCATGTTGCCGTCTTTTATTATATTTGCTTTCATATAAGCCTCTTTATATGCTATAGGTTATATAACCATATTATGCTAATATGCTAATAACTACAAAATCTATATCCCCAGTTTGAATTTCACCTTTGGGATCCATATCTATATACTCCCTCTCCTATATGATATCTCTACTTGGATGTCTCCAGGGGTCTTCATTGAGAGTATCTAGAACCAGTTACTTGGTATGCCCAAACCTCCCACATACTCACACCCCCCTCATCCCTCTTGTTTTTAAAACTCCCATCTTAACAACTTCAGTAAATGGCACCATTATCCACATAACTACTCAGTCCAGGTAATGGAAGTCAACAACCAACACTCCCGCCTTTTTATACACTGCACTCAGGTGAGAAACCTCTCTGTGCAGCTCTCTCCTCTCCATCATTCCCAGCAAATTCTAGTTACATTGGCCTCCTGGAATTATCAACTCTGTCTCCTTCACTCAGATTATCCATTGGTCTCTGTTCATTTTCAGTCTCCTTATGCTACAACCTGTAAACTCTATTCAGAGAGAAGAGAAACTAACAAGGTGAGAGCTCGGGTTACCCAGTTCTCCCAGATTCTTGCTTGAATACAAGCAAATATAAAAGTCCAGTATGGTTTATGTAAAAGATGAGAACGTAGCACTTTCTGCCTCCAAAGCAGACTCTCCAGTCATTCTGGAAGCACAGCGACACATGTGTCCTTGGGTAGGACCCCAGTAAGTGCTCCGTGCACTTGCCATTTTGCATGTCGAGAAACCAGACTCAGAGATGTCCATTGACCTGAGCGGGCTCACACAGCTAGCGACAGACTGGCCCAGCACTCCATCCCTGGAATTCCGAAGCCCGGCCCAGCTTCTTCTCGCAAGACCACAGCTGCCCCAGGCCCCAGCCCCGGAAGGCACCAGGACAAACATTTACTCTGAATCAGGACTTGCCATGGCTCAGACACACAAGTGCCTGATTGTCCTGGCCACTGCAGTGGGCACCGGAAAGGCCTCAGGGACAGCGTGTTTGTGCCACTCTCTGCGAAGAGGCCTGACAGTCGGGGAGTGGACCCCAAGGAGCAATTCCCACACCTGGATGGACCCACGTAGAGCGGGCAAAGAGTGGGGCTGGGGGCCTCTATCTGCATCCTCCCTGGTGCAGAGCATGAGCTTAGGTCTCAGAGAACACAAGACTCGCTTGTTTGGGACAGATGTGTACAGCAGATGAGCTCTCACTCAAACTGAAGAGGGGAGGGTGCCTCTTTCCCCAGCCCGCACTAGTGGAACATGGGTTTTGGAGTCAGAAAGAACCAGGCCCCAATTCTGCATTTTCTGTTTACTGACTCGGTGGCCTTGCGTAGTTAGTTCATGCAATGTGTCTGTGCCTCAGGTTCCTGATCTGTAAAATGGGGGTGCTGACATCCACCTCCCAGGGCAGATCTGGCTGTGATGTACAAGCTGCATAAAGAATGGTTGAGGAAGCAGATGTTCCCAGTGTGCCTGGCGGCCACAGAAATGTATAGTGGAGGGGAACACAAAGGGAACTGGCATCCTCGGCCATTTGCCTTTCGTTTGTTGCAGGTAGAGACTCAGCTAGAGACCTCTGTATTTGTGACCTAGGGGTCATGCTGGGGAAGCTGGGCATAGTGGATGCCAGAACACACTGGAGGAGCTTAAGGGGAAGGGGGAGGCCAGGGCTGCAAAGGTGGGGGCGCTGAGGGTAGATGATTGGGTGGGTTGAACTGCACCACAGAGTGTTGAGTGCAGGCGCCTGCGGTGGGGAGGGGGGAGGGGAACCTGGCGGGAAGGAGAAAACGCCCCCCCCATCCCGCCCACCTACCCACGGAATCGCATGCGCACTGGGGACCTGGTGGAACTGGCTTTTGTTGGGAACGCCGGCGGGCTGGAGGGGTCCGCGCACGCGCAGGCTGCCCAGCCGCGGGGAGGGGGGGTACGCGGAGAAAAGGGGCGGGGTGGTCTGAGCTGCTGTGCTGGCAGCAGTAGGCGAGGGCGCGGCTGCGGGGTTACTGGTGCTGAGGACCGACGCCATTGGAGCCCCAGGGAAGGTAAGGACCCAGCCCCAGACAGGACCGGGAGAGGGCGAGTGGAACCCCGTACGCGGCCACCACAACCCCAGGAACTGAACAAAGCCCAAGCACTCAGAAACCGAACCCCATTAGACCCGCGGTCTAGATAGGAGCCCCATCCACCCCTGCCACCAGACCCAGGCTTCCGGATCCAAGCCTTGCTGACACCAGAGCCCACGATCCGAACCGATTTAGCACGCCCGTGTGCTCCGGGCTGAGCGGCCTTAGACCCAGCCCCCATCCCCACCCAACCACTCCTAGATCACTCCCACCCAGCTGACCGCTTTGCCCCCGTCCTGGAGTTGCAATCCTGGGTTTTGAGACCTCCAGCGCTCCAGTTGGAGCCTCGCCTAGTCCGAGGCCCCCACCCCATCCACCCTTATCGTGCCAGTGTGATCCAACCTCACCGGAATCCCCTGAATCGCCCCCCCACACACACACCCACACACCCACACACACCCGCCCGGACCTAACCAAAGGGTCCCTGGGATTCAGTTTCCCAGAGCTTTCCGCCGTCCCTGTGTGTCTGAGCCCTCACATCTCATCTGCTCTCCCTTCATCCTGGCCCCCTGCTCCAGCCCTTAAATTCAGGGCCTTTGTTTCTCCCTCTCTCGATGCCTCCATCCCCTTTGGGGCTCTTCGGACCCAAACCTGCCAGTGCACCTCTCTATGCAAATCGAGATGCCGGGTTGGGGAGCCTGCCCCACCACAACCCCCCTTCCAGTGCGGGGTGTCCTCCGACCTCTTCTGTCCCTCTCCTTGGGCTCTGCCTGTGATACAATGTACCCCCAACAGACCTCCCGCCGCCCCCCAAACCCTACTGCCTAGTTATGGATGATGCCCCCCACCCCACCTGCTGAGAGATCCCGCCTCCACTGGATCCCGCCCCTCCCCCTGAAGAGGCCTCACCCTCCCTCTCAGGCTGAGCTCTCTTCTCCTCAGGACCGAGCATGGCTGAGGGAAGCTTCCGCATGGAATCGGAAAGCTACAACGCTGAAGACATGGATGAGGGTAGCGATGAAGTCGGGGAGGAAGAGATGGTTGAAGGAAACGACTATGAAGAATTTGGTGCTTTCGGAGGCTATGGCACCCTCACCAGCTTTGACATTCGTCTCCTCAGAGCCTTTGGGAGCTTGGGTCCAGGCCTTCGCATTTTGTCGGTGAGGCCCCCTTCTTGGCCACCTGCTGGCCCTGCTAAATGGCGGTGGGGCTGGGGCGGGTGGTGGTTGCAGAGGGGTGTGGATGAAGGGGAGGGTTGATGGGACGGACTGCCCAGGCTCCCCAAACCAAACCTCTCTCCTGCTGAGAGAAAGGGAGTTGGGGAGGCTCTGAGAGATAGTGGAGGCTGGCTGGCTGCCTAGAAGAGGCTGGACAGCACAGGGAACCATGATGCTAGTGTGCAGAGTTGTCTGCCTTACCTTTACTCTTCTCTCCGGCCTTGCAGAATGAGCCCTGGGAACTGGAAAACCCTATGCTGGCCCGGACTCTGATGGAGGCATTTCAGTTGGATCCGGAAACACTTGCCAATGAGGAGGCCGACCGTGCTGCCAACGTAGCCCGGGCAGCCGCCTCCAACCGTGCCGCTCGGGCTGCTGCCGCTGTTGCGCGAGCCGCCTACAATGAGGTGGTCGCTAACCACCTGCTGGCCACAGACCAGGCCTCACGAGAAGATACCCAGCCCAGGACATACGTGGCTGAGGCTCAAGGAGGCACTCCTGACACAACCCTTGCTTCTCTGCGCAGCTCCCAGATGCCAGTCAGCAGTGAGATGGCCGCCTCTGGGGCTCCAGCAACCTCCTTACAGTCCCAGCCATCCTCCCAGGCCCAGGAGGCTGCTACTGAGGGTCCTAGTACTGCCTGCGCTTCCTCTCAGGCTCCATGTGCCAGTGAGGTGGATGCCACCCGGCCCAAGACAGCCTTCCTGGGTCAGAACGATGTCTTTGATTTCGCCCAGCCGGCAGGTGTCAGTGGCATGGCTTTCCCACGCCCCAAGAGACCCGCCCCCGCCCAAGAGGCCGCTGCAGAGGGCCCCAGCGCTGCCTCCGGGATGCCCCAGGCTGCAGCATATGCCGGGGACGGGGCAGCCACCCGGCCCAAGACGACCAAGTCTGGGAAGGCTCTTGCTAAGACTCGGTGGGTGGAGCCTCAGAATGTTGCAGCAGCAGCTGCTGCCAAGGCCAACATGGCCACCAGTGCCCCTGAGCCTGAGAGTGCAGCTGCCGCTGCTCAGAACAGTGCTGAGCCCTGGGCCAGGATGGGAGGCAAGAGGACAAAGAAGGTGAGACCTCCCTGCCCTCTCCAAACCCCCTTGCTCTTCTCCTTTCTCTACCCTCTCCTCTCCTCTTCACCCCTCCTGTCTCCTCCCCTCCTCTCCCTTCCCTTTCCTCTCCCCTTCCCTCTTCTTCTCTCAGCTTGTCCAAGTTTCTCTAACACAAGTGTGCTAGCATGTTGTTACTCTACCTAGTCCCTACCCTCAGGCCTGGAGGGCGAAGAGGTTGGCTCAGTGCCTGGCACTTAGTAAGCACTCTGCACGTGTCATCCACTGTTCCCACTACTCTTATTTCCAAGTACCAGCTCTGGTGAAGATGTTGCCAGGGGCTTTGGCCCAGTAAGCTTGGTAGCCCTGGTCTCTCTTCTCCCCAATGCTACAGTCCAAGCACCTGGATGATGAGTATGAGAGCAGCGAGGAGGAGAGAGAGCCTCCTGCGGTTCCACCAACCTGGAGAGCATCGCAGCCCACATTGACGGTGCGGGCTCAGATGGCCCCTCGGCCCCCGATGGCCCTGAGGTCCCAGGTGCCCTCAAGACACATTCTGTGCTTGCCACCCCGCAACGTGACCCTTCTGCAAGAGAGGGTAAGAAGTCCGCCCTTAACCCCTCTCTCTCCTCCTCCCTTGTGGGTCACCTCTTTGTGGGCTCACCCATGCCTTTACCTCCCCATGTGCTCCTCCTTCTCCAGGCAAATAAGTTGGTGAAATATCTGATGATTAAGGACTACAAGAAGATCCCCATCAAGCGCTCAGGTGGACAACTGTGCCCCCTCCCTGAGCTCTCTCACTCCTCCCCCAACCCTCCCCAGGGGGCCCCCCCATCACATGCCCCCACCCATCAGGCCTTGGCTGATGGTGCCATGGGCACAGTACCAGGTCCTGACTGTGCTCCCCTCAGCAGGGCTGACCGAGGGGCTGCAGCTCTGTGGCCCCTGCTCAGCCCAGGTTCTCTCTTCACCTCCCCCCCGCCTGTAGACATGCTGAAGGATGTCATCCGAGAATACGACGAACATTTCCCTGAGATCATTGAACGAGCAACATACACCCTGGAAAAGGTGGGTGGGCGCAGGGATGGGGAAAACTCTGGAACAAAAGCGGCAGCAGGGAAGCCGTGGAGGCCCAGTGTCGGTACGGCCTCCTCCGGAAGCCTTGCCTTAGCTTCTCCACCTGGAAGCTTCCACTGCACACTGAACTCCCCGGGTTCCTCTCCCTCATGCTCTCTGAGCGTCTGTTGTCTCCTGAAGTGGGTCCCATTGCCTCAGCTAGTGCCAGAGCTCCCACAGTCCAGTTCCTCTGCAGCCTCTCTTTTCCTGTCCTCCCCCACGACTTTGAGCTCCCTGCCTAGGAAATGTTGTGACGGGGAATAACGGAGTGACTGCTTGCAGGACACCGAGCACAGATTTTTGAGCTCGCACTCTGTTTCCTCCCCGTGTAGAAGTTCGGAATCCACCTGAAGGAGATCGATAAGGAAGAGCACCTGTACATCCTTGTCTGCACTCGGGACTCTTCAGCTCGCCTCCTGGGAAAGTGCGAAAGGGCAGGGGAGTCGTGGCCTTCCTAGGCGGTGCCTTCCCCTCCTCTCACAGAGATGGGAAAACAGGGCTGGAGGGCCTAGCACGATGCCCACCCACAGTTCGTGGTGCCAAATGATTACCAGATGAAAGGGGTAGTAGCCTGGGCAAGGCCTTGCTATGGTCAGTGTTTCACCCCCCCCCCTTCCCCTCCTTCCAATAAAGCAGGCTTCTTGCTGCTTTCCTCTTCCTGCTAAGCGCCTGGCCCGGACCGAGTGGTTGGTTCTGGGGGAGCTTCCTGTCTAGTGTAGCTCCCATGGGCAAAAGGGAAGGGAAGGTGTGGATGTGTCTCCGGACACACCTTTGGCAAGTGTTTGCTCCCCGCCTAACCCCTTCCTGGGCAGAAGCCTGGGAGGGCGTGTTAGCATCCACATTTGATGGATGAAGTGATATAGTCTCAAGCGGAGGAATGAATTGCCCGGATCAGGCAGCAAGCCATGCGCAGAGTTGGAAGCCATGCCCAGTAGGGGAGCAATCTGAAAGAGGCTAGTTGGGTGAGCCGGCAATAGTCTCTTAGGCAAATGGCTGCGGGACAGGATCCCTCTTTCTACACTTTTAGGACCAAGGACACTCCCAGACTGAGTCTCCTCTTGGTGATTCTGGGAGTCATCTTCATGAATGGCAACCGTGCCAGTGAGGGTGAGTGGGTGGACCTGCAGCGGGGGGGGGGGGAGGGGGCGCGGGGGGGCGCTTGCCCCCAGTCTCACCTACGTGTTCTAAATTCTTGTTCCTCATCTCCCCTCACAGCTGTCCTCTGGGAGGCATTACGCAAGATGGGACTGCGCCCTGGGTATGATTGGGCCCTCACTGCCCCTCAGCATTGTCCTTGGGCACAAGAGGCCCCGGGATAGCCACAGCCTGGTGGTCTGGTGCAGGGGAGTTGGCGTCCTGGACCAGGCAGAGCGCAGAGGGTCTCACCAGGGCGCATGGTGAAATGGTCCTGAATTCTCAGCCCTCTGTCTGCTGCATGTCTCTTCTCTATCCCCAGAGGAGATCTAAAAGAAACCATCAGAATTTGGGGCTCCATGAAACCCACATGTAGGCCATCACTGACAAGTGGCTGTCTCACCTCTGCTCCATGCCCAGGCCTCATGGGGCTGTCCCTCAGGCTGGGATGCTCTCAATCCCGTTAGGGAGTGCTCCTGCCCACATCCGGGCACTGCCACCGCCTCTAGTTACGGACTCCTTTCCTTGCCCTCAGGATGAGGCACCCATTCCTTGGCGATCTGAGGAAGCTCATTACAGATGACTTTGTGAAGCAGAAGTAAGTATTGACCGAGGTAACTTTGTCTCACACACGTGCCTTCCTCGTGTGCTGGGTCTGGCTGAAGAAGCCGTTCCCTGTCCTGTATCTTAACAATAGCGGGATGGGGGCTGTGGGGTGAGTGTGGATGGCATTAGAATTCCAGGGCAGTCTTGTGGGGGAAGGGGCGCACGTGGACTGAGAACACAGTGCGGGGTGTGCTATGACCATCACATCGTTCAGCACCTGCCCTGCAGGCTGTAGGAGAATTCCCCCTGTTTTACATCTCAGGAACCTGGGGCTCAGAGAGTGGAAGTCTGAGCGTGGCCCCGGCTGCTAAGGGGCCCATTTGGGCCTGAAGCCCAGCCCTCCTGACTTTCTGGCCAGGGCGCAGCCTGTCCTTGGTCCTCGGAGAACATGTGCGCACTCACACAGGTGCACTAGCACCTGTGAGCACACACACGGTCAGGAGTGTACACGGAGCACGCTGCTGCTCTTTGGACTGTCTCTTCCCTACACAGTCGTTTTTCTATGGTGGGTTGTCCCAGGGCTCAGCCTGACCACGGACGAGACCCTGTGGTGGGGTGTGCTCAGAGCAGGGGGCCTGAAGAAATGGCTCCTCTGTTTACAACACACCCAACAGGAATCCGGGGTCATTGTGACAAGGGGCACAAAACTTGCGGCCTTCCTATGAACAAGCCCCCTACACGTGCCCCCACCCCCACCCACCTACCCCCCACCCGCGCACCTCCCCGTGGCTGCTGGGCCTGACCCACGGCCCAGGGCTTTGAAGGTCTCAGTATTGGAGGTGGAAACCATGGGAGTTGGGTACGGATTCTGACCTGCAGAATCTGGGCTGGGAAGGGGCCACCTGAGAGCCATTAGCGCAACAACATTAGCGTCTGCCTGGCTGGAGGCAAAAGTTTTCTTTTCCTGTCCACTGAGGTACCTGGAATACAAGAAGATCCCCAATAGCAGCCCACCTGAGTATGAATTCCTCTGGGGCCTGCGGGCCCGCCACGAGACCAGCAAGATGAGGGTGCTGAGATTCATTGCCCAGGTAACGGAGAGCCCCTGCTGGGGGCCAGGCCCAGGGGCTGGCCTTTCCCATACCTTGTCTGTTTCTCGGTCACAGGCTCCTTAGGCTGTTTGTCTGTCTGTCCAGTGAGGACACTGAGGCTCAGAAAGGTTCCTAGGTAACTCACCCGAGTTCACAACGTAGTACGTACGTGTGAGGGATGGGGCGAAACGTCAGGTCTGGCCCAGAGTAAGAGGGGCCCGACTCCAGTGGTCTTTATTTTAACTGTGATTATGCACAGCACAGAGGAGGGTGAACAGCGGGAAGCAGGTGCTCAGTGGACGTGGGGTAGCTGTCAGGATGGTTGCTGTTATTCCATCACAGAATCAGAACCGAGACCCCCAGGAATGGAAGGCTCATTTCTTGGAGGCTGTGGATGATGCTTTCAAGACAATGGATGTGGATATGGCTGAGGAACATGCCAGGGCCCAGATGAGGGCCCAGATGAACATCGGGGATGAAGCTCTGATTGGACGGTGGAGCTGGGACGACATACAGGTGGAGCTCCTGTCCTGGGATGAAGATGGAGATTTTGGCGACGCCTGGGCCAGGATCCCTTTTGCTTTCTGGGCCAGATACCATCAGTACATTCTGAATAGCAACCGTGCCAACAGGAGGGCCACTTGGAGAGCTGGCGTCAGCAGTGGCACCGATGGTGGGGCCAGCACCACCATCCTAGATGGCCCTAGCACCAGCTCCACCATCCGCACCAGAAATGCTGCCAGAACGAGTGCCAACTTCTTCTCCTGGATCCAGTAGGATTTTCAGGTGATAAGTGAGACTGAAGGGTGGGCTGAGGAGGGGCTGTGGGAAGTCAGGGGACGATGAGTGTGCGGCAGACCCTTGTTTTGTTCTTTATATCCCTCACTGTTTCACACATATTTCTATTTCTGCCTGTGCTTTTGTGTCCTGTGTTGACAGACAATGCTGATGAACTGCAGCGATCACTCACCCAGCCGGAGTGCCTCCTCAGACTCCATGTTCACATAGCACTCTAGGCAGCCTCTGCTTGCCTATGGAAGATGGCATGCAAGACTAAGCTCTCTTTGGCCTCCTGCTTTCATTGTGTGCTGTTGTCGTGCTGTCATGTTTTTGGTATCAGTGTTACATTAAAGTTGCAAAATGAATTGGGATGTTTCCTCCATTACCGGTGCACGTGTTGCTCTGAGTGGCCCGTGGTCCGCTGTCTGGGATCGGTGGTGGGGGGGTGGGGGGCTCGCCTCTGCCTAGGAGGTGGTCAGGGCACTGGGAGATGCAGAGGTGCCTGTGAGTGTGGAGATCATGGGTTTCGAGAAGCTCCGGTCCATGTAGTTGTGTGGTTTCCTACACGGTGTAGCCCCAGTTAGACCCCAACGGGGTGGGGTGGGGAGGGAGGAAGCAGGGGACGGGATGCGGTGGAGGCTGTGCGTTGGTGCCACTGTCCCTCCCACCAAGGGACAGGGTCCACAGACACCCACCAGGGCCCACCTCCCCGTCCCCATCTTTGGAGGCACCGTCCTGGAACCCTTCCCTCGTCAGCCACACGATTTCAGGACCTCATCCCTCAGACAGGGCCTTAAGGACAATGAGGTAGGCCTCGCGGTGACCTTCTCTCCCCTCCAGCAGGTAGAAGGAAGATGGTTATTTCTGAGAGTAGATTTAAGGAAAACACAGCTGCATGCAGACCTCGAAAGCCCATTGCCTGTGGCTGTGACCTGAGGCCTGTTTGGGGCTCTGGAGCCCTTCTTTGGAAGCAGGGCTGTCCCAGTGAGGCCAAGGCCAGTCCTGGTGTCTTCAAGGGCTGGGTGATCCTTGCGGGGTTGGGGTGTGGGGGTGGCAGCTAGTTCTGCAATTCCTCCAGTGGATGACAGTGAGGGCGGAGACACTTAGGGCCCCTGGAAAAGGCTCAGTAGCAGGCAGGGACAGTGTCCGGAGCTTCCTTGGGTCCCCCAGTGATATTCACACCTTGGGAGGACAAGGCCCCAGATTAAGAGTAGTTAAGGGCCATTGTCCCCATTGCCTCTTTTCCCTGAGAAGAGGTTCTCCTCTCTCGGCCAGACCTGGATCCTGACGTAGACCCATCCGCATAATTTGCCGGGCCCAGTGGAAAATGAAAACGCGGGTCCCCTTGCTCAAAAATCACTAAGAATTCCAAGAGAACAACAGTAGAGCATTGAGCCACACATGTGGAGCCCTTCTGAGTGCAGGGTCCTGTGGCAGTGCGTAGGTCTCACCCCCAGGAAACTGGCTCTGTCTGCACCCCTCCCCTAAAGACAGGCTTCAGGTGGGTCCTCTGCCCTGTTGCCTGGTGCTATCATCATCTCTGCCTCCCTGCCTGCTGGGTCCCTGCCTGGCCACAAGGACATTCTGAGATTCTGACAGAAATGGAGTCCCCTTCCCTCTAAGTTTCCAGGCATGTGGCCCGAGATATGTGTGTGTGTGTGTGTGTGTGCGTGCGTGCGCGCGCGCGCGCGCGTGCAGGGGACGGATGAATGATGCCTGGGACACAAGCCCTGGTATGATGAATGATACGTGACGTTTCTGGTACCCTCACCCTGGCAACCTGCCAGGACCCTGTTGTGCACACGGTAAGGAAAACATGCCTTTTCATGGATGGATGTGAGGCTCTCACCATAAGCCACAGGTGTGAGTTTGAGCACTGTGTGCAGAGCATGCCTGAGATATGGCAGCTCACCTGGAAAGGAGGAGAAAGCAGCTGTCAGAGGTAGGGTGCTGGGGAGGTCACCAAGTCCCCAGGCCTGCGGGTTTACAGCACTCTCCCCTGTCCACACCCCTTCCCCAGGGAGGGCCTCCCCAGGATCCCACTCCCCTGACCATGCAGGGGGCAGTGCTGAGAGCAGGGTGGTCAGAGAGGAAGAGAGCAGAGAGGAGGCAGGAGGGCCCTAGGGAATGCAGACAGACTGTGGGTCCCCCAGGAGGGTCGGGCTGGCCACCTGGGAGGTGGCCTACCTCCTCACTCACAGTGCAACCATGACGCCAAGGCAGGCCTTCCTCCCGCCGCTGCTTCGGGCCTTCCACGGGCTCCCCCACCACACAGGCCCACGGTACACCTCAGCAAGTGTTTTCTGACACCCTGCTGAGCGCCAGGGCCCTTGGTTGAGGTGTGCACACACCTGGGCAGCCCCCACAGCTCTCTCCCCACCTGCGCCTGCACCTTCTGACTCCTCTCACTCATGTTGATGGACGAGCGTTCCTCGATTCACTTGTTTCCAGTTATTACTACTATGCATTAAGTTTTCTGAATATTCACCTACCATTTCTTGTATGGGCCTAGGTTTTATTTACCAGACGGCCCTGAGGGGAGGGGATGATCAGGTCCCTTCCAGGGATGAGGAAAGTGAGGCTCTGAGAGGGAAGACACTCGCCCTAAGGCACACAGCTAGGAAGTGGCGGCACTGGGCCTTGAACCCAGAACGCTCTGAGTTCAAATGTGTGCTCTGCCCACTGCAGTCTGCTGCTACCGCCTTCGAGGGGCTCACAGGGTCCTGGGGGCAACACCCCCACTTCCCACCACTCTCTGATGACACCCACCCGGGCTGCCCTTACCGCTCCCAGAACCCCACCCCTCATCGCTTCCCACCCCTGAGGTTCATCCTGGGCTTTAAGGGGCCTGCCAGCGCCCTCCCATCCCCCTGAGACATGGGGTTTGGAGATTTCCTGTTTGCCCATCCCCCTCCTCCTTGTATCTTTGTCACCATCACAACCAGGCCCTGGCCGGGGGCCCAGCACTTTCGTGCACTATCTCCTTCCAACCTCACTGATACTCTGCAGGGGTTACTGTTCCTCATGGAACACGCAACAGCTCAGACTCAGGGAAGGGAAGCTACCTGCCTGAGGTCTCTGACCCAGCTCTGCCACCGCCTCCACAAATGACCTTGGCCCCGCCTTTCCTCTCTCTGGCCCTTAGAGTTCCCATCTCTCAGGCACAGGACTGGACTAGGTGTACTCTGAGGGTGCCCCAGCTCTGAGATCTGCATTCTTAATTGCATCATCTCTCTGGGCCTCAGTTTCCTCACCTGAGTAATGGGGGTAGGAGCCTGTCCCCAGCCCTGCCTGGCCTAGCTCCCAGCTGTGAGCAGCTGGTGTGGTCTGTGCACGAAAGCAGGTAGGAAATAGGTAAAGCAGTGTGCAAACAGGACGTGCACGTGCTGCCCACACCCTCCATGTGTGTCTGAGAGGGCAGGGCACCTGGAATGCATCTGGGATCGACGTCCCTCCCTCCTCCCTGAGCCCCGTGACCTCGGGCCAGTCAGTTCACCTCTCAGAGCCTCCATTTCCCCACCTGCACAGTCGGGTCACAGTGCCCGCCTTACAGCACCGAGCAGTGGAGATGTGGACGGTGTCAGAAACCTAGCAACACAAGGACCCCCATTCCAACCCTTGTCACCTTTTTCCAGAGAGGAGATGGAGGACCCGGCAGAGGAGATGACTTGTCCAATGTCAAGTTCTCAAGTGCCCCGGGTTTCAATCCTGCATGACTCCATCTTACAAGTGCCTTTGATTTTGAAACTAGCAAGGTAGAAATGATACAAATCTGCAGGACATTGAAAACTTCAAATACGACTTTGCACTGTCCTCACACACCCTCACAGTATTCTGCAGATGCCGTCACTTCGGCATCCACGTCAGAGATGGACTCTCACACCCGAAGGCGACACAACCGTCCCTTGCCAGGCCACCTGCCCTACTATGTGGTTCAGCAAATGTAGGTAATTTTCTTTGAAATAGTTGACATATCCACAGGTTACAAAGGCTGAGAAACGAAGTGAGGTGTACACACTCAATGGCCACATACAAGAAAATTGAAAACCCTGTGGGTGCTAGGACTTGATGAGGATGTAGAGCAAAGAACTCCCCTACACTGTCCACGGAAGTCTTAATTCGTACTAGGGCTTTGGGAAACATTCGGGATTAGAGCATGTTGACACTTCAGGCAGCCTTGAAGGAGGAGCTGTCAGAGACAAAGTCTAGGCAAAAGTGAATGTGCCGAAGGCAGAGAGGGAAGAAGTGGGAAGACGTAACTCTACTACGAGTTACCCATTGCTTTTAGCCAGGAATGTGAGACAGGCGTGAGCCACAGATTCATGTGCCTGATGGGATGACAGCAGCTTCAGATTGTGCTTTAGCCTGATTCTGAAAATAACTAGGCAAATGTGGGGTCCCGGCAATTGGAATGGGGACAAAGGGAGGAGCCCTAGGACCAGGTCACCCTCGCAAATATCCCCGTCTTGCTTCCTTCCCTCCATATGGAAAAAGGGCAGAAGGCACAAGGTTGGGATGCAGCAGGAGCAAGGCAAGGGCAAGAGCAAGAATCAATGTAGAAGGACATTCCCCAGGAGATGGAGTCCAACCTCAGCTGTAGTTTCGAATTCTTGTCCTGAAACACGTTTTGTTCATCTGCTTGGGGGTGGGGTGGGGAGGGCAGGAGAGGCTGGCTAGAACCCCCAGCTTGGTGCTCATAAGTAAAATCCTTCAATGAATGATAAAGCCCTGAACGTTTTCATTACAAGAGGTCTACCTTTTGGGTATTGCTTATTAGCAAACTCAGTTCCTCCAAATGAAACTAATAGTCAAGGTTTATTTTGTTTTCTATATTGAATACGTTAGACAGGTAACACTGTGTAAATCTAAGGTGTACAGCATGGTACTTTCATATGTCATATATTGTAACATTGTTGCCATTGAAACAATATTTATCACATTGCATACTTATAGTATGATGTTGTTGTCTACATTCGCTATACTATACATTAGATCTCTATGGCTTCTTTAGTACTCATTACAAGTTTGTACCCTTAAACACCATCAACCTTATCCCCTGTCCAGCCCCCCACCTTCATCCCCTGGTAACCCCCATTTTACTGTTTTTGTTTGTTGATCTTTTGGCGTGTTTTTTTTCTCTCACTTCTCTATTTATTAGAATAACTACATTTGGAGAGGCACAAAGCACTTATGTTGTACATGACTACAAAGCTATCACAAATCCCAAACTTTTTAGTCACAGATATTTCCCTTACTCCGTTTAAAGAAAAGCTTTCAAAACATCTGAGTTAGCTTGATACACAGAGACCCTGAATATATGGGAACTACATATTGTTAAATGCCTGTACTTCCCGCTTTAATAATGTCTTCTTTAAATAGAATACAGCATAAAAGGGATTGAAATATGCAAGATTATGATGCAAAGGCTTTGGAGATAGTGAGATTAATCTGTACAACGTGGGGAAAGATAGTGTGTGCACAGAAGTTCTAGAAGGATTCACTGAGCCATCTGCGCTTTCACGTCTTGTGCTGTCCATTCTGGTGCTGTCTGACTAATTTTCTCCAAAAGGTTATTCACTTGGAAACAAACCAATTGGATCTGTTTGTCCCATGTTGGCAGGGCTTCTCGTGTTTCAAAATGAACTATTCCGTCAATCTGATCAAAAAAATTAAAAAGTGAAAATAAATAAATCTAGTCTTACGTCCTTCTGCTATCATTTGCGATGCTATCTTTTCTGCCTTAGCTGCAGGGATCTCTAAAAGACCTCCAAGTTCTTCAAGGGTAATATTATTATATAACTTACTTGCAGACAACAAATCGTGTTCAATAACAGCTCTGTCCAAGATGCTAGAACCATCCGCTGTGGTTGCTTTTTGGTGAGGCATCAGCATGGCAGCAAATTCTTGCAGTTGATTTTCTCTGCTGATCCTATCCAGGTACATTTTCTCTAGGATCCCGTAAGCAGCAAGTTACAAAGAGTAGCTAGCATTTGAGAACGCTGCTGTCCTGCTGATGCTAAGGTGGTACAGTGCAAAGCATGTTTTAAGGCCTCTAGTCTTTCTCTTTCGTGCACTATTGTCTTGTGAGACAGCTCATTGTACTTTTGTGCAGCTTCGATGAATTTTCTTCTATAATCAAGAACACGTGCACAGCATACCTTATAATGTATCTGTAACTGTTCATTGGTTGGTTCATTCTGAAGCAATGATGTTCAATTTATGTAAGCCTCTGCCTGGACTGGATCATCATCCTCTAGATATAGCCTAGCAATCTTCAGATAAGTCTCCAGTTTATAATCTACCTTGTACTGTTTTTGTCCTGTTTCCAAAGGAACTCCCACCA
Organism: Rhinolophus hipposideros; assembly: GCF_964194185.1. NCBI lineage: Eukaryota > Metazoa > Chordata > Mammalia > Chiroptera > Rhinolophidae > Rhinolophus > Rhinolophus hipposideros. The sequence goes on along the minus strand of NC_138046.1, from coordinate 85,766,027 downwards.
ACACTTGGGCTGTATTTCACCAACCTTCTTCTTTCACGTATATGGATGCAAGATGCTGTCTTACGGAAGCAATCTGCTCCTGAAATGAAATGACTCGAGGCTGGATCTTTCCCAAGGTAAAATGATAGATTTCTTTGGCTGTGCTATCAGGCAGGTTAGGGAGATGTGTGCAGCAGAAATCAGCCAGCAACTGTCCAGAGATCATGAGGCTGACATTCTCATTTACCATTGTTTCCTCAAAAGCTTTCAAAGCTTCTAGTTGTTCTGCCCCAGATAACGGAATGGCTTTTCCCAGCATCTGAAGATACTTGCCCATCAGATCTTTAAGAGAACCGCTCGAATTCATGAGCTGGGCCAGATATTGTCGCACGGCTGCCGTGTGACAATCTTTCTTCCAGCTCCTACTGTTTGTTTCTTTTTTACAGGGTTGAGATTTTCAGATTCCCCATGTAATTGATATCATATAGTACTTGTCTTTCTCTGACTTGTCTAGTTTAGCATAATGTGCTTGAGGTTCACCCATGTTGCCACAAATGGCAGGATATCGTCCTTTTGGCTGAATAATATCCCATTCTGTATATATACCACACCATTTTTATCCTTTCATCCGTTGATGGGCATTTGGGTGGTTTCCATATCTTGGTTGCTGTGAATAATGCTGTGATAAGCATTGAAGTGCATATCTCTAGTCAAACTCCTGTTTTCATTCCTGAGGGTATATATCCAGCAGTGGAATAGCTGCGTCATAAGATAGATCTATTTTTAATTTTTTGAGGGACCTCCATATTGTTTCCTGCAGTGGTTGGAGAAAAAGATGCAGAAAAATGAAATTGGCTGCCTATCTCACACCACTCACAAAAATGAACTCAACATGGATCAGAGACGTAAACAGAAAAGGTGATACCACCCAACTCCTAGAAGAAAATGTGGGAAAGAAGCTCGTTGATATTGGTCCTGGCAATGACCTTTTTTGGACACGATGCCAAAAGCGCAACACAAAAAGCAAAAATCAACAAATGGGACTACGTACATCAAACTCAAAAGCTCTGCAGATCAAAACAAACAATTAACACAACGAAAAGACAGCCCATGGAACGGGAGAACATTTTTGCAAACCATACACCTGATAAGGGATCGATATCCAAAATATGTAGGATAAAACACACAAAAAAACATACACAACTGAATAGAAAAAATAATAATAAATAAACAATGTGATTAAAAATGGGCAGAAGAACTAAATAGACAGTTTTCCAAAGAAGACATCAAATTGGTCAACAGGCACATGGGAAGATGCTCAACATCACTGATCATCAGGGAAAGGCAAATAAAATCCACAATGAGATATCACCTCACACCGGTCAGGGTTTCTCTTTACCAGCTTTAATTTACAAGTAAGAAAATGTGACCATTTTTAAGTGTACAGTTCCACGGACTTTGACAAATGCTACAATCCATGTAAGTGCCACCCAAATCAAGAAAGAGAACATTTTCAACACCTAATAAAATTCCCTTGCAGCCCTTCCCAGTGAATGACTACCATCGACATCCAGGCTTATGCAGTCACTGATCTTTTTTCTATATCGCTGTAGATTAGAATTCTCTCTCCTAGAGCCTGTTGTAAAACATAGACATGCACTATGTAATCTTTGCTGCCTGCCCTCTTTTTTCTCTGCTTGAATGCTCAGGAAATTCTTCCACATTGTGGCATGAATCAGTAGATTATGTTAAAATTGTTCGTATTCACGGACAACCTGATTGACTCCCTTGAAGTCACACAGAGGTGTATGTGTGCGCGCACGTGTGTGTGTATGTATTCATATGTCATATATATGTGCATATATATGTATATATATTTGTATATTATTCCATTTCTATTTCTATATACTAACAAAGAATTGGGAAATGAAATTTAAGAGAATACTACTACTTACTACTCAAAAAGAAGGGCAAGTTTTAGTTCTGAATCTAACAAATGATGCACTGTATTTGTATGCTGAAAACAGCAAAACACCGAAGAAAGAAATAAAAGAAGACTCAAATAAATGGAGGAACACACTAAATGGCCATGGGTTGGAATACTTGACATAGTGACAATGCCAATACTCCTGAAATTTATCTATGGATTTAATGCAATTCCAATAAGTCTCCCAGCAGGATGTTTTGTAGGTAGACAAGTGGATTCTAAAGCTTTTATGAAAAGTAAAAGAAACCAGAAGAGCCAAATCAATTGTGAAAAGAACAAAGTCGGAGGAATCACATCACCTCATTTAAAACTTATAAAGCTACAGTAAACAAAAGTCAGCTCGACAATGGTGAAGGGATAGACAAACACATAAATAGACCAGAGGAGAGAACCCAGAACTAGTCACACAAAACATGACCCATTCTTTTCGGATGAGGCACCAAAGCACTGCAATGAAGAGAGGACTGTCTTGTCAACAAATGTGTGGAAACAACCAGATGTCCATCTAAAAGTAAAGGGACCTCACACCTCATACTAAAACCGCTAAAAATAAATCTTAGATGTAACTCAAGAACAGAAAACTATAAAACGTTTAGAAGGAAACAACAGAAAAACTTTGACCGGGAGTTTGGCAAAGATGTTTTAGGCATGACACCAAAAAACCCTTTGTCCTCTGTGAATGATACTGTTAACGATGTGAAACTACAAATCCCAAACTGGGAGAATGTATTTGCAAATTACATATCCAACGAAGCACTTGTAACCAGAATATGTAAAAACTGTTGAAACTCAACATAAAGAAATGAATGGACAAAATATTTCAACAGATACTTCAACACAAAGGTGATTAGATATATAGATATAGATATAGATATAGATATAGATATAGATATAGATATAGATATAGATATAGATATAGATATAGATATAGATATAGATACAGATACAGATACAGATATAGATATAGATTAGTTATAGATTCGATATAGATATAGATATAGATTAGATATAGATATAGGATATATCTATATAGAGATATAGAATATAGAATATATCTATATCTATATATAGAATATATCTATATATGTAGATACAGATATAAGTATACATGTATAAAGAGAACCAAATATAAATAAAAATTAAGGTGAGATACCAGTATTACTGTATTAAAATTGTTAAATGTGAGAGAGGAGAGAGAGAGAGAGAGAGAGAGAGAGAGAGAGAGAGAGAGAGAGAGAGAGAGAGAGAGAGAAAGAAAGAAAGAAAGAAAGAAAGAAAGAAAGAAAGAAAGAAAGAAAGAAAGAAAGAAAGAAAGAAAGAAAGAAAGAAAGAAAGAAAAAAAACCAAGCAGACAAATAACGCATCTGACAATAACAAATGATGTTTAGGATGGGAAGCACCTGGATTTATCACATGTTGCTGGAGGAAATATAAAGTGGCACAGCCTCTCTGGAAAACAGTTTTGTTGCTTCCTATGAAATTAAACATACCCTTAGACATATGAGCCAGCAGGCTCACCCCGAAGGATTTCCCCTAGAGGAGATTTTACTTGAGTTCACACAAAAACCTGTACACGATGCTTAGAGGAGCTCTGTTCATAATTACCCCAAACTTGAAACAATCCACTTACCCTTCAACAAAGTGTTTTATTTCTACACAGTTGAATACTATTCAGTGGTAGAAAGGAATGAACTATTGATACAATCAACTACTTGGATGAAACACCCTATCATTATGTTTATTGATAGAAGCCCATCTCAGAAGGTTGCATTTTAAAGGGTTCCATTTATACGACCTTCTTGTAAAGATAAAACAATCCTGACTGTGAGCAGATCAGTGGTGCCATGTTTAGGTGTGCAGTGAGTGTGATTACAAAAGGACTTCATGGGAGTATGGAAATGTTTTGAATACTGATATAAATATATATGTATATATATATATATATATATATATATATATATATATATATATATATATATATATATATGTTAAAATTCCTGCAACTGGATGTCCAAAAGAAATCTATGTCACTGAATGTTAACTTAAATATAAAGTTAAAGAAATAATGGTGAAATAGTTTTTTCCAATCAAACAAAAATAACTATTGGAATTCTACACCAGTGGCCTGAACTATGGAAAACCATTGAATGATGAAGTAAAACCATGACAAATATAAACCGGGATAAACACAAAGGAATGAGCAGCTATAGACATGGTAAATATGTGTGTGTGTGTGGGGAATTTAACAATGACTGTCCTTAAATGGTAACTGAATGTTTTCAAAACCAATAAAAATGCATCATGGGGATATCATATATGAGGTCAGACATTAAATTTGTGAAGACATCCTAGAAAACGTGCTACATACCTCATTGCTGAACATCACTATAGTCACTTTTAAAATACTCTCCTTGGGAAGCTATGCACTGAGGCCAGTGCCTAGTCCACCCTTCAAAGCAGTTTTGGAACTTCTTTTCTAGAATGGCCATCAGAGCTCTGGTCGTATTACCCTTGATGTCCTGAATGTCATCAAAACGTCTTCCTCCTTTAGATATCAAAAAGGTTAGCAATATCGTTGCAACAAGTTCACGAACTTAATTGTCAGACCTCGTGTGTGTGTGTGTGTGTGTGTGTGTGTGTGTGTGTGTATACATGTGTATATATGTATATATACATATATATATATATATATATATATAAAATACATGAAAACAGAAGCTAAAGGATGGGAATGGAGAAATAAAGGCATACTTCTAAGGTTTTTGTTTTGCACATGCAGTGAAATTATTTGTAAGTGAAATATCTAAATGAAATATGTACAGTGTAATCTTACAGGGACAATTGAAATATAAAACAAAAGAAACAGGTAAAATCCAATTCACAGATTGAAAATGGAATACTGAAAATTAGCTCAGTAATACACAGGATGACAGAGGAATTAGGTGAAAGAATGAGGAGAGAAATGAAGGAAAGTAGGAAGTCAAGAGGGAAGGAAGGATGCAAGGAAGCAATCTACACAAAATAAGGCGGTGGATTTAAAGCCAATCATGTTTAATACTTAAACTATATGTAAACATTCTAAACTCTCAAACAAAAGGCAGCGATTTCTAGGCAGGATAGCTGCAAGATACTACAATATGCTGTTGAATGGAAACTCACTTTAATGTAGACACAGAGACAGGTTCAGTGCGAAAGGGCTGAAAAAGATACACCATGTGAAAATGAATTGTAGGAAAAAAGAAAAGGTATAAAAATGGATAAGGTACTTTCAGGACCAGGAGCATTATTAGTGATAAACAGGGACAGTTAGTGATAATGAAAGTGACACTTAATCAAGAAAGCATAACAATCCTCAGTGCACTGGATCAAAGAGCTTTAAATTACATAAAGTGAAACTGACATAACTTAAAAGAGATAGGGCACATAAATCTTTTTAGTGGTTGGAAATTTCAAAAATTATCTCTGAGATTTTGATGTAGCAAATAGATGGAAGGTCAATGAAGATGAAGAAGACATTAACAACAGCATCAACTAATTTGACCTAATGATAGTACATTCCACCCAATAGCAGTAGAATCCACATTCACACGATATAAATGAATGGAGAGATAGATGACATGTACGCATGTTAAGACTCAATATTGCCAAGATGTAAATTCTTCCCCTATTGATCTTTTGATTCACGGAAATTCAAAAGACTAGAAAGCAACAAGGTGATTCTACAACTTTTACTGTCATACAAAACATTGGATAGCCAGCAAAATTCAGAACGAGAAATACATGTTTGAAATTCTCACCATGCCCAACTTCGTAAGTTACTATAAAGCTGCAGTCATCAAGACAGTGTGGTAGTAGTATAAGTATAGACATATAAATATATGGAAAACAAATAGGAAGTCCAGAGATAGACATACACATGTAGGGGCGATTGGTGTTTGACAGCGGTGCTAATGGAATCCCATGGGGGGGAAACGTGCTTTCTACAAATATTGGACAAGCGTTGAATATGCAGATGAAAAGAAATGCAACTTTCGCATTACTTCAAATCACATACAAATGTAGTCTACCATGAATAATAAGCATACATGTAAAGGACAAAATTAGAAAACTTGTTCATGGTGACAAGAGAAAAGCCTTTGTTATGTTAGGCGGAATTCTTAGAACACACAAAGCATCAATGATCAAAGAAAATTGATAAACTGACTTTACAAAAATATTTAAAAGCAAATTTAAACGTTCGCTGCTTGGAAAATCCTGTTAAGAAAATAAAATCCAGTCTCAGAGAGGGATAACACATATATGACTAAGAACTTACTTGCACATGTGAATATATAAAAAATTTCCTACACCTCAGTAATGGGAACCCATAACGTGTTTTGAAAGTGGGCAAAATATTTGAACAGACATTTTCCTGAAGAAGATACACGAAAGGCCAGTAAACACATATAAAGTTGCTCAAACTCATGAGTCAATAGGCAAATACAAATTAAAACTGAAATGAGACAGCACACCATAATTGCTAGAATGCCCACAGACGGCTTTCAAATGGCAGACAATGGCAAGAGCTGGTGAGATGGAGCCAGTACAGTTCTTTCATAGGTGTTGGTGCAAAAACTGGGTACTTTCCATAAAAGCTTGGCAGTTTCTTATTGGGTTAAGCATACAACTACCTTGTAATCCAGCGATTGACAGTGGTGTTAATGGAATCCAATGGGGGGAAACATGCTTTCTACAAATATTGGACAAGCGTTGAATGCGCAGATGAAAAGAAATGCCACTTTCACATTACTTCAAATCACATACAAACATAGTCCAACATGGATAATAAGCATACATGATTTAACCCAAGAAATAAACCAAATGTCCACACCAAACTTGAACATGAATGATGGTAGCAGCTTTATTCATAATGTCCCCAAACTGAAAACATCCCAAATGTCCATCGATTGGTGAATGGATTATCCAATTGTCACATATCCATACAAAAATCAAAAGGAACAAACTACCGGCATTCACAATGCATGGGATTATCAAAAGCACTGGAAGGAAGGCCAGAAACAGATTACTTCATACTGCCTGATTCATTTAACATAGAATTCTTGAGAAGTCAAAACTAAAATGAGAGAAGGAAGGTTGGTGGTTGCCCACGGCTGGAGGTGACTGAGGAGAATGACCGCAAAGGCACAGAGGGAGTTTTGTGGGACACTGGAAATGTTCTCTCCCTCGATATTGGTGGTGGTTACACAGATGTTTCAACGTGTCAGAACTCATCAAACTGGACACTTCAATGGGTATAAAATATAAATTATGCCTCAACAAAACCAAGAAAGAAATGGGACAGATGTTTTACACATAAAAAACAAAGTATCTGAAAGCAAGAACCGAAGGTGAAGAGAGAATGAGTGTACTAGACGATGGGTCAGGTAAAAATATCTAGAATAAAATGTACAGGGACAAAAGGATGAAAAATGCAGAATGGGTTAGGGAGGAATATATTGGATGCAGAGGCCTAACGTATTTTAGTTGGAGTTCCATGAAGAGATGACAAAGAGAAAAGTGCCTAGGTGATATTGGAACAGAGAGGGGCCTGGGTGTTTCCAAAGCTGCTGAATAACTCCTCGCCTTACACTCAAGAAACACTGAGAATCCCAAGCAGGATAATTCTGAAGTAAATCTCTCTTAAACTTCTATAGCTGAACCTCTGAAGAGCAAACAAAGAGAACATCATCAAAGCAACTGGGGAAAAATCGAGCCATAGTCTTGAAAACAGGATGACGAGTCTGACAGCTGACTTTCGATGTAAACAAGGAAGGCAGAAGTCTGTAGAATGGTATCTTCAAAGTGGTGAAAGAATATAATAACCAACTGAGAGCTCTATAACCAGGAAAAATATCCTTTAAGATGAACGTGAAATAAAACCATTTTCAGACAAAAAAGTGAATGTTTCATATTCTTACCATACGATCCAGCAATCATGCATGCTCCTTGCCTAAATCATTTACCTAAATGAATTGAAAGCTTTTGTCTGCACAAAAACTTATAATTGCCAAAACTTGGAAGCAATTGTTCAGCATGCTGACTACAGTTAATAATAACGTATTGCGTACCTAAAATTTGCTGAAAGAGTAGACCTCAACTGTACTCACCTCTCTCTCTCTCTCTCTTTCTGTCTCTCTCTCTCTCTCCCTGTCTCTCTCTCTGTCTCTCTCTCTCTCTCTCTGTCTCTCTCTCTCTCTCTCTCTCCCTCTCTTTCTCTCTCTCTCTCTCTCTCTCACACACACACACACACACACACATACACACACATAGAAGAGTAACTATGTGAGGTGATGGATATGTTAATTATCTTGATCATGGTAGTCATTTCACCATGAATACATATATCAAAACATCACATTGTAGAACCTAAATGTATACTTCTGTTTGTCAGTTGTACCTCAATAAACCTGAAACAAACAAAAAAAATGATCTGCAGTACGTGAATGGGTAAACCATGGTACACGCATAGAATGCAATATTTTCAACACTAAAGAGAAATGAGCTATCAAGCCACAAGAGACATTTGAAAACCTCAAAGTACGTTGATACATGAAAAGAGACAATATGAAAAGGTTACGTAGTGTTTAATTCCAACAGTGTGATTTTGGAAAAGGCAAAACTATGGAGACAGTTGAAAGATCAATGGTTACCAGCATTTGTGGGCACTGAAGGAAGGAAGTCGAGGTGGAGCAAAAGGGAGTTTGAGGACAGTGAATGTGTTCTCTATGTTGCAATAATGATGGACACATGTCATACATTTTTCAAAAGTACAATGCAAAGAGTGGACCCAAATGCAAAACTATGGACTTTAGTCAATAGGCATGTATCAATATTGATTCATCAATTGTAACAGATGGACCAAATAATACAAGACGTGAATGATAGGGTAAACCAAGAGTGGGGTACAGGTGGCGAGGTGAACGAGTATGTGGGAACTCTCTGTATTTTTCAATCAATTTTACTGTAAGCATAAAACTGCTCTAAAAAATGTATTAATTGAAAAATGGCGGCATGATGTGGGCCTCTGTAAAGCTCCCCTGGAATTTACAACTAATCGTAAAACAATAACTCCAAAAAGGATTCCCTGCACAGAGGACAGGCAAGATGAACAGGCCCACTACTGAATTCAACTAAAGGTGAGAGAATCACGCGAGTTGGGGAGGAGGGAAGAGAGAAGTGCAGAGATGAGCCCCCTTGGGCGCAGGACGTAGACCTGGCTCAGTGCTCCAAGCTCTCTGCATCCTGGAACTACCGCAGCTGCGGGAGAGGGAAGAACTCGGACTGCTAGGGCTCTGATTATGGCCCACAGGGCTGAGGGTGCAGCATATAACACGATGAACCCAACGCTCAAGGCAGAGACCTCGGAGAAAAGACTGAGGAAAGAAGGCTGATAATGGTGGTTTAAGCCCTCACTGCCGAGCAGAGAACAGAAGCCTTAGGCACTGAGACTTGCCACCCCCACCTTACCCTCCAGAGCTTGCCCCGCCTCCACCTGCCTGGTGCTAGAAGCAGAACAGTAGCAGTGTCAGATCAGAAGAACAGAATATTTGCTGTTCTGAGAACTGTGGACCACAGACACAGATTCACAGCCAAACTAGTTCTGGCAAAAGGGAGGGAGTTGTTTAAGCGGGACCCGGTGTGGTCGTGTTCGCTGCCATTGCACTTGGCCACCTCTCACAACTCACCCCGCCCCTGGCCCCACCCATCTGGGAAGATCCCTGCAGGAGTAAACTGAACTGCTGAAACATATGGGTTCTGAATCTGGTGCAGAAAGAACTTTGGAACTTCAAAAGCTCTCCGCATCCGCACAGGGACGTGGAGCCCTATGACCCAGGCGAACTATTAACAGAGAAGGAGCCCATTTCCCAGGGAATCCCCCCATTCTGTGAAAAGCTGGAAAGTGCAGAGAAAACATAGCACTACTGTGTGATACAGGGGGCAAAAATCTGCAGTCAGAGAAAAAATAAAACATTCTACCAACAAGTACTGGAAAACAAAAGAAAGACCTCTTCCTATCAACCTGTTGCAGAAGCCACCCCTGTAGACGTCTAGGAAGAGACATAATAAATCAGTAATTGCCATGAATAACCAAGGCAACATGACAGCTCAGAAATAAATTGAAAAGTCTCCAGAAAAAGCACTTAAAGATATGGAAATATGTGACTTAAATGACACAGCATTCAAGATTGCAGTTCTGAAAAATCTCAACAAGATGCAAAAAAACACAGAAAGGCAATTTAATGAATTCAGAAACACAATCAAAGAACAACATGAGCATTTTACGAAAGAGATTGAAATATTGAAGAAGAATCAAATGGAATTTCTGGAGATTAAGAACTCAATAGAAGAAATGAAGAATGAAATAAACGTCTTAGGTAGTAGAGTTGACCAGATGGAGGAAAGAATCAGTGACATCGAAGATAGAAACCTGGAAATTACACAGATGGAAGAAGAAAGAGACTTGAGACTAAAAGAAATGAAAGAACTCTACAAGAACTTTCTGACTCTATCAGAAAGCTCAATATAAGAATAATGGGCATACCAGGAGGAGAAGAAAGAGAGAAGGGAACAGAGAATATATTCAAACAAATTGTTGATGAGAACTTCCTAAACTTGTGGACATAATTGGATCGTCGAATCCAAGAAACAAATAGTACACCTAATTACCTCAATCCCAACAGGGCTTCTCCAAGGCACATTGTATTTAAGCTGTCTAAAATCAACGACAAAGAAAGAATCCTCAAGGCAGCCAGGGAAAAGAAGACGGTAACCTACAGAGGAAAGCCCATTAAATTATCATCAGATTTTTCAGCAGAAACTCTACTAGCCAGGAGGGAGAGGAACCAAATATTCAAACTATCGAAAGAGAGAAATTATGAGCCAAGAATAATGTATCCAGCAAAGATATCCTTTAGATATGAAGGAAGAATAAAGACCTTTGCAGACATATAGAAACTGAGGGAATTTTCTAATACACGACCTGCACTAAAGAAATACTAAAGGAGGCTATTCGACCACTATCAACAGGGACAATTTGTGGCAACATAAAAAGGGGGAGAGTAAAGGCCCGAACCGGATTATGGGAATGGAGACAGTAAGCATGCTGAAGAAACTGGAATACTCTAAACATCAAAGTTTCTTTTACATAAACTTAAGGGTAACTACTCAAAACAAATCCAAAACTGAAATATATATTGGAATAAAAGAAGAAACAGAGGAAACATCATAGAATACCTCCACACATAAATAAATAACAACAACAAAAATGCAATGAAACAATGGAGACACAGCATTCCCAGAAAACTAAAGCTAGAATGACAGGAAATCCTCACATATCAATAATCACCCTAAATGTAAATGGACTGAACTCACCAATAAAAAGGCACAGAGTAGCAGATTGGATCAGAAAACTAAACCCAACCATATGCTGTCTCCAAGAGACAAATCTCTGCTACAAGGACAAGCTTAGACTCAAAGTGAAAGGGTGGAAATTGACACTCCAAGCAAATGGTACCCTGAGAAAGTCAGGTGTAGCCATAATGATATCAGATGAAACAGACTTCAGGGTGAAAAAGGTGACAAGAGACAAAGATGGACATTTCATAATGGTAAAGGGGACGATACATCAAGAAGACATAACAGTCATCAATATTTATGCCCCCAATCAGGGAGCACCGAAATATACTAAGCAACTACTAACTGAACTAAAGGGAGAAATTGACCAAAACACAATTATACTAGGGGACTTAAACAAATCATTGACAGCTATGGATAGATCATCCAAACAGAAAATAAATAACAAAATAGCAGCCCTAAATGACACATTAGATGAAAAGGACATAATTGACATATATAGAGCACTTCATCCTAAAACATCAGACTATACATTCTTTTTGAGTGTACATGGAACATTCTCAAGGATAGACCATATATTGGGATATAAAATCAGCCTCAGGAAATGTAAGAAGATTGAAATCATACCAAGCATATTCTCTTATCACAAGGATTTCAAATTGGATATCAACTGCAAAAAGAAAGCAGGAAAAAACACAAATACATGAAGATTAAACAACATACTTTTAAAGAAAGACTGGTCAAAGAAGAAATTAGAGGAGAGATCAAAAGATACATGGAAACAAATGACAATGAAAATACATGCTACCAAAATTTTGGGGATGCAGCGAAAGCAGTATTAAGAGGGAAACTTATATCATTACAGGCCTATCTCAGGAAACAACAAAAATCTCAAATAAATAACCTCATGGTACACTGTAAAGAACTAGAAACAGAAGAACAAGTGGAACCCAAGGTCAGCAGAAGAGGAAGTAACAAAAATCAGAGCAGAACTAAATGAAATAGAGAACAAAAAGACAATAGAAAAAATTAATGTGACAAAGAGCTGGTTCTTTGAAAAGATTAACAAAATGACAAACCCTTGTCTAGACTCATTAGGATAAAAAGAGAGAAGACACTAATTGACAAAATCACAAATGAAAAAGGGGAAGTTATCACGGACACCATAGAAATACAAATCTTCATGCAAGAATACTACGAAGGACTGTATGCCACCAAATTGAATAACCTAGAAAAAATGGAGAAGTTCTTAGAGTCATATAGCCTTCCAAGGCTGAACCATGAAGAACTGGAAAGTCTAAACAGACTGATCACCAGTAACGAAATTGAATCAGTCATCCAAAACTTTCCCAAAAGCAAAAGTCAGGGACCAGATGGCTTCACTAGTGAATTCTACCAAACCTTCAAAGAGGATCTAATACCAATCCTGCTCAAACTCTTCCAAAAAAATTGAAGAAGAGACAGTACTCCCTAAATCATTTTATGTGGCCAGCATTACCCTGATACCAAAACCTGGTAGGGACAACACAAAAAAAGAAAACTGTAGGCCAATAACTCTGATGAATACAGATGCAAAAATCCTAAACTAAATTCTAGCAAATCGAATACAACAATGCATTAAAAAGATTATTCATCACGACCAAGTGGGGTTCATCCCAGGGCAAAATGATGGTTCAACATCAGCAAATCCATCAATGTGATACATCACACAAACAAAATAAGGGACAAAAATCATATGATTATATCAATTCATGCAGAAAAATTATTTGACAAGGTACAACATCCATTTATGATTAAAACACTTAATAAAATAGGTATAGAAGGAAAATACCTTAACATAATAAAGGCCATGTATGACAAGCCCTCACCTAATCTCATAATTAATGGTGAAAAACTGAAGCCCTTTGTTCTATGTTCAGGAACACGACAGGGCTTTCCCTTTCACCTCTGCTTTTCAACATAGTGTTGGAAGTCCTTGCCAGAGCAATCAGGCAAGAGAAAGAAATAATAGGCATCCAAATTGGGAATGAAGAAGTTAAATTGTCACTCTTTGCAGATGACATGATGCTATATATAGAAAAACCTAAAGATTCCACCTAAAAGCTGTTAGAAACAATCAACGCATACAGTAAAGTTGCTGGCTACAAAATCAACGTACAAAAGTCCATTGCATTCCTACATACTAACAATGAAATCTCAGAAAAAGAAATACAAAAAACAATTCCTTTTCCTATTGCAGCAAAAATAATAAAATACCTAGGAATAAACTTAACCAAGGATGTGAAGGACCTTCATGCTGAAAACTATAAGACATTTTTGAAAGTAATTGAAGAAGACACAAATAAACGAAAGGGCATTCCGTGCTCATGTATTGGAAGAATCAACATGGTTAAAATGGCCATATTACCCAAAGCAATATACAGATTGAATGCAATCCCCATCAAAATCCCAATGGCATTTTTTAAAGAAATAGAACAAAAATTCATCCGATTAATTGAAACCACAAAAGACCCCGAATAGCCAAAGCAATCTTAAGAAAAAAGAACAATACTGGAGGTATCACACTCCCTGAGTTTAGCTTGTACTACAGGGCTTCACTAATCAAAACAGCATGGTATAGGCATAAAAAGAGACACATAGACCAATGGAATAGAATTTGGAATCCAGAAATAAAGCCACATAAATATGGAGAGATAATTTTTGACAAAGAAACTAAAAACATACAATGGAAGAAAGACAGCCTCTTCATTAAATGGTGCTGGCAGAATTGGATAGCCACGTTCAAAAGAATGAAACTGGACTGCTGTCAGTCACCATGTGTGAAAATTAATTCAAAAGGATCAAAGACTTAAGCATAAGACCTGCCTCAATGAACTGCATAGAAGTAAACATAAGCACTAAACTTGTGGACCTTGTGTTCAAAGAGCATTTTATGAATTTCATTCCAAAGGCAATGGAACTAAAATGTAAAATAAACGAATGGGACTATATGACACTTAAAAGCTTCTGCACAGCGAAAGAAAGCATCGGCAAAATAAAGAGGCAACCGACTGAATGGGAGAAGATTTTTGCAAAGAGTGCCTCCGATAAGGGGCTAATATCCAAAATGTATAAGAAACTCATGAATCTCAACCACAAAAAAACAGACATCACGATTGAAAAATGGGCAGAGGAGTTGAAGAGACATTTCTCCAAAGAAGACATACAAATGGCAAATAGACATATGAAAAAATGTTCAACATCACTAATTATCAGAGAAATGCAAATAAAAACCACAATGAGATATCACCTCACCCCAGTAAGAATGTCAATCATCAACAAGACAAATAGCAACAAGTGTTGGAGAGACTGAGGAGAAAAAGGAACCCTCATACACTGTTGGTGGGAATGCAGACTGGTGCAGCCGCTATGGAAAGGAGTGTGGAGGTTCCTCAAAAATTACAAATAGAATTACCATATGACCCAGGAATCCCTCACCTGGGTATCTACCCAAAGAATTTGGAATCATTTATACATAAAGACACGTGTGCTCCAATGTTCATTGCAGCTTTGTTTACGGTGGCCAAGACATGGAAACAACCAAAATGTCCTTCGATAGATGCATGGATAAAGAAGTTGTGGTATATATACACAATGGAATACTATTCGGCGTTAAGGAAAGATGGTATAGGAACATTTGTGACAACATGGATGGATCTTGAGATTATAATTTTAAGCGAAATAAGTCAGACAGAAAAAGCAGAGAACTCTATGATTTCACTGATATGTGGTATATAAACCAAAAACAACAAAAGAACAAGGCAAACAAATGAGAAACAAAAACTCATAGACACAGACAATAGTTTAGTGGTTACCAGAGGGTAAGTGGGACAGGGGATGGGAGATGAGGGTAAGGGGGATCAAATATATGGTGATAGAAAAAGAACTGACTCTGGGTGGGGAATACACAATGCAATATATAGATGATGTATTCTAGAAATGTACACTTGAAACCTATATAATTTTAATAACCAATTTCACCCCAAAAAATTTAATTAAAAAGTCAAAACACTCGTTAGATTTTCTGAGGTGGCAGTTGGTGTGATCCAGAAAGGGAATGAGGGTGCTTTTGTGTTGCGGGCAATGCCCAATCACTGGACCTGTATTGTACTTCGTCAGATGCTTGTAATGTAATAAGTTCCTGAGCGGTACATTTTTGTGTCGTGCAATTCCATTTTTGTGTTGTATCCCACTGAAAAGTTACATAAAGTATTATAAATGAATAGACTCCCAGGAGTGTACATAAGCACTGTCCTTTGTGTATTTGTATATATAAGCTATCAATTAATAACAAAGAGCGTTAGGAAATCCCTCATATGTTTGTAAATGAAGACATACCTCCTAAATAATCCATGGCTCTAAGAAGAAATCACATTGAAATTGGAAAATGTTTTGAACTGACTAATGTTGAAAACTTAGGAGTCCTTTGCCTGCTAAGATTATTAACCTCTCCACTTGTGATGGTAGACCACCCAGGGAAGAGTCTCTTGCATCTATGGGAAAAGGCAAAATGCAAGCAGTTTGCCCACCAAGTTGGGAATGAGGCTAGGGATTGAGCTTTCACGTAGATTTTACACTTAAATCCCTATAGGGGGTTCGGATGCCTGAGGTTCCAAAGTCCATAAATCTGCTGCCTCATCCCCTGCAGAGAGTAAGTTTCTCTTCACAGCCCCAAGGGTTTGGAGAAAGCAGTTTGCCCAGCTACTGGGAGGTGAGAGGGCTTCTGGGTGGCTAAATGTTTCTTAACTCTACTTTGGAGCAATCATGCAATTTACAACCCCAGCATTAACCGTAGCTTGCAGGGGTGCATACCACTGCCAAGCTCACAGACAGTTTGAGGGTCTGGTGTGGGGTGTTAAAGATGTCTGCTTCTGAACTTTCTGCACTGCTGGATTAAGATTAAGTGCTCTTACAGCCTGTTCAATAAATGGTGCTGGCAGAATTGGATAGCTACGTGCAAAAGAATGAAACTGGATTGCTATCTGTCACCATGTACCAAAATTAATTCAAAATGGATCAAAGACTTAAGCATAAGACCTGACACAATAAACTGCATTGAAGAAAACATAGGTACTAAACTTATGGACCTTGGGTTCAAAGAGCATTTTATGAATTTGACTCCAAAGGCAATGCAAGTAAAAACTAAAATAAACGAATAGGATTATATGAAACTGAAAAGCTTCTGCACAGCAAAAGAAACTATTGACAAAATAATGAGGCAACCAACTGAATGGGAGAAGATTTTTGCAAACAGTTCCTCTGATAAGGGGCTAATATCCAAAATATACAAGGAACTCATGAAACTCAACAACAAAAAAACAAACAACCCAATTGAAAAATGGACAGAGGACCTGAAGAGACATTTCTCCACAGAGGATATCCAAATGGCAAATAGACATATGAAAAAATGCTCAACATCGCTAATCATCAGAGAAATGCAAATGAAAACCACAATGAGATATCACCTCACCCCAGTCAGAATGGCTTTCATCAATAAGACAAATAGTAACAAGTGTTGGAGAGGCTGTGGAGAAAAAGGAACCCTCATACACTGTTGGTGGGAATGCAGACTGGTGCAGCCGTTATGGAAGGCAGTGTGGAGCTTTCTCAAGAAATTAGGAATAGAATTACCATATGACCCAGCAATCGCTCTCCTGGGTATCTACCCAAAAAATCTGAAAGCATTCCTCTATAGAGACACGTGTACTCCAATGTTCATTACAAGTTTGTTTATGGTGGCCAAGACATGGAAACAACCAAAATGTCCTTCAATAGATGAATGGATAAAGAAGTGTGGTATATATACACAATGGTATACTATTCCGCGTTAAGGAAAGATGATATAGGAGCATTTGTGACAACATGGATGGATCTTGAGAGTATCATGCTAAGTGAAATAAGTCAGACAGATAAAGCAGAGAACCCTATGATTTCACTGATATGTGGTATATAAACCAAAAAGAACAAGACAAACAAATGAGATAGAAAAACTCATAGACACAGACAATAATTTAGTGGTTACCAGAGGGTAAGGGGGTGGGGGGTAGGTGATGAGGGTAAAGGGGATCAAATATATGGTGATGGAAGCAGAACTGACTCTGGGTGGTGAACACACAATGGGATTTATAGACGATGTAATACAGAATTGTACACCTGAAATCTATGTAAATTTACTAACAATTGTCACCCCAATAAATTTAATAAGAAAAAAAAGATTAAGTGCTCTTAGGTCACTCACCTGTCTGCTTTCCATCTTCTAATACTTTATTCGTATTGTCTCCTCACCCATCCTTTTTGTCCTTGTGGGATTACACCTGCAACAAAAGGATTTAGCCAGGAGTGAGGGAAGAGGAAGAGAGGAAAGCAGAACGAATGAGAAAGAGAATGCATGAAGGCCATGAAAAAGATGCCTCTGGGAAACTTGGTAGCAGGACCAAGTGTCCACTGACAAGACAAAACAGCACTTCTCTCTGTTGTTATCTGTTAGATCCCAAAGTGTGGGCATGTGGTTAAACTTCATGTTCACAACTTGGTTACTGGATGGCAGGACACCATGGGTGATAGTCCCATCATGCTGCAAAAATGGAAGAGGGTGGTTGCCCCCAAAGTAAAAAGGAAAGCAGTTACCCAAAGAGAAAAGAAGAAGATGCTGGATGGCAGGAAACCAAATGCCAATAACATTTCCTTCACTGAGCCCAACATGGAAATTTGTCCCTGTATTGTTCAAACTCATAGCTCCTTGTCATTTAATCTCACATCACGTATCATAATTTGCAACAAAACAGTGATGTCTGAGATTAATTTTGTAATTGTACTGATCTACGAGGATGAAAACTCGACATACATGGGCCATACATAACAGGCCGATCGTAATTGAATGAATTAATTCACGCCATTTAGTAACTGGATAGGGGCAGGGAAGGGAGGATGAGAGCAAGAACAAAGTATAAAGAGAAAGCAGAAGGAAAAAGAGGGCAGAACAATGGAGGGGCAGAATAAAAAACTAAGGAGGGAGAGAAGTGAAGGATAGGGAAATGAAGAGGGAGGAGAAACTGAAAGACAATGCAGGTAGGCGTGAGAGAGGGATGAGGAAAAGTGGAAAGATGAGAGGGCGATGATACATGTTGAAGTGGTCATGCACAGCCTGACTCACAAGAATCTCATGGGCCAAGCAGCACGATACAGAGAATGAAACGTGTGTGTGTGTGTGTCTGTGTACACACCCATGCACCCATCTGTGTATATGCATGCACCTTTGTGTTCTGAGTGTAATAATAATCACAGGGATCAACGTACCTGTGGAAATGCTGAGTTCTTTCAATGTGAGTGCTTTGCTCAAATGTATTCTCCCAAGGGCCTTTATAGTAGAACCACCTCTGCTTTTCTCCCACGGTCTAATGCATCACTTAGCTTCAGTTCCCATGGTAACCAAGGTCTCTATGTCCTGTGATGTCTAGGGACAATGAATGAGACAAACAGAAAGGCAGAGGCATGTCTGCTCTGTCTTCCTCTGAGGTACACAGACACTGTTCAGGGATTTAAAAAGCACATTCTATTTAGTTCCATCTTGCCCTGTACCCGATGCCTGGTGGAGGAGGATAGAAATTGTAGAGCAGCCCAATACGAACCTAGAATTTCTAAGTCTCCAAATCCACTTACGTGGTTGGGAGACCTAGGTTCCTTGTGCCCTAGCCACCTTCTTACCAACAATTTGTTTTACCTCCAAACCATTCGATGGAATCCAGGATTACCGCTACCCAACCCACTTCCCCTGTTCCCACCCCGTAGCCTCTATCACGTTATAGAGGTTTCTACTAGCCTCAATTTCCTGACACAAACCTCTGTTCCAGCCAGATTTCAGAAGTACTGCTCCCAGTACAGTTCCATGATCCCCAGTAGGGGAGTCACTCAATACAGACAACTCATTCCTCTCCTCTTAGGCCTGAGAGATCTCTACCCAGACCATGAGAACAGTTGATGGGGCTCTCACTTCCTGACCTACCCCTGTTCTACCAGGGGCTTGGCGAGACTCAGAGGAGGGATGTCTCTTCCAGTCTTCTGATTTTGTAGAAAAAAACAAACAAACCACAGAACTAAGAAGATAGTTCTTCCCTACCCCGTATTCTAAGTAGCGAACTACCTCCTTTGCATTTGCTCCCAATTTCAGAGGCCAGACAAGCAAGGTACCAGTCAGGACGTGGGACTTCCCAGGACACCATTGTTTAGTGAGTAAGGGCAGCACAAAAGTTGGGATTGTGTCCCCATCTATTCTTCTCTTCTCTCCCTGTATTGTAAGATGTTTCTGGACGTCCATTTGTGCAGCCTCACTCTCTTCCTGGGTCCCAACTGCCCACCATGTCTCATATTCCGGAACCTCTCCATCCAAAATAATCGAAGCAATCTCATCTCCCCATCAGTTAAACATCCCACAGTGGACAGAACGCAAAGTCTTGCCCACTCTCTTGATCTCAGGGTCTTTTTGAGACATTCGGTCTATGTTTGTAAAGAGAGTTTGCCTCATACCCACTGCCAGAATCCACCTGCCGGACACTTCTCTATGTCTCACACCCCTCTCAGGAGATCCCAGATCTGCTTGGGTGCTGGCCACTCTCTGAATGTCCAGGAGGAGAGTCCCTTGGAGTAGGACCTGAAGGAACAGTAATGCAAGGAAGGCAATGCTTTGCTTAGAGCTCTGCTCCTTAAATCCCCCTAAACACCCTCTTAGACTCTATGAGAAGAGCAGAATTTAATTACAGATGAAAGGTAAGCTAGACTTGTGATATGGTACTACTAGGAAATGGTGGCTCAATATCACTCTTTCTAGAGTCCAGGGAAAATTGCCCATCTTCTTCTACTCTCTCCCCCCCC
Source organism: Rhinolophus hipposideros (assembly GCF_964194185.1). Classification (NCBI taxonomy): domain Eukaryota; kingdom Metazoa; phylum Chordata; class Mammalia; order Chiroptera; family Rhinolophidae; genus Rhinolophus; species Rhinolophus hipposideros. Next base: position 85,745,761 of record NC_138046.1, on the reverse strand, counting down.
CAAAAGAAAGTGAAGGCCTTCCAGGGAGATTCCATTCTGTGTTGATCCCTGTTCCTAGCTTTTCTTCTCAGTCTCTGACTGCCCTTTCCTCCCCCCAACATGAAAATGAGAAAGTCCCCTTCATTAATTTTCTTCATTGTTGAAATTTTTTTCTTAACAATGGGATCAATCCATGCATTCTCTCCTCTCTGAACATACAAACACATGCAGACATTTACTCACATGACACAGAACTACTAGTGGTTTGCAATAATCCCTAACCAATACATCTCCCAAAACGTAAATTTGTCAGTCTAGATTAAGTGCCAGTAGTCAGTGTGGATATTATGGACTTCAAACTTCTTTCCCTCTATCCTTTGACCGTTACTGGTTTGATAATATCTCTTTTTGAATATGGCCATATACAGGGATGTAGGTATGAGGATATCTGTAATAAGAATATAAAGGGGGGCTGCTGGTGTGTCATCATTTTAACAAAGCCACCATCTCCAGTTGATCTCTTAATTACTCTTACCCTTTTACTGATTTAACCCTTACGGATAACCATTTTTCTCTTGAATCTTCATATTCTCCTGCACTAGTGTTGATTCCAATTAGCATACAGTCATGGTCCCCTATCCTCAACTTTAAAAAAATGTCTTCTTTTGATGACACTTCCCTTACAATTATTCTCCCATATATCTCCTGAACTTCACAGCAAAACTTTCATGTTAAACTATTTTTTTAAATTTATTGGGGTGACAATTGTTACTAAAATTACATAGATTTCAGGTGTACAATTCTGTATTACATCATCTATAAATCCTATTGTGTGTTCACCACCCAGAGTCAGTTCTCCTTTCATCACCATATATTTGATGCCCCTTACCCTCATCTCCCTCCCCCCACCCCTCCTTACCCTCTGGTAACCACTAAACTATTGTCTGTGTCTATGAGTTTTTTTTTTCTCGTTTGTTTGTCTTGTTCTTTTGTTGTTTTTGGTTTATATACCACATATCAGTGAAATCACATAGTGCTCTGCTTTTTTCTGTCTGACTTATTTCACTTACTATTACACTCTCTAGATCCATCCATGCTATCTCAAATGTACCTATATCGTCTTTTCTTACTGCCGAATAGTATTCCATTGTGTATATATACCACAACTTCTTTATCCATTCATCTATCGAAGGACATTTTGGTTGTTTCCATGTCTTGGCCACCGTAAACAAAGCTGAAATTAATATTGGAGCACACGTATCTTTATGCATAAATGTTTTCAGATTTTTTTTGATACATACCCAGGAGAGGGATTGCTGGATCATACAGTAATTCTATTTGTAATTTTTTGAGGAACCTCCACACTGCCTTCCATAATGGCTGCACCAGTCTGCATTCCCACTAACAGTGTATGAGAGTTCCTTTTTCTCCACAGATTCTCCAACACTTGTTACTATTCGCTTTGTTGATCATAGCCATTCTGACTGGGGTGAGGTGATATCTCATTGTGTTTTTTATTTGCATTTCTCTGATGATTAGTGATGTTGAGCATTTTTTCATTTGTCTATTTGCCTTTTGTATATCCTCTTTGGAGAAATGTCTCTTCAGGTCCTCTGCCCATTTTTCAATGGATTGTTTGTTTTTCTGTTGTTGAGCTTCATGAGTTCCTTGTATATTTTGGATATTAGCCCCTTATCGGAAGCAATGTTTGCAAAAATCTTCTCCCATTCACTTGGTTGCCTCTTTATTTTGTGGATGGTTTCTTTTGCTGTGCAGAAGTTTTAAGTTTCACATAGGCCCATTTGTTTATTTTAACTTTTACTTCCATTGCCTTGGGAGTCAAATTCATAAAATGCTCTTTGAACCCAAGGTCCATAAGTTTAGTACGTATGTTTTCTTCTATGCAGTTTATTATGTCACGTCTTAAGCTTAAGTCTTTGATCCATTTTGAATTAATTTTCGTACATGGTGACAGATAGCAGTACAGTTTCATTCTTTTGCACGTGGCAATCCAATTCTCCCAGCACTATTTATTGAATAGGCTGTTTTTCCTCCATTGTATGTTTATAGCTTCTTTGTCAAAAATTATCTGTCCATATTTGTGTGGTTTTATTTCTGGGTTCTCAATTCTATTCCAATGGTCTATGTGTCTCTTTTTCTGCCAATACCATGCTGGTTTTATTATTGTAGCCCTGTAGTACAAGCTAAAGTCAGGGAATGTGATACCTCCAGCATTGTTCTTTTTTCTTAATATTGCTTTGGCTATTTGGGGTCTTCGTGGTTCCAAACAAATCTGATGATTTTTTTTGTTTTACTTCTTTAAAAAATGCCATTGGGATTTTGATGGGGATTGCATTAAATCTGTATATTGCTTCGGGCAATATGGCTATTTTAACTATGTTGATTCTTCCAATCTATGAGCACGGAATGCCTTTTCGTTTATTTGTGTCTTCTTCAATTTCTTTCAAAAATGTCTTATAGTTTTCAGCATGAAGGTCCTTCACATCCTTGGTTAAGTTTATTCTTTGGTATTTTATTCTTTTTGCAGCAATTGCAAAAGGAATTGTTTTTTTTTTTATTCTTTTTCTGAGATTTTATTGTTAGTATATAGGAATGCAATGGATTTGTACATTGATTTTGTAGCCAGCAACTTTACTGTATTCGTTGATTGTTTCTAATAGCTTTTTGGTGGAGTCTTCAGGGTTTTCTATATATAGCATCATGTCATCTGCAAAGAGTGATAATTTAACTTCTTCATTCCCAATTTGGATGACTTTTATTTCTTTCCCTTGCCTGATTGCTCTGGCAAGGAATTCCAACACTATGTTGAAAAGCAGAGGTGATAGGGGACAGCCCTGTCACGTTCCTGAACGTAGAGCAAAGGGCTTCAGTTTTTCACCATTAATTATGAGATTAGCTGAGGGCTTGTCATAGATGGCTTTTATTATGTTAAGGTATTTTCCTTCTATACCTATTTTATTAAGTGCTTTAATGATAAATGGATGTTGTATCTCGTCAAATACTTTCTCTACATCAATTGATATAATCATATGATTTTTGTCCCTTATTTTGTTTATATGATGTATCACATTAATGGATTTGCGGATGTTGAACCATCCTTGTGCCTCTGGAATGAACCACACTTGGTCGTAATGAATAATCTTTTTGATGCGTTGTTTTATTCGATTTGGTAGTATTTTGGTTAGAATTTTTGCATTGTATTCATCAGAGATATTGGTATGTAGTTCTCTTTTTTTGTGTTGTCCATACCAGGTTTTGGTATCAGGGATATGTTGGAATCATGAAATGAGTTAGGGAGTACTGTCTCTTCTTCAATATTTTGGAAGAATTTGAGCAGGATTGCTGTTAGATCCTCGTTGACGGTTTTGTAGAATACACTAGTGAAGTCATCTGGTCGCAGACTTTTTCTTTTGGGAAGGTTTTGTATGACTGATTCAATTTCGTTACTGGTGCTCAGTGTGTTTAGATTTTCCAGTTCTTCATGGTTCAGCCTTGGAAGGCTTTATGTTTCTAAGAACATCTCCCTTTCTTCTAGGTTATTGAATTTGGTGGTATATAGTCCTTCATAGTATTCTTGGATGATCCTTTGTATTTCTGTGCTTTCCGTGATAACTTCCCCTCTTTCATTTTGGATTTTGTTAATTAGTGTCTTCTCTCTTTTTATCTTAGTGAGTCTAGACAAGGGTTTGTCAATTTTGCTAATTTTTTCAAAGAACCAGCTCTTTGTCTCATTAATTTTTTCTATTTCTTTTTTGTTCTCTGTTTCATTGAGTTCTGCTCTGATTTTTGTTATTTCCTGTCTTCTGCTGACCTTGGGTTTCACTTGTTCTTCTTTTTCTAATTATTTACAGTGTACAATAAGGTTATTTATTTTTCTTGTTTCCTGAGATAGGCCTGTAATGATATAAATTTTCCTCTTAATACTACTTTCGCTGCATCCCCAAAATTTTGGTAGCATGTATTTTCATTGCCATTTGTTTCCATGTACCTTTTGATCTCTCCTCTATTTTCTTCTTTGACCCGGTCATTCTTTAAAAGTATGTTGTTTAATCTCCATGTATTTGTGTTTTTTTCTGCTTTCTTTTTGCAGTTGATATCCAATTTGAAATCCTTGTGATAAGAGAATATGCTTGGTATGATTTCAATCTTCTTACATTTGCTGAGGCTGATTTTATGTCCCAATATATGGTCTATCCTTGAGAATGTTCCATGTACACTCGAAAAGAATATATAGTCTGATGTTTTAGGATGAAGTGCTCTATATATGTCAATTATGTCCTTTTCACCTAATGTGTCATTTAGGGCTGCTATTTCGTTATTTATTTTCTGTTTGGATGATCTATCCATAGCTGTCAATGATGTATTTAAGTCCCCTAGTATAATTGTGTTTTGGTCAATTTCTCCCTTTAGTTCAGTTAGTAGTTGCTTAGTATATTTCGGTGCTCCCTGATTGGGGGCATAAATATTGATGACTGTTATGTCTTCTTGATGTATTGTCCCCTTTACCATTATGAAATGTCCATCTTTGTCTCTTGTCACCTTTTTCACCCTGAAGTCTGTTTCATCTGATATCATTATGACTACATCTGACTTTCTCTGGGTACCATTTGCTTGGAGTGTCAATTTCCACCCTTTCACTTTGAGTCTATGCTTGTCCTTATGGCTGAGATGTGTCTCTTGGAGACAGCATATGGTTGGGTTTAGTTTTCTGATCCAATCTGCTACTCTGTGCCTTTTTATTGGTGAGTTCAGTCCATTTACATTTAGGGTGATTATTTATATGTGAGGATTTCCTGTCATTCTATCTTTAGTTTTCTGGTAAGGCTGTGTCTCCATCATTTCTTTGCCTTTTTGTTTTTGTATATTACTTCTGGTGGTGGTATTCTATGATGTTTGCCTCTGTTTCTTCTTTCATTACAGTACATATTTCAATTCTGGATTTTTTTTGAGTGGTTACCCTTAAGTTTATGTAAAAGAAAATTTGATATTTAGAGTATTCCATTTTCTTCAGCACGCTTACTTTCTCCATTCTCATATTGTGGTTCAGACCTTTACTCTTCCCCTTTTTATGTTGCCACAAATTATCCCTGTTGATGGTGGTCAAATAGCCTCTTGTAGTGTTTCTTGTAGTGCAGGTCTTGTATTAGAAAATTCCCTCAGCTTCTATATGTCTGCAAAGGTCTTTATTCCTCCTCATGTATAAAGGATATCTTTGCTGGATATATTATTCTTTGCTCATAATTTCTGTCTTTCAATAGTTTGAATATTTGGTTTTATTCCCTCCTGGCTTGTAGAGTTTCTGCTGAAAAATCTGATGGGCTTTCCTTTGTAGGTTACAATCTTCTTTTTCCTGGCTGCTTTGAGGATTCTTTCTTTTTCGTTGATTTTACACAGCTTCAATACAATGTGCCTTGGAGAAGGCCTGTTGAGATTGAGGTAATAGGGTGTTCTATTTGCTTCTTGGATTCGAGTATCCAGTTTTGTCCACAAGTTTAGGAAGTTCTCATCAACAATTTGTTTGAATATATTCTCTGTTCCTTTCTCTCTTTCTTCTACTTCTGGTATGCCCATTATTCTTAAATTGGTCTTTCTGATAGAGTCAGAAAGTTCTTGTAGAGTTCTTTCATTTCTTTTAAGTCTCAAGTCTCTTTCTTCTTCCATCCGTGTCATTTCCAGGTTTCTATCTTCGATGTCACTGAATCTTTCCTCCATCTGGTCAACTCTACTACCTAAGCTGGTTATTACATTCTTCACTTCTTCTACTGAGTTCTTAATCTCCAGAAATACCATTTGGTTCTTCTTTAAAATTTCAATCTGTTTTGTAAAATGTTCGTGTTGTTCTTTGATTGCGTTTCTGAATTCATTAAATTGCCTTTCTGTGTTTTCCTGCATCTCGTTGAATTTTTTCAGAACTGCAATCTCGAATTCTCTGTCATTTAAGTCACATATTTCCATATCTATAAGTTCATTTCCTGGAGACTTTTCACTTTCTTTCTGAGCTGTCTTGTTGCCTTGGTTATTCATGGCAATTACTGATTTATTATTTCTCTTCCTAGACGTCTACAGGAGTGACTTCTGCAACAGGTTGATAGGAAGAGGTCTTTCTTTTGTTTTCCAGTACTTGTTGGTAGAATATTTGATTTTCTCTCTGACTGCAGCCTTTTTTTTCCTCTCTCACACAGTAGTGCTATGTTTTCTCTGCACTATTCCAGCTTCACACACGTTTGGGGGATTCCCTGGGAGATGGATTTCTCCTCTGTTAATAGTTTACCTGGGTCACAGGGAGCAGTGTCTGTGTGGGTATGCAGAAAGCTTTTGAAGTTCCAAAGGTCTTCTTGCTCCAGATTCAGAGCCCATATGTTTCAGCAGTTCTGTTTACTCCTGCAGGGATCCACCCAGATAGGTGTGGCCAGGAGCGGGGTTAATTCTGGGAGATGTCCCAGAGCAATGTCGGTGACCATCACCACATCTGGTCCAGCTTCCACAGTTCCCTCCCCTTTGCCGGAACTTGTTGGGTTGCGAATCTGTGTCTGTGGTCCCCAGTTCTCAGAACAGCAAATATTCTGTTCTTTTGCTCTGTCACTGCTACTGTTCCACTTTTAGCACCGGTCAGGTGGGGGTGGGGCGAGCTCTGAGAGGGTAGGGAAGGGGGTGGCTAGTCTCAGTGACTAAAGCTTCCATTCTCTGCTCGGCCGTGAGTTCTTAAACCACCATTTTCAGCCTTCTTCCGTCAGTCTTTTCTCCGAGGTCTCTGCCGTGAGTCTTGGGTTCAGCCATGTTATATGCTTCCCCCTCAGCTGTGGGCCATTAGCGGAGCCCTAGCAGTCCGAGTTCTTCCCTCTCCCACAGCTGCAGTAGTTCCAGGGTGCAAGGTGCTCGGAGCACAGAGCTAGGTCTCCGTCCTGCACCCGCACAGCTCCATCTCCTCACTTCTCCCTTCCCTCCTCCTTCGCTCGCGTGATTCTCCCACGTTTAGGTGGATTCAGTAGTGCGCCTCTTCATCTTGCTTGTTTGCTGTGCAGGGAGTCCTTTGTGGAGTTATTGTTCAACTTGTTGTAAATTCCAGAGGAGCTTTACAGAGGTTCAACTCTCGCCGCCATTTTGATGACATCAATAGACAATAGACTCTTTAAATGGGTTGTCTCCACATACTCACCTTTCCCTCCCACAAGTCCTGCATCCCTTTGTGTTCTCTAAACTTATTTTTTTCTTGTTCTCCAATAGCTGGCAAAATTAAGTGTCATTCCCCAGCCCTTATTTAACTGCTTTGTATCATTGAACATGCTGCCTACTTCCTCTTCCTTGAAATCTTCTTGACTCCATTAACTGCCATCCTCTGGTTTTCTCCCTCTTGTGTGGATCTTATTTTTTTGACTCATTTTTTGACTCCTCTTCCTCTTAACTGCTCTACAGTTTGTGACTTTGGGCACTCTATTCCTTTATGTACTTTGTCTTTCTTAGAGATTTCTTTTGATCAATTTTTGTTTGTTAAATATGTGCAGATTTTTGTATATGACCCATACATCTATAAAGTGGTTTTAATATAAAATAAAATATGTTTCTTTTCTCTTTCTGACTATAAATATCACCTACATCTGCCAACCTCAGTGTGATTCAGGTTGTTTGGTTATGCACAACAGAAAAAGGCTCAGTATTGCTCAGCCAAAAATAAATCCTGTTCAAAGATATCAGGTTGCACATATAATCAATAAGAGAGATGGAGAACCAGGATTGCAAAGCAAGCAGGATCTATGTAAGTCTGAAAGCTAGAACCAATTATGAAGGTCACGCCTGAGGGATAGCTTAGTTTTGATATTTTTGTTTGTGATTTTGCTACTCTGGTAAAGAGGTCGTTTTGGTGTCCATTTCCTACTAAAACCCTTTATGTTTATTTGTTTTTTGAAACAATTTAATGATCAATCTATAATCTTCATATATATGGTGTGAAGGAGAAATATTGTTAATGTAGAATTTAAAAAATTATTACACTAAAAGACAAATTGACATAATCCCCCTCAAAATACTCGCCCTTGCTTCAAACACACTTATCTCATCATTCTTGTGACTTTCTGAAGCAGTTCTGGAAGTCGTCTTTCGTGAGTGTCTTTAGTTATGTTGTCATGGCTGCCTCGATGAATCATTTTGATTTTGGGGAAGAGCCAGAAGTTGCACAGTGCCAGATCCGGGGAATAAGGTGGATGAGAACACACTGTAATGTTTTTATTCAACAGAAATTGCCTTATACCAGAAGTGATGTGTGACATGGAGCATTGTCATGATGGAGCATGATTTATGACACACTTTAAAACACAACTCCTCTTAACCATAGCTCACACTGAACTGACTGCACCAAAGAAGTTGAAACTTATCACACACTGTTACTAAGGTTCGACAGGCTGCTTCCTGTATTGAAGATCCCAGACTTTCTGTTGGATGACACACGGAAGCAGTATTCACCTTATTTTGTGATCACAATGGAAAGGCTCTATGTCACACATCCCTTCTGGTATGGTAATTTATGTCAAATAAAAACATTATGGTGTGTCCTCATCCACCTTACTCACCATATCTGGCACCATGTTACTTCTGGCTCTTGCCCAAAGTCAAAATGACCATGGAAGGTAAATATCTTGAATTCATTAAGGACATCGAGGCAGCAACGAGAGCACAACTAAAGACACTCACAAAAGAGGGCTTCCAGAACTGCTTCAGAAAATGGCAAAAATGATGGGATAAGTGTGTTTGAAGCGAGGGGGAGTATTTTGAGGGGGCTTAATGGCAACGTGTCTTTTACTGTGATAAATTTTTATTTAAAAATTCACTGTAGTTTTTATCACCATATATATGTGTGTGTATATATATATATGTGTATATATATATATATATATATATATATATATATATATATGAATATATGATGAACATTTTGGGTGCCTTTGGACATTCTTTTTCCTTCCTTTTAAAAAACAATTTTATTATGATATAATTCAAGTACAAAAAAGCTCACCCTTTACAGTGTACCACGCGGTGGTTTTTAGTATATACACACAGAGTGGTGAAACTATCAACACAACTCAAGAATATTTTTCTTTCAAAAAGAAACCCTGTAATAGTTCATCAAAAATACGTAAGAATCCAAATCTGAAATCAGCTAATACCAGAGCCTCAAAATACATGAAGGAATTATTGACAACAATACAGGAATAAATAGACAAGTCAACAACCATAATTGTTGGCTTTTAACATCTTTCTGCCAGAAATTTACATAAACAGGCACAAAAATCCTTAAGGATATTAAGTTAATGCTACCGACCAACTTGCTCTAATTGATATTTATGAAACCTAATACTTACCAGCTTCAGAATCCACATTCTATGTAAGTGTACATGGACCATCTACCAAGATAGACTGATTTCTCAGTCATAAGACATGTCTCAGTAATTATCAAAAGACTGAAATTATTCAGCATGTATTCTCCAATCAGATCCTTATTAAATGAGCTATCTATGATAATAACATATCAAGAAATACCTACCTATTTAGAAATTAAACAACATATTTTAAATACACAATGGATTGGATTCAGAAGAAATCACAAAAGAATTTAAAAAATATTTTGAACTAAATAGAAGTGAAAATTTGTGAGACACAACTTAAGTCAATGATATTCTGTTTTGAGAAACTAGAAAAACAGGAGGACGTCATCAAAATGGCAGCGTGAGGGGAGCTTCTGGAAATCTCCTCTGGAATTTACAACAAATTAAAAAAACTAATAAATTAATAAATTAAAATAAAAAAATAAAATAAAATTAAAAAACTATAACTCCACAAAGGCCTCCCTGCACAGCAGACAGGCAAAACGAAGAGGCTGACTACTGAATTCACCTGAAGGTGGGCAAATTGGTAGGGCAGGGGAGGAGGGAAGGGAGAAGTGCGGAGATGAAGCCATGGGGGCGCTATGCAGACCTAGCTCAGTGCTCTGAGCTCACTGCATCCCGGAACTACTGCAGCTACAGAAGAGGGAAAAACTCGGACTGCTAGGGCTCCATTTATGGCCTACAGGGGTGAGGGGACAGCATATAACACGGCTGTACCCAACACTCATGACAGAGACCTCGGAGCAAAGACTGAGGGAAAAAGGCTGAAAACGATGGTGTAAGCCATCACTGCCTCAGAGAATGGAAGCCTTAGGCACTGAGATTAGAGGCCTCCTCCCAACCCTCCCAGAGCTCACACTGCCCCCACCTGCCCAGTGCTAGAAGCGGAACAGTAGCACTGTCAGATCTAAAAAACAGATATTTGTAGTTCACAGAATTGTGGGAAACAAACACAGATTCACAGCCTAACTAGTTCTCGCAAAGGGGAGGGAGCTGTGGAAGCAGGAATGGCTGTGGTAGTGGTCACCACCATTTCTCTGGGCCACATCTAACAACTCACTGCATCCCTGTCCCCACATGAGTGGGTGGATCCCTGAAGGAGTAAACAGAACTGCTGAAAGACGCGGGCTCTAAATGTTGTGCAGGAAAACCTTTGGAACTTCAAAAGTTCTTTGCATCCCACAGGGATGTGGTGCCCTATGACTCAGGCGAACTGTTAACATAGGAGAAGTCCGGCTTCCAGGAAATCCCCACATTGTGTGAGAAGCAGGAATAGTGCAGAGAAAACACATAACTACAGTGTGAAAGAGAAAAAAGGGCTGCAGTCAGAGAGAAAATAAAACATTCAATCAACACGTACTGGAAAACAAAAGAAAGAACTCTTCCTATCAATCTGTTGCAGAAGCCACTCCTGTAGATGTCTAGGAAGAGAAATAATAAATCAGTAATTGCCATGAATAACCAAGGCAACAAGACAGCTCAGAAAGAAAGTGAAAAGTCTCCAGAAAACGAACTTACAGATATGGAAACATGTGATTTAAACAACAGAGAATTCAAGATTGATGTTCTGAAAAAACTCAACGAAATGCAAGAAAACACAGAAAGGCAGTTTAATGAACTCAGAACACAATCAAAGAACAACATGAGCTTTTTACCACAGAGATTGAAATTTTAAAAAAGAACCAAATAGAATTTGTGGACATTAAGCGCTCAATAGAAGAAATTAAGAATGAAATAGCCATCTTAGATAGTAGAGTTCACAAAATGGAAGAAAGACTCAGTGATATCGAAGATACAAACCTGGAAATTACACAGATGGAAGAAGAAAGAGACTTGAGACTTAAAAGAAATGAAAAAAGTCTACAAGAACTTTCTGAATCCATAAGAAAGAGCAAAATAAGAATAATGGGCACACCAGAAGGAAAGAAGAGAGAAGGGAACAGAGAGTATATTCAAACAAATAGTCAATGAGAACTTCACAAACTTGTGGAAAGAACTGGATTCTCGAATCCAAGAAGCAAATAGAACACCTAATTACCACAACCCCAACAGACCTTCTCCAAGGCACATTGTATTGAAGTTGTCTAAAATCAATGACAAGGAGAGAATCCTGAAGGCAGCCAGGGAAAAGAAGATTGTAACCTACAAAGGAAAGCCCATTATATTATCATCACATTTTTCAGCAGAAACTCTACAAGCCAGGAGGGAGTGGAACCAAATGTTCAAAATATTGAAAGACAGAAATTATGAGCCAAGAATAATATAATGAGCAAAGATATCCTTTAAATATGAAGGAGGAACAAAGACATTTCCAGACATACAGAAGCTGAGGAAATTTTCTAATACAGGACCTGCACTACAAGAAATACTAAAGAAAGCTACTCAACCACCATCAACAGGGACAATTTGTGGCAATCAAATCATAAAAAGGGGGAGAGTAAATGCCTGAACTGGATATGGGAATGGAAAAAGTAAGCATGCTGAAGAAAATAGAATACTCAAAATATCAAACTTTCTTTTACATGAACTTCATGGTAACCACTCAAAAAAAACATCCAGAATTGAAATACATATTGTAAAAAAGAAGAAACACAGGGAAACATCATAAAATACTACCACAAAGAAATTACAGACAACAACAAAAAAGGAAAAAAAACAATGGAGACACAATCTTACCAGAAAACTAAAGATAGAATGATAGGAATCCTCACATATTAATAATCACCCTAAATGTAAATGGACTGAATTCACTAATAAAAAGGCACAGAGTAGCAGATTGGATCAAAAAGCTAAACCCAACCATATGCTGTCTCCAAGAGACATATCTCATCTACAAGTACAAGAATAGACTCAAAGTGAAAGGGTGGAAATTGACACTCCAAGCAAATGGTATCCAGAGAAAAACAGGTGTATTCATACTGATATCAGATGAAACAGATTTTAGGGTGAAAAGGATAACAAGAGTCAAAGATGGACATTTCATAATAGTAAAAGAGACTATACAACAAGAAGACATAACAGTCATCAATATTTATGCCCCCAATCAGGGAGCACCAAAATATACCAAGCAACTACTAACAGAACTAAAGGGAGAAATTGACCAAAACACAAATATACTAGGGGACCTAAATACGTCATTGATAACTTTGGATAGGTCATCCCAAAATAAAATAAAATTTGAAACAGCAGCCATAAATGACACATTAGATGAAATGGACATAATTGACATATATAGAGCACTTCATCCTAAAGCATCAGACTATACATTTTTTTCTAGTGTACATGGGATATTCTGAAGGATAGACCATATATTGGGACATACAACTAACCTTCACAAATTTAAAAATATTGAAATCATACCAAGCACATTCTCTAATCACAATTCTTTGAAACTGCATATCAACTGCAAAAAGAAAGCAGGAAAAAACACAAATAGACGGAGATTAAACAACATACTTTTAAAAAAAGACTGGGTCAAAGAAGAAATTAGAGGAGAGATCAAAAGATACATAGAAACAAATGACAATTAAAATACATCCTACCAAAATTTTGGGGATGCAGCGAAAGCAGTTTTAAGAGAAAAATTTATATCATTACAGGCCTATCCCAAGAAACCAGAAAAATCCCAAATAAATAATCTCACATTACACCTTAAAGAACTAGAAAAAAAAGAACAAATGAAACCCAAGGTCACCCGAAGAAAGGAAATAACAAATATCAGAGTGGAACTAAATGAAACAGAGAAAAGAAAGAGAATAGAAAAAATTAATGTGACAAAGAGTTGTTTCTTTGAAAAGATTAACAAAATTGACAATCCCTTGGCTAGGCTCACTAAGACAAAAAGAGAGAAAACACTAATAAATAAAATCAGAAATGAAAAAGGGGAAGTTATCATGGACACCAGAGAAATACAAAAGATCATCCAAGAATACTACAAAAAACCATATGCCACCAAATTCAATAAACTAGAAGAAATGGACAAGTTCTTAGAAACATATAACCTTCCTAGGCTGAACCATGAAGAACTGGAAAATCTAAACAGACAGATCACCAGTAACAAAATTGAATCAGTCATTCAAAACCTTCCAAAACGCAAAAGTCCGGGACCAGATGGCTTCAGTAGTGAATTCTATCAAACCTTCAAAGAGGATCTAATACCAATCCTTCTCAAACTCTTCCAAAAAACTGAAGAAGAGACAGTACAACCTAAGTCATTTTGAGAGGTCAACATTACCCTGATACCAAAACCTGGTATGGACAACACACAAAAATAAAACTACAGACCAATATCTCTGACGAATACAGATGCAAAAATCCTAAACAAAATTCTAGCAAATTGAATGCAATAATACATTAAAAAGATTATTCATCACGACCAAGTGTGTTTCAATCCAGAGGCACAAGGATGGTTCAACATTCGCAAATCCATCAATGTGTTACATCACATAAACAAAATAAAGCACAAAAATCATATGATTATATCAATTGATGCAGAGAAAGCATTTGACAAGATACAACACTCATTTATGATTAAAACACTTAATAAAATAGGTATAGAAAGAAAATACCTTAACATAATAAAGGCCATATATGACAAGCCCTCAGCTAATCTCATAATTAATGGTGAATAACTGAAGCCCTTTGCTCTAGGTTCAGGAACATGACAGGCCTGTCCCCTATCACCTCTGCTTTTCAACATAGTGTTGGAAGTCCTCGCCAGAGCAATCAGGCAAAAGAAATAAATAAAAGGCATCCAAATTGGGAATGAAGAATTTAAATTGTCACTCTTTGCAAATGACATGATGCTATATATAGAAAACCCTAAAGACTCCACCAAAAAGCTATTAGAAACAATCAACGAATCCAATAATGTGGCCGGATACAAAATCAATGTGCAAAAGTCCATTGCATTCCTATATACTAATAATGAAATCTCAGAAAAAGAAATAAAAAAAACAATTCCTTTTGCCATTGCAGCAAAAAAAGAAAAAAAAATACCTAGGAATAAACTTAACCAAAAATGTTAAAGACCTATATGCTGAGAACTATAAGACATTTTTAAAAGAAATTGAAGAAGACAAAGATATGGAAAGACATTCCATGCTCATGGATTGGAAGAATCAACATAGTTAAAATGGCCATATTACCCAAAGCAATATATAGATTTAGTGCAATCCCCATCAAAATCCCTATGGCATTTTATAAAGAAATAAAACAAAAAAATCATCGGATTTGTTTGGAACCACAAAAGATTCTGAATAACCAAAGCAATCTTAAGAAAAAAGAACAATGCTGAAGATATCACACTCCCCGACTTTAGCTTATACTACAGGGCAACAATAATCAAAACAGCATGGTATTGGCAGAAAACACATATGTAGACCAATGGAATAGAATTGACAACCCGGAAATAAAACCACATAAATATGGAGAGACAATTTCTGAGAAAGAAGGAAAAAACGTAAAATGGATAAAAGATAGCCTCTTTAATAAATGGTGCTGGGAGAATTGGAAAGCCATGTGCAAAAGAATGAAGCTGGACTGCTATCTGTCACCATGTACCTAAATTAATTCAAAATGGATCAAAGACTTAAGCATAAGATCTTAAACAATAAACTGCATAGAAGAAAACATAAGTACTAAACTTATGGACCTTGGGTTCAAAGACCGTTTTATGAATTTGACACCAAAGGGAAAGGAAGTAAAAGCTAAAATAAATGAATGGGACTAAATCAAACTTAAAAGCTTCTGCACAGCAAAAGAAACCATCAACCAAGTAAAAAGGCAACGAACTGAATGGGTGAAGATTTTTACAAATAGTACCTCCGATAAGGGGCTAATATCCAAAATATAAAAGGAACTCATGCAACTCAAAAAACAAAACAAAACAAAAAAAGAAACCCACAAACAACCCTATTGAAAAATGGGCAGAGGACCTTTAGAGACATTTCTCCAAAGAGGACATACAAATGGTAAATAGACATGTGAAAAAATGCTCAACATCACTAGTCATCAGAGAAATGCAAATAAAAACCACAATGAGATATCACCTCACACAATTTAGAAGGGCTATTGTCACCATGACCTATAGTAACAAGTGTTGAAGAGGCTGTGGAGAAAAAGGAACCCTCATCCACTGTTTGTCGGAATGCAGACTGGTGCAGCCATTATGGAAGGCAGTGTGGAGGTTCCTCAAAAAATTACGAATAGAATTACCATATTACCCAGCAATCCCTCTCCTGGGTATCTACCAAAAAAATCTGAAAACAGTTATCCATAAAGACACGTGTGCTCCATTGTTCATTGCAACTTTATTTACAGTGGCCAAGACATGGAAACAACCAAAATGTCCTTCTATAGATGAATAGATAAAGAAGTTGTGGTATATCTATGCAATGGAATACTATTCGGCGGGAAGAAAAGAAGATATAGGAACATTTGTGACAACATGGATGGATCTTGAGACTATGATGCTAAGCGAAATAAGTCAGACAGAAAAAGCAAAGAACCATACGATTTCACTTATATGTAGTATATAAACCAAAAACAACAAAAGAACAAGATAAATGAAAAACAAAAACTCATAGACACAGACAATAGTTTAGTGGTTATCAGAGGTTAAGGGGGTGGTTGGTGGGAGACGAGGGTAAGGGGGATCAAATATACGGTGATGGAAGGAGAACTGATTCTGGGTGGTGAACACACAATCGGATTTATAGATAATGTATTACAGAATTGTACACCTGAAATCTGTGTAACTTTACTAACAATTGTCATCCCAATAAACTTTTTTTTTAATTAATTTTATTGGGGTGACAATTGTTAGTAAATTTACATAGATTTCAGGTGTACAGTTCTGTATTACATCGTCTATAAATCCCATTGTGTGTTCACCACCCAGAGTCAGTTCTCCTTCCATCACCATATATTTGATCCCCTTTACCCTCATCACCCACCCCCCACCCCCTTACCCTCTGGTAACCACTAAATTATTGTCTGTGTCTATGAGTTTTTGTTTCTCATTTGTTTGTCTTGTTGTTTTTGGTTTATATACCACATATCAGTGAAATCATAGGGTTCTCTGCTTTTTCTGTCTGACTTATTTCACTTAGCATTATTCTCTCGAGATCCATCCATGTTGTCACAAATGCTCCTATATCATCTTGCCTTAACGCCGAATAGTATTCCATTGTGTATATGTACCACAACTTCTTTATCCATTCATCTATCGAAGGACATTTTGGTTGTTTCCATGTCTTGGCCACCGTAAACAAAGCTGCAATGAACATTGGCGTACACGTGTCTCTATAGAGAAATGCTTTTATATTTTTGGGGTAGATACCCAGGAGAGCGATGGCTGGGTCATATGGTAATTCTATTCGTAATTTCTTGAGGAACCTCCACACTGCCTTCCATAGCGGCTGCACCAGTCTGCATTCCCACCAACAGTGTATGAGAGTTCCTTTTTCTCCACAGCCTCTCCAACACTTGTTACTATTTGTTTTGTTGATGAAAGCCATTCTGACTGGGGTGAGGTGATATCTCATTGTGGTTTTCATTTGCATTTCTCTGATGATTAGTGATGTTGAGCATTTTTTCATATGTCTATTTGCCATTTGTATATCCTCTTTGGAGAAATGTCTCTTCAGGTCCTCTGTCCATTTTTCAATTGCATCCCAATAAACTTTAATTAAAAAAATAAATGGTGCATTTGAGATTTTAACAGAAAAATAAAATTTTACACATGAGCTACTTTTTCTATGATCAAATCAGTTTATATCCATGGTTCTTGGTTACTAGGGGTATGTTTCTTTCTATTACACCTCTCTCCAGGGAAAGCCTCCTTCTCCAAAAGCCTTTCCTCACTCTTTTCTTAGAAGAAAGACTGTTGTTATGGGCCAGTTTTCAGAGCACTGTGAGCTGTACCACTGTGCACTGTGAGGTGACACCCATGTATGTATTTCATGTCTATGCTCTTCTCTCTTTTACGATACTAAGCAGTAAGCTGAGGTGGTGCCTACCTGTGAAGGCTGGGAGCTACCATATTACTCTCTCTTCCAATCTTCTCACTGTAGATTTTAGGTTCTGCCATCTTTGAACATTAGGAGTCAATTGGTTGTAAGATGCATAATTAGAGTCAAATAGATCCGACTTCATTCTTGAACCCATGCCTGTGTTTTACCCAACTCAACGAGAAGACTCTACACTAAGGGGTACCATAAAGTGACGCAGTTAATTATATTCTGCATACTTGTGTGTATGACCCCTTTAGGGAAAGCTCTGGGAGAGGGCAGAGTGGCAATGTAGGGTAAGGGGATGGCATTGTTGTGTCCTGTGAAAAAATGCTAGTCCCGTACTGTCAGATTCTCACTAGGATCTCCACAGCTTCATATGTCTCTCACTCAACTGCAGATGGTGAACACATGTACCCAAATGTCATAACCCACCTTGAAATGTCATATGTACCCATTCAAATAGACATGTCATCAGGTATTGCCATGTTCTCATCCAGAGGTCAGCACTTTGCTATTTGCAGGCATGGTTATTGGACTCAGTAACCATGAAAAGACAAGGTACATTTCTGCAGTTCTTAGTTGTTTTAATAATTTGCAATGTCATCATCCCTCGCTGTTCTCCTTTCTGCTTCTCCCCCATGCATTCTTTAGGGAATTTTATCCTACTTGGCCTTTTGGGCACCTGTTCTCAACTTTGAGTTCATATCAGGATGTCACCAGAGCTCTTGTGCCTTCCTAGGACTCATGGTAATGCAAAAATAGGTCCACTGATATCCTGGATGTGAGAATTGGTTGATAGAAGGACTGGTCAAGGTCTCCTGAATTCTGGTTTTTAATCTGTTCTCATAGTAAGAGGATTGTCTCATTTGGATATCATTTTATCTCTTAGTAATTTGACCTTAACATTTAGATTGCTCAAACTGGGAAATATTCCCAGTCCAACTTACTGTTTTCTGCTGTTTCTCAGTTGCCTCAATTAAAGTTAAAATTGGACACTTCAGTTCATGTTCAGTAACTATTCCCACACACCCAACTAATTATTGTCTTTTCTTGCATATAATTTTATTTTTATGCACTTCACATTGTATAATTGCCTCACATTTTAAAATAGATAAGACATATTGAGAAATGCCTTTCAGTTTTCACGAAGTCATGTATTTTAAATTTTGTCATACAGCATTACTACCAGTTTCCAATATATATTTTCCCTTGCACAATAATCTCACACTTACAGGCTCATATCAACTATTAATATAACCATAGTTAAAATGGGGTGAGATAAATTTCTGTTTGGTGACCAGTTGCCAAATATGCTTCCACATAAGCAGGTGGAGACTTCTCCATAGTCTCTATAATCCATCTAAATTGCCTGTTCCACAACAGTTTCTCCAACACTGGAAAATCAATTCTCTGTTCCCATAGGCTCTGGTCATGCCCACATTCCTCTGCCATCTCAAAATAAATCCACTCCTGAGATCACATTTCACTTGGTGCTATCACTCAAATTGAATCATAGTGAAAAATGGTCATACATGATGTACTCCATAATACACTTTCAGGAAAGGGGAATGAGAATTGTCGTGGCAAAGTTAAGATAGTGGTGTTAGGATGGAAGAGACTCTTATTTCAGTTCATCTGAATACTGAATATCTTGGCTAAAAGACTCAGTAACACACAACGTGAACAATAGTGGATCACAGTGAATTATAAATCAAAATATAACGAGAAAATTTTTAAAATTTGCAACTTATTTATTAACACTCGTCTGATGTTTAATGGTCATAGTTGACAATGTTTATTTGTGCCAGGAAACTAACTTATTCATGGCTTCTGAATGTAAGTTCCTTACTTAGTAAATTTATTTTTATTTAACATACTAAATATACCAGCATGAGTAATTTTGCTTAGAGAGAGGATTAGGTAATATCCCAGTGTCTCAGAAAGGGGCATGGATACTTCATCATAAGCTATTTAAAGAATTCTCAGGATACACATTTTAACAATGACAAATGCAACAGTTTATACTATTCATTACTGAAAAGGAGACCTCCACCTGTCTTGTCTGTTCCTTATAGTGCTTCTATTATGAATTTCCTAAAACATTCCTGCCAAAATTATTGGAACCACCAACTACATCAAAAGTTAAAACTCCTTGACATGTGAGCGTTTAAAAAATAGACATTATATTTTAGAGAAGTTTTAGTTTCATAGCGAAATTGAGTGGAAAGTACAGGGATTTCCAACACACCCCCTGCTTCTACACATGCCTATCCTCCCACATTATCAACATCCTACATCAAAGGAGTACATATGTTATACTCAGTGTAAGTACAGTGACATATTAGGCTCATTCTTGGTATTGTGCATTCTATGGGTTTTGGCAAGTGTATAATGACGTGTATCCATCATGGTAGTATCATACAGAGTAGTTTCATTGTTCTAAAAATTTCTGTGCTCTGCTTATTCTTCCCTCCCTCATTCCTAATCCCTGCTAACTATTGATTCTTTTCTTTTCTGCATAGTATTGCCTTTGCCGGAATATTTTCCAGTTGGAATCATAGAATGTATAGCCTTTTCAGATCATTTGAGTTTTATCCATGTCTTTCATGGCTTGAAACCTCACTTATTTAAGCACCGAGTAATGTTCCATTGTCTGGATGACCAAAGGTTTTCTTTCTTTATTAAAATTTATAGGGATGACAATAGTCAACAAAACTACATAGGTTTCAAGTGTACAATTCTATAATTCATCATCCATACATTGCATTATGTGTTCACCACCTAGAGTCAGTTCTCCTTCCATCACCGTATATTTGACCCCTTTTAACCTCTTCTACCATTTTCCCCTTCCCCCTTACCCTCTGGTAACCCATAAACTATTGTCTGTGTCTATGAATTTTTGTTTCCATATTTGCTTGTCTTGTTCCTATGTTCCTTCAGTTTTATATATCACATATGAGGGAAGTCATATGGTTCTCAACTTTTTCTGCCTTATTTCACTTAGCATAATGATATCAACATCCATCCACGTTGTCACAAATGGAACTATTTCATCTTTTCTTATGGCAGAATAGTATACTATGGTGTATATATACCACATCTTCTTATCCAATCATCTGTGGAAGGACACTTTGGTTGTTTCTTGGTCAACATAAATAATGCTGCACTGAACATTGGAATACAAATATCTTTATGGATAAGTGTTTTCACATTTTGGGGGAAGATACCCAGAAGAGGGATTGCTGGGTCATATGGTAATTCTATTCGTAATTTTTTGCGGAACCTCCACACTGCCTTCCACAGCGGCTGCACCAGTCTGCATTCCCACCAACAGTGTATGAGGGTTCCTTTTTCTCAAGAAATTACGAATAGAATTACCGTATGACCCAGCAATCGCTCTCCTGGGTATCTACCCAAAAAATCTGAAAACATTTCTCTATAAAGTCACGTGTACTCCAATGTTCCTTGCAGCTTTGTTTACGGTGACCAAGACATGGAAACAACCAAAATGTCCTTCGATAGATGCATGGATAAAGAAGTTGTGGTATATATACACAATGGAATACAATTTGGCGTTAAGGAAAGATGATATAGGAGCATTTGTGACAACATGCATGGATCTTGAGAGTATAATGCTAAGTGAAATAAGTCAGACAGAAAAAGCAGAGAACCCTATGATTTCACTGATATGTGGTATATAAACCAAAAACAACAAAAGAACAAGACAAACAAATGAGAAAGAAAAACTCATAGACACAGACAATAATTTAGTGGTTACCAGAGGGTAAGGGGGTGGGGGAGGGTGATGAGGGTAAGAGGGATCAAATATATGATGATGGAAGGAGAACTGACTCTGGGTGGTGAACAAACAATGGGATTTATAGATGATGTAATACAGAATTGTACACCTGAAATCTATGTAAATTTACTAACAATTGTCACCCCAATAAATTTAATTAAAAAAAAGATTGCCTATCATCAACAAGACAAATAGTAACAAGTGTTGGAGAGGCTGTGGAGAAAAAGGAACCCTCATACACTGTTGGTGGGAATGCAGACTGGTACAGCAGCTATGGAAGGCAGTGTGGAGGTTCCTCAAAAAATTACAAATAGAATTACCATATGACCCAGCAATCCCTCTCCTGGGTATCTACCCAAAAAAATCTGAAAACATTAATCCATAAAGACACGTGTGCTCCAACGTTCATTGCAGCTTTGTTTACGGTGGCCAAGACATGGAAACAACCAAAATGTCCTTCGATAGATGAATGGATAAAAAAGTGGTGGTATATATACACAATGGAATACTATTCGGCAGTAAGAAAAGATGATATAGGAACATTTGTGACAACATGGATGGATCTTGAGAGTATAATGCTAAGTGAAATAAGTCAGACAGAAAAAGCAGAGAACCATATGATTTCACTGATTTGTGGTGTATAAACCGAAAACAACAAGACAAACAAATGAGAAACAAAAACTCATAGTCACAGACAATAGTTTAGTGGTTACCAGAAGGTAAGGGGGGTGAGGGGAGGGAGATGAGGGTAAGGAGGATAATATATATGGTGATGGCAGGAGAACTGACTCTGGGTGGTGAACACACAATGGGATCTATAGATGGTGTAATGGAGAATTTTACACCTAAAATCTATGTAATTTTACTAACAGTTGTTCACCCCAATAAATTTTAAAAAATAGTTTCATTCTTCATTACAGCAACTACCTAAACAATACATCAACTCTTCATTAAGAAATGCCAAATGACATTTTTCAACCACAACCCCCTTTGAACAATTTGTCTTAAAAACTTTACCTTGCAATGTCCACAAACCCTAAACCATTATATCACAGTTCTTACTGAATCCTAATCACTCTCTCCCCCAACATTGAAAGACTTGCTTTACACCATGTTTCAAAATCTGAATAAATATATCTCCTGCCCTGACACTTCCAAAACTGTCCTAAGTCTCTATCAAGGTAGTGTTCTACCTGACAGTTAAGCAATAAGTCATTTTTGCTTATCAAGTTTTTAGGAAGGTATTTGGGAAGTACACTGTATGATGAGACTGGTCACCACTGCTGTACACCATGTGACACTGGACTGAGCCTAAATCCAAGGACCATTATCTAAGTGTTTTTCTGAACTGAATGAATGACCACTGGTAATTCTGAGAAGTTAGTTACCAGTCCAGGGATTTAAATGTGCTGTAAGGCAGCAGAAAAGTAAAGAAAAGTTGGATGAACCTATTTACTCTAGGGAAGTGAGCAAATTCCTTGTACGCATGAAACAAATGCCTGAAGCAGAGAAGGAAGTGATTAATCAATGCATGTGTAAAAATGGGTATCAAAAACCTTAATATCTATTTCTTTCATGCCTATATATTTTTTAAATTATAGTTTATTGGGTGACAATTGTTAGTAAAATTACATAGATTTCAGGTGTACAATTCTGTATTACATCATCTATAAATCCCATTCTGTGTTCACCATCCAGAGTCAGTTCGCCTTCCATCACCATATATTTGATCCCACTTATCCTCATCTACCTCCCCTCTTCCCTCTTACCATCTGGTCATGCCTATATTTTTGAGACACATTCTCCTCTAAGGGACAAACTGGGCCAGTTTGTCCACAACTTTTTTGGAAGCATGAGAAATATTGCTGGTGGGGGGAGAGAAAAGAATAGACAAAAAACGCCTTTTTAAGTCTATGGTACGCCCAGTGGTTTCAAAGCTCTGTTTCCTTGGCGTGAAAACCTCAGCAACTTAGGCACCAAGTAAGTGCGCATGCTCATTGCTGCACACTCACTTTGAACAGGGTGTCAGTTGCTGCGCATGCGCATTTCTGTCCATTTCCTGCCAATAGAGGGTTTCCGGAGGCCGTCGTGTTCCTTCCTTCTAGATTCTCTGTGGCCGCTTGGGACTGAACGGGTAGGTCCCTAGATGAGTGCTCCCAGGTGTGGAAGGACGAGGGAGTGGGGGGACAGCCACGGGCTTCCGTGGAGACAGGGCTGCTTCCTGTGGCTCCGAGGGGGAAGGTCCTCGAGGTCGTCGTCTCTCCCCTCGCACGCGTCGTGGCCGCCATGGCCCCTGTGGTCCCGGTGGGAGCGGGCCGAGGGGGTAGTGGCTGGTGGGCCGAGGAGGGGAGGGGTGAGATGAGGACGGGCAGTGCAGGGCCGTGATTTCAGTGTGGGGGGGGCTGGCGGCCCCTGGACCAGCCCCGGGAGCCCGAATGCGGAGCCCTCCGTGGGGCCCGGGCCGGGGCTGGGCGGGCTGTGAGGCAGGGCCTAGAAATGGGCCCGCGGTAGGACTGCCACTGGGTCCCCGAGACGTGCCGTGTACCAGGCGGGTGCCGCGGGAGAAGCGGGCCCGTGGGGCTGGGTGGCAGCCCGTCGCCTGGGCCTTGTGGTCAGAAAACCGCACAGGCGGCCTGGCCAGACTTGAGCCTTCCTGTGTGTTCCAGCCCAACTTTATTGAAGCGGGAAAATGGGCCTTGTCGGTGGCCGTGGGCCCAAAGCAGTGGTCGCGGGAGGATCAAGGGTCGAGCAGGGTTTTCTTCAAGGTCTTCACGATGGGGAATCCGGTTCTGGAATGTAACAAGGTCTTTTGTCATGTGCTTACCGTGATGACACTGTCAACTTGGCAATGATATAAATGGTTTTGCAAACCCTTGTATTTGTTGTGACAGGAAAGCATGTACAGTTACACTTACCTTGGGACTTACTTTGAAAGTATTTCCAAAGTTAAAAAGAAATAAAGAAAACATAACCATGGAAGTGGTATAGCTATCCTCTTAACTAAATTTTCAACATCACAGTTTTCTTCTTTCAGTGTGAAGTATGAGTGAGCATGTAAGATCAAGATCCATATGGGAAGTACTACTAGATGATCAAGAGTCTTTCAATCCAGTTGGACCTGTGGTTGTGAGTTCTTTAATATTTCATGCTTTCTATTACCACATATTTATTCTTCTGAAAATTCTGTAGAATGACTATGTAAGGTGAAAAATGTTTCCATGTTGATAAAGAGGAGAAAACATTGATCCAAGAGGATTACATTGTGTTGTTGCCAGTGGAAATACACACCATGACTTCGTTTACATGTTTATTAACAACAGACTGTGCATATCCATTGCAGCGGAGTTTAAAATAGCTTCTGAGGTCTTTGTGGGAAGCTCCACTTGGGGTAGCCACCCTCTTGGAAGAGTGAATTCATTAAGAATGAGTATGTAGACTCATGTTTTCTACATACCTTTATACTTATTTATGATTATATATATGTATATATATATGGTGCCAAAAACTGTATACACATTTTAAGAAAGGAAAACTGTATTAAAATTGTAATACTCAATATATACTAGTAGCAAAAGATGACTACAAGTCATGTCTGACTTCTACAATAGCAAGAGGTGCGCAAAGTGGTTACCATCAGTGTCCAGACACTTCTGATTATGGCAAACTATTGCTCGAGCAATGTTGACCAAAGTGTCCACTTGTGTACATATTTTTGACACCCCTGGCATGTATATACGTGTATATATATATACGTATATATATATATATATACATATATATCAGAATATTCTGTGTATTTATATCTTTGTCATGCATTGACAGGAAAACTTTTCCTTTGCATACCCCTAGGCCCAACAACCCAGTAATGAACAACCTCAAGAAGAGAAGCCAACAACTGAGAATCAGGATATTGCACCTGATCAAAACAATGAAGATGAAGGAGCACCTGAGGTTCAAGGTACAGGGAAAGGGAGGAAGAATGCCTGTGGGGGGCAGGGGCATCAGTGTGCCTCCTGTATTGTGACATACCAGAACTGTGGATAGAAAACATTGAAAGGCATCTCAAACATTTCGTGCACATGGGCTGAAAATGTGAACAGAGTATAGTTTCCAGCTTCTTGCACTCTTTCACTATAATGACTTTTGTCTTTTCTGCAAGATTTATTTTGTGTGCTTGAAAAGACAGCCTGTCTAAATCATAGGAAACTGTATAGTTTCAACTACAAAAATGTACATTAGTTTACTTGTTTAATTTGTTCTTAGAATGTGGTTCAGGGTCATTTCAGTCATTGCATCAAAAGTGTCAGCAAATTTTAAGAGCATGTGAAGAGTGCCAAGTCAGCATATCCTATAACACCTGAAATAAAGCCTATTTGCATTGGGATGGGAGCCTCATTTTACAAATGAGAAAACTGAGGCTATGTAAACACTTGACTCACTGACACATAATTTATACTTCAGTCCAAGGTTTGTTTTCTTTCTACCATCTATGTTGGTGTATGAAATAGTGAATGGTTTTGTATGAAATGCTAAATTCTCAAATGTCTCTGTATGGTAAGGTAGCTCAGTACTGGCCAACAAATAGATGCAGTTCAGTGGAGCAGCATAGAGACTCCTGAAATGAGCTACAGGAATGATGGGCACTATTTCCCCTGATAGATATTTTTGTTACGGTAAGTTAGGTAAAAGCTGGATAATTTAGAATACTGGCGTATTAGGTAATTATAGGAATGCAATTTTAAGTAATTTTAAAAGAAGTTTAAATATTTTTAACATTAGAAAATGCAAAAATACCTTAAAACTATTGTGAAATAGAAATTATTTCTTCTAACTCTATAGTGCTTTCATCAAACACTGGTAGTGAAATACTTGCAAAATTCATAGAACAGATTATTTTAACAATTCACCATTAAGAGATTTACGCAATATGACTGACAACACAGTCTGTTTATTTCTTTACATCCTGCTTCCTTCAGTCTCATTCCAAGACAGAAATTTTGCTGTTTATCACTGATAAGTTGCTGTTCCTTTTGCTACTTTCGTCTGAATGGGAGTCATTTATGGAAACTTACATGTAAGGCTTTTGCACCTAAATATACATACTTATTTAAACATAGTAAGTTCCGGGTTATTGCTATAAGGGATTGATGTCACTGCTGTAAGATTTGTCATAGGCCCACAAATGTCTTCAGTTAATCCTGCAGTAAGCTGCATTTTAATTGAAATTATGAGACTATCAATGATGTAGACCTCAGGTTTCCTAGATCAAGCTGGTGCTCTCTACTCTTAGTACACTATGGTAATATAAAGGAAATGTAGACGTCATGTGCTTTATCTTCATACTGTCGTTTGAAAAATGTTTCGTACTACAGAAAAACAAAGATATCAAGTACATCTTTCCATCACACTTATTATCACAGAGTACTACAGGCTTTTATTGCATATAACTGAAGGAATGGAGATTATCATTTACTTATTTATATTCCTTGTTTACAGCTCAAATTGATAACTTTTTTTAAAGGTCCTGATTCAGAAGCTGATATTCAGGAACTAGCTCCCGCAAAGACTGAGGGTGATAGCAAAGTCAACAGGGAGAGTTTACGAAATTTAGAGTGCTTTCTAATGCCAACACCAGGTATATTAACAATTAAGAATATAATTTACATGGCTTCTCTTCTCTGCAAATCATATTATAGAGGTACCATACTGTAACTTAATAGCGTTCAAATATAAAGAGAATTTGAAAGGTAGTTCTGACCCCAAATGCTTGGCCGCCTGATTTACAGACTACCAAAGATAGAAACAAATGATGTCAAAACTATATTAAATTATAAAATAGGAAAACAGTTTCTTACTTTCGAGTATATGTACTGTAACAAACAGCAAATAATTTTTAGAGTAAAAAATTTTAGGTGAAAAATTCCTTTCTTTAAAACACACATAAATGCATGTGTAATAAATATCAGTTTATATGAAATATGCTGAGGCACTGAAGTAAGTTCTAGTACCAGCTCTAATATAACTTGTGTGAATCTGGGAGAATGTTGTAACTTCTAAACTCAACTTTACTCTTACATAAATAGGGAAATCATATCACACATATTCAAATCACTTGCAATCCTGATTTTTCCATTCTCTGCTTCTGTGGGCAGAATACAAAAAAATACAAAGATATCCTCCTTTTCATGACATATATCGTAAAATATCACATTTTTTCAAGCAATTTTTTCCTTTACTTTTGTTAAATAAAGTTCCATACAGTATAATGCAAACGCTCAGTAGAAAAGTTTTAATTAAGAAACATATATATATATATATATATATATATATATATATATATATATATATATATATATATATACTTTTTTAAATTAAAGTTTAGTGGGGTGACAATCGTTAGTAAAATTACATAGATTTCAGGTGTACAAATCTGTACTACATCATGTATATATCACATTGTGTGTTCACCACCCAGAGTCAGGTCTCCTTCCATCACCATATATTTGATCCCCTTTCAGTCCATTTACTTTTTAAAAATAAAAATAGGACAAATTATTCCATTACTTGTCTCAATTTAACAATCTTGGAAAAGACTGGAAGGTACTCTACAGTGTTTTGTTGACATAAAAATAGACCTGTATTGATCGTACAAATCTATCAGGAGAAGTAAAATATCATCTTGAGTTACAGTTAAACATCTCAATGAGATTTTACTGCTACTAAGATAATCAGTAAACACTCCACTTGATATTCTTTTTTTCTGTACAAAAACCTAGATACCTGTTCTTATGTTTTGTCAAATTATGTATTTTTTGGATATTAAGGCAAAATTGCATTTTAAATCTTGTCCCAAATGAAGCCTCAGGGACTGAATCATAAAATTGTAAGCGATATTGTAGTTTCTGTTTTACATGTCTAATCAAGAGAGAATGCAGGCAGTCACTGTTGCTCAAGGTGGGTGTGAGTAAGACAACTATGCTGAGGATGCTCAGTCACCACCGTGACACTTAATGAGTTACGATCCACCATAACAATATGGGTTCTATAATACGATCACAAGTAACTATACGAAATGTGCTATATGTTAAGTTTCTGCCTTGAACAAAGAAGGATTGTGATTTGAAGTTCTAGGAATACAAACTGAATAATTCCTAAGTAAGCAACTTAAGGCTGTTTACCACTCAAATTGATAACGGTGTTGGCATTTTTTGTCTTTTAAAAAATTTATTGGGGTGACATTTGTTAGAAAAATTACATAATTTCAGGTGTACAACTCTGTATTACATCATCTATAAATCCCATTGTGTGTTCACCACCCAGAATCAGTTCTCCTTCCATCACCATATATTTGATCCCCCTTACCCTCATCTCCCAGCCCCCACCCCCCTTACCCTCTGGTAACCACTAAACTATTGTCTGTGTCTATGAGTTTTTGCTTCTCATTTGTTAGCCTTGTTCTTTTGTTGTTTTTGGTTTATATACCACATATCAGTGAAATCATAGGGTTCTCTTCTTTTTCTGTCTGACTTATTTCACTTAGCA
The DNA here is from genome assembly GCF_964194185.1 of Rhinolophus hipposideros. Lineage (NCBI taxonomy): Eukaryota > Metazoa > Chordata > Mammalia > Chiroptera > Rhinolophidae > Rhinolophus > Rhinolophus hipposideros. The sequence continues at coordinate 85,717,028 of NC_138046.1, read as the reverse complement.
TTATACTCTCAAGATCCATCCACGTTGTCACAAATGTTGCTATATCATCTTTTCTTACCGCCGAATATGTTCCTTTGTATATATACTACAAATTCTTTATCCATTCATCTATCGAGGACAGTTTGGATGTTTCCATGTCTTGGCCACTGTAAACAAAGCTGCAATGAACATTGGAGCACACGTGTCTTTATGTATAAATGTCTTCAGATTTTTTGGATAGATACCCAGGAGAGGGATTGCTGGGTCATATGGTAATTCTATTTGTAATTTTTTGAGGAACCTCCACACTGCCTTCCATAGCGGCTGCACCACTCTGCATTCCCACCAATAGTGTATGAGGGTTCCTTTTTCTCCACAGCCTCTCCAACAGTTGTTACTATTTGTCTTGTTGATGATAGCAATTCTGACTGGGGTGAGGTGATATCTCATTGTGGTTTTCATTTGCATTTCTCTGATGTTTAGTAATGTTGAGCATCTTTTTATATCTCTATTTGCCATATGTAGGTTCTCTTTGGAGAAATGTCTCTTCAGGTCCTCTGCCCATTTTTCAATAAGGTCATTTGTTTTGTTGTTGTTGAGTTTCATGAGTTCCTTGTATATTTTGGATATGAGCCCCTTATCGGAGGCAGTTTGCAAAAATCTTCTCCCATTCAGTTGGTTGCCTCTTTATTTTGTCGATCGTTTCTTTTCCTGTCCAGAAGCTTTTAAGTTTCATATAATCACATTTGTTTATTTTAGCTTTTACTTCCATTGCCTTTGGACTCAAATTCATAAAATGCTCTTTGAACCCAAGGTCCATAAGTTTAGTACCTCTCTTTTCTTCTGTGCCATTTATTGTGTCAGGTCTTTTGCTTAAGACTTTGATCCATTTTGAATTAATTTTGGTACATGGTGACAGATAGCAGTCCAGTTTCATTCTTTTGCAAATGGATATCCAATTCTGCCAGCACCATTTATTGCAGAGGCTGTTTTTCTACATTGTATGATTTTTGCTTCTTTGTCAAAAATTATCTGTCCGTATTTATGAGGGTTTATTTCTGCATTCTCAATCCAATTCCATTGGTCTATGTGTCTGTTTTTCTGCCAATACCATGCTGGTTTGATTATTGTAGCCCTGTGGTACAAGCTAAAGTCAGGGAGTGTGATACCACCAATATTGTTCTTTTTTCTTAAGATTGCTTTGTCTATTTGGTGTCTTTTGTGGTTCCAAACAAATCTGATGATTTTTTGTTCTATTTCTTTAAAAAATGCTATTGGGATTTTGATGGGGATTGCAATAAATCTGTATATTGCTTTGGGTAATATGGCCATTTTAACTATGATGATTCTTCCAATCCATGAGCACGGAATGTCTTTCCATTTCTTTGTGTCTTCTTCAATTTCTTTAAAAATGTCTTGTAGTTTTCAGCACATAGGTCTTTCATATTCTTGGTTAAGTTTGTTCCTAGGAATTTTACTCTTTTTGCTGCCATTTCAAAAGGTATTGTTTTTTATTTCTTTTCCTGAGATTTTATTGTTAGTATGTAGGAATGCAATGGACTTTTGAACGTTGATCTTGTAGTGGCCAATTTTATTGTATTCGTTGATTGTTTCTAATAGCTTTTTGGTGGAGTCTTATATATGGTTTTCTATATACAGCATCACGTCATCTGTAAAGAGTGAGAATTTAACTTGTCATTCCCAATTTGGATGCCTTTTATTTTTTATCTTGCCTGATGGCTCTGGCGAAGACTTCCAATACTATGTTGAAAACCAGAGGTGATACTGGACAGCCCTGTCATGTTCCTGAACGTAGAGTAAAGGGCTTCAGTTTTCCACAGTTAATTATGAGATTAGCTGAGAGTTTGTCATATATGGCCTTTATTATGATAAGGTATTTTCCTTCTATACCTATTTTACTAAGTGTTTTAATCATAATTGCATGTTGTATCTTATCAGACGGTTTTTCTGCTTCCATTGATATAATCTTACGATTTTGTGTTCTTTATTTTGTTTATGTGATGTATCACATTGATGGATTTGCGTATATTGAACCATATTGGTTCCCATGGGATGCACCTCAATTCGTTGTGATGAATATCTTTTTAATCTTTTTGCTGAATTCGATTTGGTAGAATTTTGTTTAGGATTTTTACATCAGTATTCATCAGAGATATTGGTCTATAGTTTTCTTTTTCTGTGTTATCCTTACTAGGTTTTGGTATCAGGGTAATGTTGGCCTCATGAAATGAGTTAGGCAGTATTGTCTCGTTTTCAATTTTTGGAAGAGTTTGAGTAGGACTGGTGTTAGATCCTCGTTGAAGGTTTGGTAGAGTTCACTAGTGAAGCCATCTGGTCCCAGACTTTTGTTTTTGGGAAGGTTTCAGATGACTGATTCAATTTTCTTAGTGTTGATCGGTCCAACAGATTTTCCAATTGTTCGTGATTAAGCCTAGAAAGGCTATTTGTTTCTAAGAACTTGTCCATTTCTTTTAGGTTACAGAATTTGGTGGCATATTGTCCTTCATGTTATTCTTGGATGATCCTTTCTATTTCTGTGGCATCCGTGATAACTTCCCTTCTTTCATTACAGGTTTGGTTATTAGTGTCTTTTCTCTTTTTATCTTAGTGAATCTAGCGAAGGGTTTGTCAATTTTATTAATCTTTTCAAAGAACCAGCTCTTTCATGCATTTATTTTCTCAATTTGCTTTTTGTTCAGTATTTCATTTATTTCTGCTCTGATTTTGATGATTTCTTTTTTGTTTGTTTGTTTTATGTTTAAATTTTTTTTTAATTTAATAGTTTCAGGTGTACAAGACAAGGTAATACTTAGACGTTCATCATTTATATCCAGCACACTGTGAACCCCCCTCCCCCCATCCACTATCCCTCCGACCTCACACCGAGCCATCACATTATATATATAAAATTATAGTCGGCATTCATTAATGTTTAGCTTCTGGTGTACAATGCCATGATCAGGCATCCACAGTATCGCTGAGGTGGTCTCCCAAATAGGACACACGTCCATTGGATACCCAAAAAAATCTTTACAACATTATTGAATACGTTCCCCAAATTAATTTTCAAAAAATCCTGAGGCCATCTTGTGGTTACCAGCTGCTTCCTAATCCCTTCACCTTTCCCCTTATCCCCACCTGCCCCGGCCCATTTAACAACTCTCAGTTTTTTCTTTTTGTCCCCAAAACTGTTTCTGATTAGTTCATTCACATATTCTTTTCTTTAGATTCCACATATAAGTGAGATCATATGGTACTTGTCTTTCTCTTTCTGACTTATTTCACTTAACATAATGTTCTCTAGATCAATCCATGTTGTTTCAAATGATAAGATTTCTTTCTTCTTTATGGAAATATGTGACTTAAATGACAGAGAATTCAAGATTGAAGTTCTGAAAACTCAACAAGATACAAGAAAACACAGAAAGGCAATTTAATGAACTCATAAATGTAATCAAAGAACAACACGAGCATTTTATGAAAGAGATTGAAATTTTAAAAAAGAACCAAAGAGAATTTCTGGAGATTAAGAACTCAATAGAATAAATTAAGAATTAAATAGGAGACGGAAAAAAAAATGGCGGCGTGAGGTGAGCCTCTGTAACGTTCCCCTGGAATTTACAACGAATCGGACAACAATAACTCCACAAAGGACTCCTTGCACAGCAGACAGGCAAGACGAAGAGGCCGACTACTGAATTCACCTCCAGGTGGGTGAATCGCGCGAGCGGGGGAGGAGGGAGAGGAGAAGTGCGGAGACGGAGCCCCGCGGGCGCAGGACACAGACCTAGCTCAGTGCTCGGAGCCCGCTGTGCCCGGATCTTCCGCAACTGCGGGAGAGGGAAGGACTCGGACTGCTAGGGCTCCGCTTACGGCCCACAGGGCTGAGGGGGCAGCATACAAAACCGCTGAACCCAACGCTCGCTCACGGCAGACCTCGGAGCAAAGACTGAGGGAAGAGGGCTGAAATCGGTGGTTTAAGCCCTCACTGCCGAGCTGAGAACGGAAGCCCTAGGCACGGAGACTAGCCGCCCCCTCCCTACCCTCCCAGAGCTCGCCCCGCCCCCACCTGCCCGGTGCTAGAAGCGATAAAGTAGCAGTGTCGGATCAAAGGACAGAATATTTGCTGCTCTGAGAACTGTGGACCGCAGACACAGATGCGCAGCTCAACTAGTTCCGGCAAAGGGGAGGGAGCTGTGGAAGCAGGACTGGCTGCGGTGGTGGTCGCCGCCATTGCTCTGGGCCACCTCTCACAACTCACCCCGCCCCTGGCCCCACCTATCTGGGCGGATCCCTGCAGGAGTAAACAGAACTGCTGAAACAAACGGGCTCTGAAACTGGTGCAGAAAGAGCTTTGGAACTCCAAAAGCTCTTTGCATACCTATCAACCTGTTGCAGAAGACACTCCTGTAGATGTCTAGGAAGAGAAATAGTAAATCAGTGATTGCCATGAATAACCAAGGCAACAAGATAGCTCAGAAAGAAAGTGAAAAGTCTCCAGAAAAGGAACTTAGAGATATGGACCTTTGTGATTTAAATGACAGAGAATTCAAGATCGCAATTCTGAAAAAACTGAACGAGATGCAAGAAAACACAGAAAGGCAGTTTAATGAACTCAGAAACACAATCAAAGAACACCATGAGCATTTTACAAAAGAGATTGAAATCTTGAAAAAGAACCAAATAGAATTTCTGGAGATTAAGAACTCAATAGAAGAAATTAACAATAAAATATCCAGCTTAGGTAGTAGAGTTGACCAGATGGAGGAAAGAATCAGTGACATCGAAGATAGGAACCTGGAATTTACACAGAGGGAAGAAGAAAGAGACTTGAGACTTAAAAGAAATGAAAGAACTCTACAAGAACTTTCTGACTCCATCAGAAAGAGCAATATAAGAATAATGGGCATACCAGAAGGAGAAGAAAGAGGGAAGGGAACAGAGAATATATTCAAACAAATCGTTGATGAGAACTTCCCAAACTTGTGGACAGAACTGGATCCTCGAATCCAAGAAGCAAATAGAACACCTAATTACCTCAATCCCAACAGGCCTTCACCAAGGCACATTGTATTGAAGCTGTCTAAAATCAATGATAAAGAAAGAATCCTCAAGGCAGCCAGGGAAAAGAAGACGGTAACTTACAAAGGAAAGCCCATTAGATTATCATCAGATTTTTCAGCAGAAACTCTACAAGCTAGGAGGGAATGGAACCAAATATTCAAACTATTGAAAGAGAGAAATCATGAGCCAAGAATAATATATCCAGCAAAGATCTCCTTTAGATATGAAGGAGGAATAAAGATCTTTCCAGACATCCAGAAGCTGAGGGAATTTTCTAATACACGACCTGCACTACAAGAAATACTAAAGGAGGCTATTAGACCACCATCAACAGGGACAACTTGTGGCAACCGAAACATAAAAAGGGGGAGCGTAAAGGCCTGAACTGGAATATGGGAATAGAGAAAGTAAGCGTACTGAAGAAACTGGAATACTCTAAATATCAAACTTTCTTTTACATAAACTCAAGGGTGACCACTCAAAAAACATCCAAATCTGAAATATATACTGTAATAAAAGAAGAAACAGAGGGAAACATCATAGAATACTACCACACAGAAATAACAGACAACAACAAAAAGGCAAAGAAACAATGGAGACACAGCCTTACCAGAAAACTAAAGACAGAATGACAGGAAATCCTCACATATCAATAATCACCCTGAATGTAAATGGACTGAACTCACCAATAAAGAGACACAGAGTAGCAGATTGGATCAAAAAACTAAACCCAACCATATGCTGCCTACAAGAGACACATCTCAGCTACAAGGACAAGCATAGACTCAAAGTGAAAGGGTGGAAATTGACACTTCAAGCAAATGGTACCCAGAAAAAATCAGGTGTAGCCATAATGATTTCCGATGAAACAGACTTCAGGGTGAAAAAGATAACAAGAGACAAAGATGGACACTTCATAATGGTAAAGGGGACTATACAACAAGAAGACATAACAGTCATCAATATTTACGCCCCCAATCAGGGAGCACCGAAATATACCAAGCAACTACTAACAGAACTAAAGGAAGAAATTGACCAAAACACAATTATACTAGGGGACTTAAATACATCATTGACAGCTATGGATAGATCATCCAAACAGAAGATAAATAACGAAATCGCAGCCCTAAATGACACATTAGATGAATTGGACATAATTGACATATATAGAGCACTTCATCCTAAAACATCAGACTATACATTCTTTTCTAGTGTACATGGAACATTCTCAAGGATAGACCATATATTGGGACACAAAATCAGCCTCAGCAAATTTAAGAAGATTGAAATCATACCAAGCATATTCTCTGATCACAAAGCTTTGAAATTGGATATCAACTGCAAAAAGAAAGCAGGAAAAAACACAAATACATGGAGATTAAACAACATACTTTTAAAGAACGACTGGGTCAAAGAAGAAATTAGAGGAGAGCTCAAAAGATACATAGAAACAAATAACAATGAAAATACATCCTACCAAAATTTTTGGGATGCCGCGAAAGCAGTTTTAAGAGGGAAATTTATATCATTACAGGCCTATCTCAAGAAACAAGAAAAATCCCAAATAAATAACCTCATGTTACACCTTAAAAAACTAGAAAAAGAAGAACAAGCGAAACCCAAGGTCAGCAGAAGAAAGGAAATAACAAAAATCAGAGCAGAACTAAATGAAATAGAGAACAAAAAGACAATAGAAAAAATTAATGTGACAAAAAGCTGGTTCTTTGAAAAGATTAACAAAATCGACAAACCCTTGGCTAGACTCACTAAGATAAAAAGAGAGAAGACACTAATTAACAAAATCAGAAATGAAAAAGGGGAAGTTATCACGGACACCACAGAAATACAAAGGATTATCCAAGAATACTATGAAGGACTATATGCCACCAAATTTAATAACTTAGAAGAAATGGACAAGTTCTTAGAAACATATAGCCTTCCAAGGCTGAATCATGAAGAACTGGAAAATCTTAACAGGCCGATCACCAGTAAGGAAATTGAATCAGTCATCAAAAACCTTCCCAAAATCAAAAGTCCTGGACCAGATGGCTTCACCAGTGAATTCTACCAAACCTTCAAAGAGGATCTAATACCAATCCTGCTCAAACTCTTCCAAAAAATTGAAGAAGAGTCAGTACTCCCTAACTCATTTTATGAGGCCAACATTACCCTGATACCAAAACCTGGTAAGGACAACACAAAAAAAGAAAACTACAGACCTATATCTCTGATGAATACAGATGCTAAAATCCTAAACAAAATTCTAGCAAATCGAATACAACAATGCATTAAAAAGATTATTCATCACGACCAAGTGGGGTTCATCCCCGGGGCACAAGGATGGTTCAACATTCGCAAATCCATCAATGTCATACATCACATAAACAAAATCAAGGACAAAAATCATATGATTCTATCAATTGATGCAGAAAAAGCATTTGATAAGATACAACATCCATTTATGATTAAAACACTTACTAAAATTGGTATAGAAGGAAAATACCTCAACATAATAAAGGCCATATACAACAAGCCCTCAGCTAACCTCATAATTAATGGTGAAAAGCTGAAGCCCTTTGCTCTACGTTCAGGAACATGACAAGGTTGTCCCCTATCACCTCTGCTTTTCAACATAGTGTTGGAAGTCCTCGCCAGAGCTATCAGGCAAGAGAAAGAAATAAAAGGCATCCAAATTGGGAATGAAGAAGTTAAATTGTCACTCTTTGCAGATGACATGATGCTATACATAGAAAACCCTAAAGACTCCACCAAAAAGCTATTAGAAACAATCAATGAATATAGTAAAGTTGCTGGCTACAAAATCAATGTACAAAAGTCCATTGCTTTCCTATATACCAACAATGAAATCTCAGAAAAAGAGATAGAAAAAACAATTCCTTTTGCAATTGCAGCAAAAAGAATAAAATACCTAGGAATAAACTTAACCAAGGATGTGAAGGATTTATATGCTGAAAACTATAAGACATTTTTGAAAGAAATTGAAGAAGACACAAAGAAATGGAAAGACATTCCGTGCTCATGGATTGGAAGAATCAACATAGTTAAAATGGCCATATTACCCAAAGCCATATACAGATTTAATGCAATCCCCATTAAAATCCCAATGGCATTTTTTAAAGAAATAGAACAAAAAATCATCAGATTTGTTTGGAACCACAAAAGACCCCGAATAGCCAAAGCAATATTAAAAAAAAAGAACAATACTGGAGGTATCACACTCCCTGATTTTTCCTTGTACTACAGGGCTACAATAATCAAAACAGCTTGGTATTGGCGGAAAAACAGACACATAGACCAATGGAATAGAATTGAGAACCCAGAAATAAAACCACATAAATATGGGCAGATAATTTTTGACAAAGAAGCTAAAAACATACAATGGAGGAAAGACAGCCTCTTCAATAAATGGTGCTGGCAGAATTGGATAGCTACATGCAAAAGAATGAAACTGGACTGCTATCTGTCACCATGTACCAAAATTAATTCAAAATGGATCAAAGACTTAAGCATAAGACCTGACACAATAAACTGCATTGAAGAAAACATAGGTACTAAACTTATGGACCTTGGGTTCAAAGAGCATTTTATGAATTTGACTCCAAAGGCAATGGAAGTAAAAACTAAAATAAACGAATGGGATTATATGAAACTGAAAAGCTTCTGCACAGCAAAAGAAACTATTGACAAAATAATGAGGCAACCAACTGAATGGGAGAAGATTTTCGCAAACAGTTCCTCTGATAAGGGGCTAATATCCAAAATATACAAGGAACTCATGAAACTCAACAACAAAAAAACAAACAACCCAATTGAAAAATGGACAGAGGACCTGAAGAGACATTTCTCCAAAGAGGATATACAAATGGCAAATAGACATATGAAAAAACGCTCAACATCGCTAATCATCAGAGGAATGCAAATAAAAACCACAATGAGATATTACCTCACCCCAGTCAGAATGGCTATCATCAACAAGACAAATAGCAACAAGTGTTGGAGAGGCTGTGGAGAAAAAGGAACCCTTATACACTGTTGGTGGGAATGCAGACTGGTGCAGCCGCTATGGAAGGCACTGTGGAGGTTCCTCAAAAAATTACAAATAGAATTACCACATGACCCAGCAATCGCTCTCCTGGGTATCCACCCAAAAAATCTGAAAGCATTTCTCTATAGAGACAGGTGTACTCCAATGTTCATTGCAGCTTTGTTTACGGTGGCCAAGACATGGAAACAACCAAAATGTCCTTCAATAGATGAATGGATAAAGAAGTTGTGGTATATATACACAATGGAATACTATTTGGCGTTAAGGAAGGATGATATAGGAACAGTTGTGACAACATGGATGGATCTTGAGAGTATAATGCTAAGCGAAATAAGTCAGACAGAAAAAGCAGAGAACCCTATGATTGCACTGATATGTGGTATATAAACCAAAAACAAAAAAAGAACAAGACAAACAATTGAGAAGCAAGAACTCATAGACACAGACAATAATTTAGTGGTTACCAAGGGTAAGGGGCGTGGGGGTAGGGAGATTAGGGTAAGGGCTATCAAATATATGGTGATGGAAGGAGAACTGACTCTTGTTTATGAACACACTATGGGATTTACACATGATGTAATACAGAATTGTACCCTTGAAAAATATGTAATTTCACTAACAATTGTCACCTCAATAAAGTTTTTTAAAAAAAATTTGCTTTTGCTATATCCCCAAAATTTTGGTACGGATATATTTTCATTTCCATTTGTTTCTATGTATAATTTGAGCTCTCCTCTTATTTCTTCTTTGACCCTGTCGTTCTTTAAAAGTATGTTGTTTAATATCCACATATTTGTGATTTTTCCTGCTTTCTTTTTGCAGTTGATATCCAATTTCAAAACCTTGTGATCAGAGAATATGCTTGGTATGATTTCAATCTTGTGAAAATTGCTGAGGCTAGTGTTGGACTAGACAAATATATGGTCGTCAAAATATATGGTCTATCATTGAGGATGTTTCATGTACACTATAAAAAAATTTGTAGTTGATGTTCTAGGATGAAGTTGTCTATAAATGTCAATTATGTCAATTTCATCTAATGTGTCATTTAGGGCTGCTATTTCTTTATTTATTTTGCGTATTGACGATCTAGCCGTAGCTGTGAATGCTGTATTTAGGTCCCCTACTATAATTGTTTTGGCCAATTTCTCCCTTTAGTTCTGTTAGTAGTTTCTTGGTATATTTGGTGCTCCCTGTACGGGGGCATAAATATTGATGACTGTTATGTCTTCTTGTTGTATAGTTCCCTTTATCATTATGAAATATCCATCTTTGTCTCTTGCTACCTTTTTTATCCTGAAGTCTGTTTCATGTGATATCAATATAGCTACACCTCATTTTCTCTGGAGTGTCAATTTACTTGGAGTGTCAATTTCTACTTTTTCACTTTGAGTCTATGTTTGTCTCCATAGCTGAAATGTGTCTCTTGGAGGCAGCATATAGTTGGGTTTAGTTTTTTTATCCAATCTGCTACTCTGTGCCTTTTCATTGGTGAATTCAGTCCAAGTGTACTTAGGGTGATTATTGATATGTTAGGATTCCCTATCATTCTGTATTTGGTTTTTCTGGTAAGACTGTGTCTCCGTTGGTTCTTCGCTTTTTTATTGTTCTCTATTATTTCTGCGTGGTGGTATTGTATGTTTTTTCCCTCTGTTTCTTTTTTTATTGCGTTATATATTTCAGTTCTTGATTTTTTAAATTCTTGCGGTGACAATTGTTAGTAAAGTTGCATAGATTTCAGGTGTACAATTCTGTATTACATCATCTATAAATACCATTGTGTGTTCTGGATTTTTTTTGAGTGGTTATCATTAAGTTTATGTAAAAGAAAGTTTCATATTTAGAATATTCCATTTCCTCTAGCATGCTTGTTTTCTCCATTCCCATATTCCGGTTCAGGCCTTACTCTCCCCCCTTTTACGTTTTGGTTGTCACAAATTATCCCTATTTATGCTAGTTGAATAGCCTCCTTCAGTATTTGTTGTAGTGCAGGTTGTATGTTACACAATTCCCTCAGCTTCTTTATGTCTGGACAGATCTTCTTTCCTCCTTCAAATCTAAGGGATATCTTTGCTGGATACATTATTCTTGGCTCAAAATTTCTCTTTTGATAGTTTGAATATTTGGTTTCACTGCCTCCTGGCTTGTAGAGTTTCTGCTGAAAATCTGATGATAATCTAATGTGCTTTCCTTTGTAAGTTACCGTCTTCTTTTCCCTGGCTACCTTGAGGATTCTTTCTTTGTTGTTGATTTTAGACAGCTTCAATACAATGTGCTTTGGAGAAGGCTTGTTGGGATTGTGGTAATTAGGTGTTCTATTTGCTTCTTGGATTCGAGGATCCAGTTCTTCCCACAAGTTTGGGAAGTTCTCATCGACTATTTGTTTGAATTACTCTCTGTTCCCTTCTCTCTTCCTTCTTGTGGTACGTCCATTATTCTTATATTGATCTTTCTGATGGAGTCAAAAAATGCTTTTAGAGTGCTTTCATTTCTTTTAAGTCTCAAGTCTCTTTCTTCTTCCATCGTGTCATTTCCAGATTTCTATCTTTGATGTCACTGACTCTTTCCTCCATCTGATCAACTTTACTATGTAAGCTATCTATTTCATTGTTCATTTTTTTTTACTGAATTATTAATCTCCAGAAATTCTATTTGGTTCTTTTTTAAAATTTCACTATCTTTGGTGAAATGTTCATTTTGCTCTTTGTTTGCTGTTCTGAGTTCCTCAAACTCCGTGTCTGTTTTCTTGCATCTCGTTGAGTTTTTCCATAACTGAAATCTTGAGTTCTCTGTTATTTAAGTCACATATTTCCATGTCTTTAACTTCATTTTCTGGAGAGTTTTCATTTTCTTTCTGAGCTGTCTTGTTACCTTGGTTATTCATGGGCAATTGATGATTTATTATTTCTCTTCCTAGACATCTACAGGAGTTGATTCTGCAACAGGTTGATAGAAACAGGTCTTTCTTTTCTTTTCCAGTAGGTGTTTGTAGAATGTTTTATTTTCTCTCCAACTGCAGCCTTTTGTTCTCTCTCACCCTGTAGTGTTATATTTTCTCTGCACTGTCCTGGCTTGTCAAAAATGGGAGGATTCCCTGGAAGGCGGGTTTCTCCTCTGTGAACAGTTCACCTGGGTCACAGGGCGTGACCTTCGTGGGGGTTTTCGGAGAGCTTCTAAAGTTCCAAAGCTCTTCCTGCACCAGATTCAGAACCTGTGTGTTTCAACAGGTCTGTTTACTATTACAGGGATCCCCCCAAATAGGTGGTGAGAGAGGCGGGGTTTGTTGTGAGAGGTGGCCCAGAGCAATGGCAGTGACCACCACCACAGCCAGTCCTGCTTCCACGGCTCCCTCCACCTTTACCAGAACTAGTTGGGTTGTGAGTCCGTGTCTGTGGAGCACAGTTCTCAGAACTGCAAATATTCTTCTCTTTAGATCTGACACTGCTACTGTTCTGCTTCTAGCACTGGGCATGTGGTGGCGAGGCAAGCTCTGGGTGGGTAGGGAGGGGGCGGCTAGTCTTAGTACCTAAGGCTTCCATTCTCTGTTCAGCAGTGAGGGCTTAAACCACCGTTTTCAGCCTTCTTCCCTCAGTCTTTGCTCTGAGGTTTCTACCGTGATATTTGGGTTTAAACGTGTTATATGCTGTCCCCTCAGCCCTGTGGGCCATAAGCAGAGCTCTAGCAGTCCGAGTTCTTCTCTCTCCCACAATTGTGGTAGTTCCTGAATGCAGTGAGTTCAGCATTCCGAGTTATGTCTGTGTCCTGTGCCCATGCTGGCCTTTGTCCGCAGTTCTCTCGTGCCCACTCATGCAATTTGCCCACCTTTAGATGATTTCTGTAGTGCCCTTCTTAGTCTTGCCTGTCTGCTGAGCAGGGAGTCCTTTATGGAGTAATAATTGTTCAATTTGTTGTAAATTCCAGGGGAGATTTCAAGAGGCTTACCTCACGCCGCCATTATTAAGACATCCATGATAATGTTTTTTATTAGGGCCTTCCTTGGAAACTGATCTCTGGGTCCAGGCTCAGGCTAACACTGAGGATGAGGGCAGAGTTGGTTGTGAACTCGTGGAGGATATCTTACCAAAAGTAGAACACATCTTTATGCCAGAAGCAGGTATGGTATTCATCAGAATACAATGTATGGGGTTTATGTTTTCCACAAGCAAATCTGTAACAGTATAGAGATAATATATTCCAATTGTAATAGAACTCACATATAAAGATTTTTGAATGGTGGTTCAGACCCCAAATCCTTGACTGCCTGACATAGAGTCTATCAGTTACAGAAACAGATTGGGTCAAAGCTATATGGAATTATAAAATCTGAAATAATTTTCTTAGTTTTGAGCATATGTACTTCTACCAATCGGTAACAATTTTCAGATTTTCTATTGTTTCCCACTTTTGACAAATACATAAGGCATTTCTTATAATTATGAAATATGCAGCAACACTAAAGTAGGTTCTAGTACATGCATGTGAATATGTGTGAATCTGGGAGAACCTTTTAACTACTAAGCTATTCCTTACTCTTATATAAATAGTGAATTCAAATAATATATATAAAAATCATTTTCAATGCTGCTTTCTGTGTTGTCTAGTTCTCTTATATATAATACATAGAATACAAAGATATTCTGTTTTTTATGACTTACTTATTACAGGATATATTCTTGAATCACATTTTAAGATTTCGTTTTAACTAAGATAATGAGTAAACTCTCCACTTGATGTTTCTTTTTCTATATGGGGATATAGGTATAGGTTCTTCGATTCTGTCAAATTCTGAATTCTTCAGGCTCTTAGAAATAATTGCATTTTAAATTCTTTCCCCAAAAGATCCTCAAATGCCTGAATTATAAACTGGCAACAATTTTCTAGTTTCTATGTCTGATCAAGTAGAGACAATGCATGCAAAAGCAGATGTCAAGTCAGATGTGAGTAAGACACCTAGGCTGAGACCGCTCACTGACATCACTGTCAGTCTTATGAGATGCTATCTGGAATAAAAATGTGGACACTATATTATTACTTCTAATGTCATAAAATGTTCATAGTATATGTTTCTACCTTCAAAATCAAGTGATAACATTTGAAGTTCAAAGACTACAACGTTAATAATTTCTGAGTAATCAACAAGTATGCTTACTGTTCAAAATGATAACGATTTTTATTAGGGCTTTCCCTGAAAACTGACCTGTTAGACATGGCTCTGGCGAACTCCGGCGATGAGGGCAGAGATGGTCATGAACTCATGGAGGATATTTTACCAAAACTAGAATACATTTCTATGCCAGAAGCAGGTAAGATATTCATAACAATACAATTTATGAGGTTTCTGTTTTCCACAAGGACATTTTTAACAATATAGAAATAACATACTCTAATTATAATAGAACTCATAAAGTTTTTTGAATGGTAGTTCAGTCACCAAATCCCTGACTGCCTGACATATATTCTATCAGTTACAAAAATAAATTGGGTCAAAGCTATACTGAATAAAATCTGAACCTATTCTTACTTTTGAGTATGTGTACATTAATCAACAGATAATAATTTTCAGACTCTTCTCTGCTTTTAACAAATACACAAAGCATGTGGCACAATTACCAGTGTATGAGAAATGTGCTGAGGCTGTGAGATGGGTTCTTGTAAATGCTTTAATATGATATGTGTGAATCTTGGAGAATCTTTTCACTACTAAACCATTGTTTACTCTTATACAAATAGTAACTTCAAATCAGATGCATAAAAATCATTTCCAGTGCCAGTTTATTTGTTCAATAGTTGTCAGGTATGTAATACATAAATACAAAGACATTCTATTTTATGCATTATTTATAATGACATATCATCTTTATTCAAAATTTAAGATTTGATTACAACTAAAATAATGATGAAACACTCCACTTGATGTTTCTTTTTCTATATGGTGACGTGGATATATGTTCTTTGATTCTGTCAAATTTCTGAATTTCTCTGGCTGTTAGAAAGCAATTTCATTTTAAATCTTTCTTAGATAGACTCAAATGCTTGAAATATAAAATGACAAAAGTTTCCCAATTCCTAGTTTCTGTTTGATCAAGTAAAGAGAATGCAGGTAATCACAGATGTCAAGACGGATGTGAGGACCATACCTAGGCTAAGCACGCTCACTGTCACCACTGCCAGACATACTAAGTCACTGTCTTGAAAAATTATGCAGCCACTATGATATTAACACCTCTAATCATACCAAATGTGGTGGAATATATGGAGCGGCCTTCAAAATCCAATGGGGAACTTTTTTTCTTAATTTATTGGGGTGACAATTGTTAATGAAATTACATAATTTCAGGTGTACAATTCTGTATTACATCATCTATAAATCCCATTGTGTGTTCACCACCCAGAGTCAGTTCCCCTTCCATCACCATATATTTGATTCCCCCTTACTCTCATCTCCCTTTCCCCACCCCCATTACCCTCTGGTAACCACTAAACTATTGTCTGTGTCTATGAGTTTTTGTTTCTCATTTGTTTCTCTTGTTCTTTTGTTGTTTTTTGGTTTAAATACCACGTATCAGTGAAATCATAGGGTTCTCTGCTTTTTCTGTCTGACTTATTTCGCTTAGCATTATACTCTCAAGATCCATCCACGTTGTCACAAATGTTCCTATGTCATCTTTTCTTACCGCCAAATAGTATTGCATTGTGTATATATACCACATCTTCTTTATCCATTCATCTATCGAAGGACATTTTGGTTGTTTCCATGTCTTGGCCATCATAAACAAAGCTGCAATGAACATTTGAGCACACGTGTCTTTATGTATAAATGATTTCAAATTCTTTGGGTAGATACCCAGGAGAGGGATTGCTGGGTGATATGGTAATTCTATTTGTAATTTTTTGAGGAACCTCCACACTGTCTTCCATAGCGGCTGCACCACTCTGCATTCCCACCAATAGTGTATGAGGGTTCCTTTTTCTCCACAGCCTCTCCAACAGTTGTTACTATTTGTCTTGTTGATGATAGCCATTCTGACTGGGGTGAGGTGATATCTCATTGTGGTTTTCATTTGCATTTCTCTGATGTTTAGTAATGTTGAGCATTTTTTTATATGTCTATTTGCCATATGTAGGTTCTCTTTGGAGAAATGTCTCTTCAGGTCCTCTGCCCATTTTTCAATAAGGTCATTTGTTTTGTTGTTGTTGAGTTTCATGAGTTCCTTGTATATTTTGGATATGAGCCCCTTATCGGAGGCAGTTTGCAAAAATCTTCTCCCATTCAGTTGGTTGCCTCTTTATTTTGTCGATCGTTTCTTTTCCTGTGCAGAAGCTTTTAAGTTTCATATAATCACATTTGTTTATTTTAGCTTTTACTTCCATTGCCTTTGGACTCAAATTCATAAAATGCTCTTTGAACCCAAGGTCCATAAGTTTAGTACCTCTCTTTTCTTCTGTGCCGTTTATTGTGTCAGGTCTTTTGCTGAAGACTTTGATCCATTTTGAATTAATTTTGGTACATGGTGACAGATAGCAGTCCAGTTTCATTCTTTTGCAAATGGATATCCAATTCTGCCAGCACTATTTATTGCAGAGGCTGTTTTTCTACATTGTATGATTTTTGCTTCTTTGTCAAAAATTATCTGTCCGTATTTATGAGGGTTTATTTCTGCATTCTGAATCCAATTCCATTGGTCTATGTGTCTGTTTTTCTGCCAATACCATGCTGGTTTGATTATTGTAGCCCTGTGGTACAAGCTAAAGTCAGGGAGTGTGATACCACCAATATTGTTCTTTTTTCTTAAGATTACTTTGTCTATTTGGTGTCTTTTTTGGTTCCAAACAAATCTGATGATTTTTTGTTCTATTTCTTTAAAAAATGCTATTGGGATTTTGATGGGGATTGCAATAAATCTGTATATTGCTTTGGGTAATATGGCCATTTTAACTATGATGATTCTTCCAATCCATGAGCACGGAATGTCTTTCCATTTCTTTGTGTCTTCTTCAATTTCTTTAAAAATGTCTTGTAGTTTTCAGCACATAGGTCTTTCATGTTCTTGGTTAAGTTTGTTCCTAGGAATTTTACTCTTTTTGCTGCCATTTCAAAAGGTATTGTTTTTTATTTCTTTTCCTGAGAATTTATTGTTAGTATGTAGGAATGCAATGGACTTTTGAACGTTGATCTTGTAGTGGCCAATTTTATTGTATTCGTTGATTGTTTCTAATAGCTTTTTGGTGGAGTCTTATATGTGGTTTTCTATATACAGCATCACGTCATCTGTAAAGAGTGAGAATTTAACTTGTCATTCCCAATCTGGATGCCTTTTATTTTTTACCTTGCCTGATGGCTCTGGCGAAGACTTCCAACACTATGTTGAAAACCAGAGGTGATACGGGACAGCCCTGTCATGTTCCTGAACGTAGAGTAAAGGGCTTCAGTTTTCCACAGTTAATTATGAGATTAGCTGAGAGTTTGTCATATATGGCCTTTATTATGATAAGGTATTTTCCTTCTATACCTATTTTACTAAGAGTTTTAATCATAATTGGAAGTTGTATCTTATCAGACGGTTTTTCTGCTTCCATTGATATAATCTTACGATTTTGTGTTCTTTATTTTGTTTATGTGATGTATCACATTGATGGATTTGCGTATATTGAACCATCATGGTTCCCATGGGATGCACCTCAATTCGTTGTGATGAATATCTTTTTAATCTTTTTGCTGAATTCGATTTGGTAGAATTTTGTTTAGGATTTTTACATCAGTATTCATCAGAGATATTGGTCTATAGTTTTCTTTTTCTGTGTTATCCTTACTAGGTTTTGGTATCAGGGTAATGTTGGCCTCATGAAATGAGTTAGGCAGTATTGTCTCGTGTTCAATTTTTGGAAGAATTTGAGTAGGACTGGTGTTTAGATCCTCGTTGAAGGTTTGGTAGAGTTCACTAGTGAAGCCATCTGGTCCCAGACTTTTGTTTTTGGGAAGGTTTCAGATGACTGATTCAATTTTCTTAGTGTTGATCGGTCCAACAGATTTTCCAATTGTTTGTGATTAAGCCTAGAAAGGCTATTTGTTCCTAAGAACTTGTCCATTTCTTTTAGGTTACAGAATTTGGTGGCATATTGTCCTTCATGTTATTCTTGGATGATCCTTTCTATTTCTGTGGCATCCGTGATAACTTCCCTTCTTTCATTACAGGTTTGGTTATTAGTGTCTTTTCTCTTTTTATCTTAGTGAATCTAGCGAAGGGTTTGTCAATTTTATTAATCTTTTCAAAGAACCAGCTCTTTCATGCATTTATTTTCTCAATTTGCTTTTTGTTCAGTATTTCATTTATTTCTGCTCTGATTTTGATGATTTCTTTTTTGTTTGTTTGTTTTATGTTTAAATTTTTTTTTAATTTACTAGTTTCAGGTGTACAAGACAAGGTAATACTTAGACGTTCATCATTTATATCCAGCACACTGTGAACCCCCCTCCCCCCATCCACTATCCCTCCGACCTCACACCGAGCCATCACATTATATATATAAAATTATAGTCGGCATTCATTAATGTTTAGCTTCTGGTGTACAATGCCATGATCAGGCATCCACAGTATCGCTGAGGTGGTCTCCCAAATAGGACACATGTCCATTGGATACCCAAAAAAATCTTTACAACATTATTGAATACGTTCCCCAAATTAATTTTCAAAAAATCCTGAGGCCATCTTGTGGTTACCAGCTGCTTCCTAATCCCTTCACCTTTCCCCTTATCCCCACCTGCCCCGGCCCATTTAACAACTCTCAGTTTTTTTCTTTTTGTCCCCAAAACTGTTTCTGATTAGTTCATTCACATATTCTTTTCTTTAGATTCCACATATAAGTGAGATCATATGGTACTTGTCTTTCTCTTTCTGACTTATTTCACTTAACATAATGTTCTCTAGATCAATCCATGTTGTTTCAAATGATAAGATTTCTTTCTTCTTTATGGAAATATGTGACTTAAATGACAGAGAATTCAAGATTGAAGTTCTGAAAACTCAACGAGATACAAGAAAACACAGAAAGGCAATTTAATGAACTCATAAATGTAATCAAAGAACAACACGAGCATTTTATGAAAGAGATTGAAATTTTAAAAAAGAACCAAAGAGAATTTCTGGAGATTAAGAACTCAATAGAATAAATTAAGAATGAAATAACCAGCTTAGTTAGTACAGTTGACCAGATGGAGGAAAGAATCAGTGACATCGAAGACAGAAACCTGGAAATTACACAGATGGAAGAAGAAAGAGACTTGTGACTTACGAGAAATGAAAGAACTCTACAAGAACTTTCTGACTCTATCAGAAAGAGCAATATAAGAATAATGGGCATACCAAAAGGAGAAGAAAGGGAGAAGGGAAGAGAGAATATATTAAAACAAATTGTTGATGAGAACTTCCCAGACTTGTGGACAAAACTGGATCCTCTAATCCAAGAATCAAATAGAACACCTTATTACTTCAATCCCAGCAGGCCTTCTCCAAGGCACACGGTATTTATGCTGTCTAAAATGAACGCCATAGATAGAATACTCAAGGCAATCACGGAAAAGAAGACAGTAACCTACAAAGGAAAGCCCATTAGATTATCATCAGATTTTTCAGCAGAAACTCTACAAGCCAGGAGGGAGTGGAACCAAATATTCAAACTATTGAAAGAGAGAAATTATGAGCCAAAAACAATATATCCAGCAAAGATATCCTTTAGATATGAAGGAGGAATAAAAAACTTTCCAGACATATAGAAGCTGAGGGAATCTTCGAATACAGGACCTGCACTACAACAAATACTAAAGACGGCTATTCAACCACCATCAACAGGGACAATTTGTGTCAACATAAAAAGTGGGAGAGTAAAGGCCTGAACTGGAATATGGAAATAGAGAAAGTAAGCGTGCTGAAGAAAATAGAACACTCTAAATATCAAACTTTCTTTTACATAAATTTAACGGTACCACTCAAAAAAAATCCAGAACTGCAATATGTACTGTAATAAAAGAAGAAACAGAGGGAAACATTGTAGAATACCACCACACAGAAATAATAGACAAC
Organism: Rhinolophus hipposideros; assembly: GCF_964194185.1. Lineage (NCBI taxonomy): Eukaryota > Metazoa > Chordata > Mammalia > Chiroptera > Rhinolophidae > Rhinolophus > Rhinolophus hipposideros. Next base: position 85,696,820 of record NC_138046.1, on the reverse strand, counting down.
AACAAAAAGGCAAAGAAACAATGGAGACACAGCCTTAACTGAACACTAAAGATAGAATGACAGGAAATCCTCACTTTTCAATAATCGCACTAAAAGTAAATGGACTGAACTCACCAATAAAAAGGCACAGAGTAGCAGATTGGATCAGAAAACTAAACCCAACCATATGCTGTCTCCAAGAGACACATCTCAGCTACAAGGACAAGCATAGATTCAAAGTGAAAGGGTGGAAATTGACACTCCAAGCAAATGGTACCCAGAGAAAATCAGGTGTAGCCACAATATCAGATGAAATAGACTTCAGGGTGAAAAAGGTAACAAGAGACAAAGATGGGTATTTCATCACGGTAAAGGGGACTATACAACAAGAAGACATAACAGTCTTCAATATTTATGTCCCCAATCAGGGAGCACCAAAATATACCAAGCAACTAATAACAGAACTAAAGGGAGAAATTGACCAAAACACAATTATACAAGGGGACTTAAATAAATCATTGGCAGCTATGGATAGATCATCCTAACAGAAAATAAATAACGAAATAGCAGCCCTAAATGACACATTAGATGAAATGGACATCATTGACATACATAGAGCACTTCATCCTAAACATCTGACTATACATCCTTTTCAAGTGTACATGGAACATTCTCAAGGATAGACCATATATTGGGACATAAAATCAGCCTCAGCAAATTTAAGAAGATTGAAATCATACCAAGCATATTCTCTGACCACAAGGCTTTGAAATTGGATATCAACTGCAAAAAGAAAGCAGGAAAAAATACAAATACCTGGAGATTAAACAACATACTTTTAAGGAACGACTGGTCAAAGAAGAAATTAGAGGAGAGCTCAAAAGATACATAGAAACAAATGACAATGGAAATACATCCTACCAAAATTTTTGAGATGCACCGAAAGCAGTCTTCAGAGGGAAATTTATATCATTACAGGCCTATCTCAGGAAACAAGAAAAATCCCAAATAAATAACCTCATGTTACACCTTAAAGAACTAGAAACAGAAGAACAAATGAAACTTAAGGTCAGCGGAAGAAAGGAAATAACAAAAATCAGAGCAGAACTAAATGAAATAGAGAACAAAAAGACAATAGAAAAAATTAGTCTGACAAAGAGCTGGTTCTTTGAAAAGATTAAGAAAATTGACAAACCCTTGGCTAGACTCACTAATATAAAAAGAGAGAAGACACTAATTAACAAAATCAGAAATGAAAAAGGGGAAGTTATCAAGGACACCACAGAAATACAAAGGATCATGCAAGAATGCTATGAAGGACTATGTACCACCAAATTCAATAACCTAGAAGAAATGGACAAGTTCTTAGAAACATATACCTTCCAAGGCTGAAACATGAAGAAGTGGAAAATCTAAACAGACCGATCACCAGTAACGAAATTGAATCAGTCATCCAAAACCTTCCCAAAGGCAAAAGTCCAGGACCAGACGGCTTCACTAGTGAATTCTACCGAACCTTCAAACAGGATCTAATACCAACCCTGCTCAAACTCTTGCAAAACATTGAAGAAAACACAGTACTCCCCAACTCATTTTATGAGGCCAACATTACCCAGATACCAAAACCTGGTAAGGAAAACACAAAAAAAGAAAACTACAGACCTATATCTCTGATGAATACTGATGCAAAAATTCTAAACAAAATTCTAGCAAATCGAATACAAGAATGCATTACAAATATTATTCATCACGACCAAGTGGTGTTCAACCCCGGGGCACAAGGATGGTTCAACATCCGCATATCCATCAATGTGATACATCACATAAACAAAATAAGGACAAAAATCATATGATTATATCAATTGATGCAGAAAAAGCATTTGACAAGATACAACATCCATTTATGATTAAAACACTCAATAAAATAGGTATAGAAGGAAAATGCCTTAACATAATAAAGGCCATAGATGACAAGCCCTCAGCTAATCTCATAATTAATGGTGAAAAATTGAAGCCCTTTGCTCTACGTTCAGGAACACGACAGGGCTGTCCTCTATAACCTCTGCTTTTCAACAAAGTGTTGGTAGTCCTTGCCAGAGCCATCAGGCAAGAGAAAGAAATAAAAGGCATCCAAATTGGGAATGAAGAAGTTAAATTATCAGTTTTTGCAGATAACATGATGCTATGTATAGAAATCCATAAAGACTCCACCAAAAAGCTGTTAGAAACAATCAACGCATACAGTAAAGTTGCTGGCTACAACATCAACATACAAAAGTCCATTGCATTCCTACGTACTAACACTGAAATCTCAGAAAAAGAAATACAAAAAACAATTCCATTTGCAATTGCAACAAAAAGAATAAAATACCTAGGAATAAACTTAACCAAGAATTTGAAGGATTTATATGCTGAAAATTGTAAGACATTTATGAAAGAAATTGAAGAAGACACAAAGAAATGGAAAGACATTCCATGCTCATGGATTGGAAGAATCAACATAGTTAAAATGGCCATATTACCCAAAGCAATATACAGATTGAATGCAATCCCCATCAAAATCCCAATGGCATTTTTTAAAGAAATAGAACAAAAAAATCATCAGATTTCTTTTTGAACCACAAAAGACCCTGAATAGCCAAAGCAATCTTAAGAAAAAAGAACAATGCTGAAGTATCACACTCCCTGACTTTAGCTTGTACTACAGGACTACAATAATCAAAACAGCATGGTACTGGCAGAAAAACAGACACGTAGACCAATGGAATAGAATTGAGAACCGAGAAATAAAACCTCATAAATATGGACAGATAATTTTTGAAAAGGAAGCTAAAAACATACAATGGTAGAAAGACAGCCTCTTTAATAAATGGTGCTGGGAGAATTGTATAGCCACATGCAAAAAAAAAATGAAACTGGACTGCTATCTGTCACCATGTACCAAAATTAATTCAAAATGGATCAAAGACTTAAGCATAAGAACTGTCAAAATAAACTGCATACAAGAAAACATAGGTACTAAACTTATGGACCTTGGGTTCAAAGAGCATTTTATGAATATGAGTCCAAAGACAATGGAAGTAAAAGCTAAGATAAACAAATGGGACTATATGAAACTTAAAAGTTTCTGCACGGCAAAAGAAACCATCGACAAAATTAAGAGGCAACCAACTGAATAGGAGAAGATGTTTGCAAGCAGTTCCTCCGATAAGGGTCTAATATCCAAAATATACAAGACTCATGAAACTCAACAAGAAAAAATGAAACAACCCAATTGAAAAATGGGCAGAGGACCTGAAGAGACATTTTCCAAAGAGGACTTACAAATGGCAAATAGACATATGAAAAAATGCTCAACATCACTAATCGTCAGAGAAATGCAAATAAAAACCACAATGAGATATTACCTCACCCCAGTCAGAATGGCTATCATCAACAAGACAAATAGCAACAAGTGTTGGAGAGGCTGTGGAGAAAAAGGAACCCTTATACACTGTTGGTGGGAATGCAGACTGGTGCAGCCGCTATGGAAGGCACTGTGGAGGTTCCTCAAAAAATTACAAATAGAATTACCACATGACCCAGCAATCGCTCTCCTGGGTATCCACCCAAAAAATCTGAAAGCATTTCTCTATAGAGACAGGTGTACTCCAATGTTCATTGCAGCTTTGTTTACGGTGGCCAAGACATGGAAACAACCAAAATGTCCTTCAATAGATGAATGGATAAAGAAGTTGTGGTATATATACACAATGGAATACTATTTGGCGTTAAGGAAGGATGATATAGGAACAGTTGTGACAACATGGATGGATCTTGAGAGTATAATGCTAAGCGAAATAAGTCAGACAGAAAAAGCAGAGAACCCTATGATTGCACTGATATGTGGTATATAAACCAAAAACAAAAAAAGAACAAGACAAACAATTGAGAAGCAAGAACTCATAGACACAGACAATAATTTAGTGGTTACCAAGGGTAAGGGGCGTGGGGGTAGGGAGATTAGGGTAAGGGCTATCAAATATATGGTGATGGAAGGAGAACTGACTCTTGTTTATGAACACACTATGGGATTTACACATGATGTAATACAGAATTGTACCCTTGAAAAATATGTAATTTCACTAACAATTGTCACCTCAATAAAGTTTTTTAAAAAAAATTTGCTTTTGCTATATCCCCAAAATTTTGGTACGGATATATTTTCATTTCCATTTGTTTCTATGTATAATTTGAGCTCTCCTCTTATTTCTTCTTTGACCCTGTCGTTCTTTAAAAGTATGTTGTTTAATATCCACATATTTGTGATTTTTCCTGCTTTCTTTTTGCAGTTGATATCCAATTTCAAAACCTTGTGATCAGAGAATATGCTTGGTATGATTTCAATCTTGTGAAAATTGCTGAGGCTAGTGTTGGACTAGACAAATATATGGTCGTCACAATATATGGTCTATCATTGAGGATGTTTCATGTACACTATAAAAAAATTTGTAGTTGATGTTCTAGGATGAAGTTGTCTATAAATGTCAATTATGTCAATTTCATCTAATGTGTCATTTAGGGCTGCTATTTCTTTATTTATTTTGCGTATTGACGATCTAGCCGTAGCTGTGAATGCTGTATTTAGGTCCCCTACTATAATTGTTTTGGCCAATTTCTCCCTTTAGTTCTGTTAGTAGTTTCTTGGTATATTTGGTGCTCCCTGTACGGGGGCATAAATATTGATGACTGTTATGTCTTCTTGTTGTATAGTTCCCTTTATCATTATGAAATATCCATCTTTGTCTCTTGCTACCTTTTTTATCCTGAAGTCTGTTTCATGTGATATCAATATAGCTACACCTCATTTTCTCTGGAGTGTCAATTTACTTGGAGTGTCAATTTCTACTTTTTCACTTTGAGTCTATGTTTGTCTCCATAGCTGAAATGTGTCTCTTGGAGGCAGCATATAGTTGGGTTTAGTTTTTTTATCCAATCTGCTACTCTGTGCCTTTTCATTGGTGAATTCAGTCCAAGTGTACTTAGGGTGATTATTGATATGTTAGGATTCCCTATCATTCTGTATTTGGTTTTTCTGGTAAGACTGTGTCTCCGTTGGTTCTTCGCTTTTTTATTGTTCTCTATTATTTCTGCGTGGTGGTATTGTATGTTTTTTCCCTCTGTTTCTTTTTTTATTGCGTTATATATTTCAGTTCTTGATTTTTTAAATTCTTGCGGTGACAATTGTTAGTAAAGTTGCATAGATTTCAGGTGTACAATTCTGTATTACATCATCTATAAATACCATTGTGTGTTCTGGATTTTTTTTGAGTGGTTATCATTAAGTTTATGTAAAAGAAAGTTTCATATTTAGAATATTCCATTTCCTCTAGCATGCTTGTTTTCTCCATTCCCATATTCCGGTTCAGGCCTTACTCTCCCCCCTTTTACGTTTTGGTTGTCACAAATTATCCCTATTTATGCTAGTTGAATAGCCTCCTTCAGTATTTGTTGTAGTGCAGGTTGTATGTTACACAATTCCCTCAGCTTCTTTATGTCTGGACAGATCTTCTTTCCTCCTTCAAATCTAAGGGATATCTTTGCTGGATACATTATTCTTGGCTCAAAATTTCTCTTTTGATAGTTTGAATATTTGGTTTCACTGCCTCCTGGCTTGTAGAGTTTCTGCTGAAAATCTGATGATAATCTAATGTGCTTTCCTTTGTAAGTTACCGTCTTCTTTTCCCTGGCTACCTTGAGGATTCTTTCTTTGTTGTTGATTTTAGACAGCTTCAATACAATGTGCTTTGGAGAAGGCTTGTTGGGATTGTGGTAATTAGGTGTTCTATTTGCTTCTTGGATTCGAGGATCCAGTTCTTCCCACAAGTTTGGGAAGTTCTCATCGACTATTTGTTTGAATTACTCTCTGTTCCCTTCTCTCTTCCTTCTTGTGGTACGTCCATTATTCTTATATTGATCTTTCTGATGGAGTCAAAAAATGCTTTTAGAGTGCTTTCATTTCTTTTAAGTCTCAAGTCTCTTTCTTCTTCCATCGTGTCATTTCCAGATTTCTATCTTTGATGTCACTGACTCTTTCCTCCATCTGATCAACTTTACTATGTAAGCTATCTATTTCATTGTTCATTTTTTTTTACTGAATTATTAATCTCCAGAAATTCTATTTGGTTCTTTTTTAAAATTTCACTATCTTTGGTGAAATGTTCATTTTGCTCTTTGTTTGCTGTTCTGAGTTCCTTAAACTCCGTGTCTGTTTTCTTGCATCTCGTTGAGTTTTTCCATAACTGAAATCTTGAGTTCTCTGTTATTTAAGTCACATATTTCCATGTCTTATCTTCATTTTCTGGAGAGTTTTCATTTTCTTTCTGAGCTGTCTTGTTACCTTGGTTATTCATGGGCAATTGATGATTTATTATTTCTCTTCCTAGACATCTACAGGAGTTGATTCTGCAACAGGTTGATAGAAACAGGTCTTTCTTTTCTTTTCCAGTAGGTGTTTGTAGAATGTTTTATTTTCTCTCCAACTGCAGCCTTTTGTTCTCTCTCACCCTGTAGTGTTATATTTTCTCTGCACTGTCCTGGCTTGTCAAAAATGGGAGGATTCCCTGGAAGGCGGGTTTCTCCTCTGTGAACAGTTCACCTGGGTCACAGGGCGTGACCTTCGTGGGGGTTTTCGGAGAGCTTCTAAAGTTCCAAAGCTCTTCCTGCACCAGATTCAGAACCTGTGTGTTTCAACAGGTCTGTTTACTATTACAGGGATCCCCCCAAATAGGTGGTGAGAGAGGCGGGGTTTGTTGTGAGAGGTGGCCCAGAGCAATGGCAGTGACCACCACCACAGCCAGTCCTGCTTCCACGGCTCCCTCCACCTTTACCAGAACTAGTTGGGTTGTGAGTCCGTGTCTGTGGAGCACAGTTCTCAGAACTGCAAATATTCTTCTCTTTAGATCTGACACTGCTACTGTTCTGCTTCTAGCACTGGGCATGTGGTGGCGAGGCAAGCTCTGGGTGGGTAGGGAGGGGGCGGCTAGTCTTAGTACCTAAGGCTTCCATTCTCTGTTCAGCAGTGAGGGCTTAAACCACCGTTTTCAGCCTTCTTCCCTCAGTCTTTGCTCTGAGGTTTCTACCGTGATATTTGGGTTTAAACGTGTTATATGCTGTCCCCTCAGCCCTGTGGGCCATAAGCAGAGCTCTAGCAGTCCGAGTTCTTCTCTCTCCCACAATTGTGGTAGTTCCTGAATGCAGTGAGTTCAGCATTCCGAGTTATGTCTGTGTCCTGTGCCCATGCTGGCCTTTGTCCGCAGTTCTCTCGTGCCCACTCATGCAATTTGCCCACCTTTAGATGATTTCTGTAGTGCCCTTCTTAGTCTTGCCTGTCTGCTGAGCAGGGAGTCCTTTATGGAGTAATAATTGTTCAATTTGTTGTAAATTCCAGGGGAGATTTCAAGAGGCTTACCTCACGCCGCCATTATTAAGACATCCATGATAATGTTTTTTATTAGGGCCTTCCTTGGAAACTGATCTCTGGGTCCAGGCTCAGGCTAACACTGAGGATGAGGGCAGAGTTGGTTGTGAACTCGTGGAGGATATCTTACCAAAAGTAGAACACATCTTTATGCCAGAAGCAGGTATGGTATTCATCAGAATACAATGTATGGGGTTTATGTTTTCCACAAGCAAATCTGTAACAGTATAGAGATAATATATTCCAATTGTAATAGAACTCACATATAAAGATTTTTGAATGGTGGTTCAGACCCCAAATCCTTGACTGCCTGACATAGAGTCTATCAGTTACAGAAACAGATTGGGTCAAAGCTATATGGAATTATAAAATCTGAAATAATTTTCTTAGTTTTGAGCATATGTACTTCTACCAATCGGTAACAATTTTCAGATTTTCTATTGTTTCCCACTTTTGACAAATACATAAGGCATTTCTTATAATTATGAAATACGCAGCAACACTAAAGTAGGTTCTAGTACATGCATGTGAATATGTGTGAATCTGGGAGAACCTTTTAACTACTAAGCTATTCCTTACTCTTATATAAATAGTGAATTCAAATAATATATATAAAAATCATTTTCAATGCTGCTTTCTGTGTTGTCTAGTTCTCTTATATATAATACATAGAATACAAAGATATTCTGTTTTTTATGACTTACTTATTACAGGATATATTCTTGAATCACATTTTAAGATTTCGTTTTAACTAAGATAATGAGTAAACTCTCCACTTGATGTTTCTTTTTCTATATGGGGATATAGGTATAGGTTCTTCGATTCTGTCAAATTCTGAATTCTTCAGGCTCTTAGAAATAATTGCATTTTAAATTCTTTCCCCAAAAGATCCTCAAATGCCTGAATTATAAACTGGCAACAATTTTCTAGTTTCTATGTCTGATCAAGTAGAGACAATGCATGCAAAAGCAGATGTCAAGTCAGATGTGAGTAAGACACCTAGGCTGAGACCGCTCACTGACATCACTGTCAGTCTTATGAGATGCTATCTGGAATAAAAATGTGGACACTATATTATTACTTCTAATGTCATAAAATGTTCATAGTATATGTTTCTACCTTCAAAATCAAGTGATAACATTTGAAGTTCAAAGACTACAACGTTAATAATTTCTGAGTAATCAACAAGTATGCTTACTGTTCAAAATGATAACGATTTTTATTAGGGCTTTCCCTGAAAACTGACCTGTTAGACATGGCTCTGGCGAACTCCGGCGATGAGGGCAGAGATGGTCATGAACTCATGGAGGATATTTTACCAAAACTAGAATACATTTCTATGCCAGAAGCAGGTAAGATATTCATAACAATACAATTTATGAGGTTTCTGTTTTCCACAAGGACATTTTTAACAATATAGAAATAACATACTCTAATTATAATAGAACTCATAAAGTTTTTTGAATGGTAGTTCAGTCACCAAATCCCTGACTGCCTGACATATATTCTATCAGTTACAAAAATAAATTGGGTCAAAGCTATACTGAATAAAATCTGAACCTATTCTTACTTTTGAGTATGTGTACATTAATCAACAGATAATAATTTTCAGACTCTTCTCTGCTTTTAACAAATACACAAAGCATGTGGCACAATTACCAGTGTATGAGAAATGTGCTGAGGCTGTGAGATGGGTTCTTGTAAATGCTTTAATATGATATGTGTGAATCTTGGAGAATCTTTTCACTACTAAACCATTGTTTACTCTTATACAAATAGTAACTTCAAATCAGATGCATAAAAATCATTTCCAGTGCCAGTTTATTTGTTCAATAGTTGTCAGGTATGTAATACATAAATACAAAGACATTCTATTTTATGCATTATTTATAATGACATATCATCTTTATTCAAAATTTAAGATTTGATTACAACTAAAATAATGATGAAACACTCCACTTGATGTTTCTTTTTCTATATGGTGACGTGGATATATGTTCTTTGATTCTGTCAAATTTCTGAATTTCTCTGGCTGTTAGAAAGCAATTTCATTTTAAATCTTTCTTAGATAGACTCAAATGCTTGAAATATAAAATGACAAAAGTTTCCCAATTCCTAGTTTCTGTTTGATCAAGTAAAGAGAATGCAGGTAATCACAGATGTCAAGACGGATGTGAGGACCATACCTAGGCTAAGCACGCTCACTGTCACCACTGCCAGACATACTAAGTCACTGTCTTGAAAAATTATGCAGCCACTATGATATTAACACCTCTAATCATACCAAATGTGGTGGAATATATGGAGCGGCCTTCAAAATCCAATGGGGAACTTTTTTTCTTAATTTATTGGGGTGACAATTGTTAATGAAATTACATAATTTCAGGTGTACAATTCTGTATTACATCATCTATAAATCCCATTGTGTGTTCACCACCCAGAGTCAGTTCCCCTTCCATCACCATATATTTGATTCCCCCTTACTCTCATCTCCCTTTCCCCACCCCCATTACCCTCTGGTAACCACTAAACTATTGTCTGTGTCTATGAGTTTTTGTTTCTCATTTGTTTCTCTTGTTCTTTTGTTGTTTTTTGGTTTAAATACCACGTATCAGTGAAATCATAGGGTTCTCTGCTTTTTCTGTCTGACTTATTTCGCTTAGCATTATACTCTCAAGATCCATCCACGTTGTCACAAATGTTCCTATGTCATCTTTTCTTACCGCCAAATAGTATTGCATTGTGTATATATACCACATCTTCTTTATCCATTCATCTATCGAAGGACATTTTGGTTGTTTCCATGTCTTGGCCATCATAAACAAAGCTGCAATGAACATTTGAGCACACGTGTCTTTATGTATAAATGATTTCAAATTCTTTGGGTAGATACCCAGGAGAGGGATTGCTGGGTGATATGGTAATTCTATTTGTAATTTTTTGAGGAACCTCCACACTGTCTTCCATAGCGGCTGCACCACTCTGCATTCCCACCAATAGTGTATGAGGGTTCCTTTTTCTCCACAGCCTCTCCAACAGTTGTTACTATTTGTCTTGTTGATGATAGCCATTCTGACTGGGGTGAGGTGATATCTCATTGTGGTTTTCATTTGCATTTCTCTGATGTTTAGTAATGTTGAGCATTTTTTTATATGTCTATTTGCCATATGTAGGTTCTCTTTGGAGAAATGTCTCTTCAGGTCCTCTGCCCATTTTTCAATAAGGTCATTTGTTTTGTTGTTGTTGAGTTTCATGAGTTCCTTGTATATTTTGGATATGAGCCCCTTATCGGAGGCAGTTTGCAAAAATCTTCTCCCATTCAGTTGGTTGCCTCTTTATTTTGTCGATCGTTTCTTTTCCTGTGCAGAAGCTTTTAAGTTTCATATAATCACATTTGTTTATTTTAGCTTTTACTTCCATTGCCTTTGGACTCAAATTCATAAAATGCTCTTTGAACCCAAGGTCCATAAGTTTAGTACCTCTCTTTTCTTCTGTGCCGTTTATTGTGTCAGGTCTTTTGCTGAAGACTTTGATCCATTTTGAATTAATTTTGGTACATGGTGACAGATAGCAGTCCAGTTTCATTCTTTTGCAAATGGATATCCAATTCTGCCAGCACTATTTATTGCAGAGGCTGTTTTTCTACATTGTATGATTTTTGCTTCTTTGTCAAAAATTATCTGTCCGTATTTATGAGGGTTTATTTCTGCATTCTGAATCCAATTCCATTGGTCTATGTGTCTGTTTTTCTGCCAATACCATGCTGGTTTGATTATTGTAGCCCTGTGGTACAAGCTAAAGTCAGGGAGTGTGATACCACCAATATTGTTCTTTTTTCTTAAGATTACTTTGTCTATTTGGTGTCTTTTTTGGTTCCAAACAAATCTGATGATTTTTTGTTCTATTTCTTTAAAAAATGCTATTGGGATTTTGATGGGGATTGCAATAAATCTGTATATTGCTTTGGGTAATATGGCCATTTTAACTATGATGATTCTTCCAATCCATGAGCACGGAATGTCTTTCCATTTCTTTGTGTCTTCTTCAATTTCTTTAAAAATGTCTTGTAGTTTTCAGCACATAGGTCTTTCATGTTCTTGGTTAAGTTTGTTCCTAGGAATTTTACTCTTTTTGCTGCCATTTCAAAAGGTATTGTTTTTTATTTCTTTTCCTGAGAATTTATTGTTAGTATGTAGGAATGCAATGGACTTTTGAACGTTGATCTTGTAGTGGCCAATTTTATTGTATTCGTTGATTGTTTCTAATAGCTTTTTGGTGGAGTCTTATATGTGGTTTTCTATATACAGCATCACGTCATCTGTAAAGAGTGAGAATTTAACTTGTCATTCCCAATCTGGATGCCTTTTATTTTTTACCTTGCCTGATGGCTCTGGCGAAGACTTCCAACACTATGTTGAAAACCAGAGGTGATACGGGACAGCCCTGTCATGTTCCTGAACGTAGAGTAAAGGGCTTCAGTTTTCCACAGTTAATTATGAGATTAGCTGAGAGTTTGTCATATATGGCCTTTATTATGATAAGGTATTTTCCTTCTATACCTATTTTACTAAGAGTTTTAATCATAATTGGAAGTTGTATCTTATCAGACGGTTTTTCTGCTTCCATTGATATAATCTTACGATTTTGTGTTCTTTATTTTGTTTATGTGATGTATCACATTGATGGATTTGCGTATATTGAACCATCATGGTTCCCATGGGATGCACCTCAATTCGTTGTGATGAATATCTTTTTAATCTTTTTGCTGAATTCGATTTGGTAGAATTTTGTTTAGGATTTTTACATCAGTATTCATCAGAGATATTGGTCTATAGTTTTCTTTTTCTGTGTTATCCTTACTAGGTTTTGGTATCAGGGTAATGTTGGCCTCATGAAATGAGTTAGGCAGTATTGTCTCGTGTTCAATTTTTGGAAGAATTTGAGTAGGACTGGTGTTTAGATCCTCGTTGAAGGTTTGGTAGAGTTCACTAGTGAAGCCATCTGGTCCCAGACTTTTGTTTTTGGGAAGGTTTCAGATGACTGATTCAATTTTCTTAGTGTTGATCGGTCCAACAGATTTTCCAATTGTTTGTGATTAAGCCTAGAAAGGCTATTTGTTCCTAAGAACTTGTCCATTTCTTTTAGGTTACAGAATTTGGTGGCATATTGTCCTTCATGTTATTCTTGGATGATCCTTTCTATTTCTGTGGCATCCGTGATAACTTCCCTTCTTTCATTACAGGTTTGGTTATTAGTGTCTTTTCTCTTTTTATCTTAGTGAATCTAGCGAAGGGTTTGTCAATTTTATTAATCTTTTCAAAGAACCAGCTCTTTCATGCATTTATTTTCTCAATTTGCTTTTTGTTCAGTATTTCATTTATTTCTGCTCTGATTTTGATGATTTCTTTTTTGTTTGTTTGTTTTATGTTTAAATTTTTTTTTAATTTACTAGTTTCAGGTGTACAAGACAAGGTAATACTTAGACGTTCATCATTTATATCCAGCACACTGTGAACCCCCCTCCCCCCATCCACTATCCCTCCGACCTCACACCGAGCCATCACATTATATATATAAAATTATAGTCGGCATTCATTAATGTTTAGCTTCTGGTGTACAATGCCATGATCAGGCATCCACAGTATCGCTGAGGTGGTCTCCCAAATAGGACACATGTCCATTGGATACCCAAAAAAATCTTTACAACATTATTGAATACGTTCCCCAAATTAATTTTCAAAAAATCCTGAGGCCATCTTGTGGTTACCAGCTGCTTCCTAATCCCTTCACCTTTCCCCTTATCCCCACCTGCCCCGGCCCATTTAACAACTCTCAGTTTTTTTCTTTTTGTCCCCAAAACTGTTTCTGATTAGTTCATTCACATATTCTTTTCTTTAGATTCCACATATAAGTGAGATCATATGGTACTTGTCTTTCTCTTTCTGACTTATTTCACTTAACATAATGTTCTCTAGATCAATCCATGTTGTTTCAAATGATAAGATTTCTTTCTTCTTTATGGAAATATGTGACTTAAATGACAGAGAATTCAAGATTGAAGTTCTGAAAACTCAACGAGATACAAGAAAACACAGAAAGGCAATTTAATGAACTCATAAATGTAATCAAAGAACAACACGAGCATTTTATGAAAGAGATTGAAATTTTAAAAAAGAACCAAAGAGAATTTCTGGAGATTAAGAACTCAATAGAATAAATTAAGAATGAAATAACCAGCTTAGTTAGTACAGTTGACCAGATGGAGGAAAGAATCAGTGACATCGAAGACAGAAACCTGGAAATTACACAGATGGAAGAAGAAAGAGACTTGTGACTTACGAGAAATGAAAGAACTCTACAAGAACTTTCTGACTCTATCAGAAAGAGCAATATAAGAATAATGGGCATACCAAAAGGAGAAGAAAGGGAGAAGGGAAGAGAGAATATATTAAAACAAATTGTTGATGAGAACTTCCCAGACTTGTGGACAAAACTGGATCCTCTAATCCAAGAATCAAATAGAACACCTTATTACTTCAATCCCAGCAGGCCTTCTCCAAGGCACACGGTATTTATGCTGTCTAAAATGAACGCCATAGATAGAATACTCAAGGCAATCACGGAAAAGAAGACAGTAACCTACAAAGGAAAGCCCATTAGATTATCATCAGATTTTTCAGCAGAAACTCTACAAGCCAGGAGGGAGTGGAACCAAATATTCAAACTATTGAAAGAGAGAAATTATGAGCCAAAAACAATATATCCAGCAAAGATATCCTTTAGATATGAAGGAGGAATAAAAAACTTTCCAGACATATAGAAGCTGAGGGAATCTTCGAATACAGGACCTGCACTACAACAAATACTAAAGACGGCTATTCAACCACCATCAACAGGGACAATTTGTGTCAACATAAAAAGTGGGAGAGTAAAGGCCTGAACTGGAATATGGAAATAGAGAAAGTAAGCGTGCTGAAGAAAATAGAACACTCTAAATATCAAACTTTCTTTTACATAAATTTAACGGTACCACTCAAAAAAAATCCAGAACTGCAATATGTACTGTAATAAAAGAAGAAACAGAGGGAAACATTGTAGAATACCACCACACAGAAATAATAGACAACAACAAAAAGGCAAAGAAACAATGGAGACACAGCCTTAACTGAACACTAAAGATAGAATGACAGGAAATCCTCACTTTTCAATAATCGCACTAAAAGTAAATGGACTGAACTCACCAATAAAAAGGCACAGAGTAGCAGATTGGATCAGAAAACTAAACCCAACCATATGCTGTCTCCAAGAGACACATCTCAGCTACAAGGACAAGCATAGATTCAAAGTGAAAGGGTGGAAATTGACACTCCAAGCAAATGGTACCCAGAGAAAATCAGGTGTAGCCACAATATCAGATGAAATAGACTTCAGGGTGAAAAAGGTAACAAGAGACAAAGATGGGTATTTCATCACGGTAAAGGGGACTATACAACAAGAAGACATAACAGTCTTCAATATTTATGTCCCCAATCAGGGAGCACCAAAATATACCAAGCAACTAATAACAGAACTAAAGGGAGAAATTGACCAAAACACAATTATACAAGGGGACTTAAATAAATCATTGGCAGCTATGGATAGATCATCCTAACAGAAAATAAATAACGAAATAGCAGCCCTAAATGACACATTAGATGAAATGGACATCATTGACATACATAGAGCACTTCATCCTAAACATCTGACTATACATCCTTTTCAAGTGTACATGGAACATTCTCAAGGATAGACCATATATTGGGACATAAAATCAGCCTCAGCAAATTTAAGAAGATTGAAATCATACCAAGCATATTCTCTGACCACAAGGCTTTGAAATTGGATATCAACTGCAAAAAGAAAGCAGGAAAAAATACAAATACCTGGAGATTAAACAACATACTTTTAAGGAACGACTGGTCAAAGAAGAAATTAGAGGAGAGCTCAAAAGATACATAGAAACAAATGACAATGGAAATACATCCTACCAAAATTTTTGAGATGCACCGAAAGCAGTCTTCAGAGGGAAATTTATATCATTACAGGCCTATCTCAGGAAACAAGAAAAATCCCAAATAAATAACCTCATGTTACACCTTAAAGAACTAGAAACAGAAGAACAAATGAAACTTAAGGTCAGCGGAAGAAAGGAAATAACAAAAATCAGAGCAGAACTAAATGAAATAGAGAACAAAAAGACAATAGAAAAAATTAGTCTGACAAAGAGCTGGTTCTTTGAAAAGATTAAGAAAATTGACAAACCCTTGGCTAGACTCACTAATATAAAAAGAGAGAAGACACTAATTAACAAAATCAGAAATGAAAAAGGGGAAGTTATCAAGGACACCACAGAAATACAAAGGATCATGCAAGAATGCTATGAAGGACTATGTACCACCAAATTCAATAACCTAGAAGAAATGGACAAGTTCTTAGAAACATATACCTTCCAAGGCTGAAACATGAAGAAGTGGAAAATCTAAACAGACCGATCACCAGTAACGAAATTGAATCAGTCATCCAAAACCTTCCCAAAGGCAAAAGTCCAGGACCAGACGGCTTCACTAGTGAATTCTACCGAACCTTCAAACAGGATCTAATACCAACCCTGCTCAAACTCTTGCAAAACATTGAAGAAAACACAGTACTCCCCAACTCATTTTATGAGGCCAACATTACCCAGATACCAAAACCTGGTAAGGAAAACACAAAAAAAGAAAACTACAGACCTATATCTCTGATGAATACTGATGCAAAAATTCTAAACAAAATTCTAGCAAATCGAATACAAGAATGCATTACAAATATTATTCATCACGACCAAGTGGTGTTCAACCCCGGGGCACAAGGATGGTTCAACATCCGCATATCCATCAATGTGATACATCACATAAACAAAATAAGGACAAAAATCATATGATTATATCAATTGATGCAGAAAAAGCATTTGACAAGATACAACATCCATTTATGATTAAAACACTCAATAAAATAGGTATAGAAGGAAAATGCCTTAACATAATAAAGGCCATAGATGACAAGCCCTCAGCTAATCTCATAATTAATGGTGAAAAATTGAAGCCCTTTGCTCTACGTTCAGGAACACGACAGGGCTGTCCTCTATAACCTCTGCTTTTCAACAAAGTGTTGGTAGTCCTTGCCAGAGCCATCAGGCAAGAGAAAGAAATAAAAGGCATCCAAATTGGGAATGAAGAAGTTAAATTATCAGTTTTTGCAGATAACATGATGCTATGTATAGAAATCCATAAAGACTCCACCAAAAAGCTGTTAGAAACAATCAACGCATACAGTAAAGTTGCTGGCTACAACATCAACATACAAAAGTCCATTGCATTCCTACGTACTAACACTGAAATCTCAGAAAAAGAAATACAAAAAACAATTCCATTTGCAATTGCAACAAAAAGAATAAAATACCTAGGAATAAACTTAACCAAGAATTTGAAGGATTTATATGCTGAAAATTTTAAGACATTTATGAAAGAAATTGAAGAAGACACAAAGAAATGGAAAGACATTCCATGCTCATGGATTGGAAGAATCAACATAGTTAAAATGGCCATATTACCCAAAGCAATATACAGATTGAATGCAATCCCCATCAAAATCCCAATGGCATTTTTTAAAGAAATAGAACAAAAAAATCATCAGATTTCTTTTTGAACCACAAAAGACCCTGAATAGCCAAAGCAATCTTAAGAAAAAAGAACAATGCTGAAGTATCACACTCCCTGACTTTAGCTTGTACTACAGGACTACAATAATCAAAACAGCATGGTACTGGCAGAAAAACAGACACGTAGACCAATGGAATAGAATTGAGAACCGAGAAATAAAACCTCATAAATATGGACAGATAATTTTTGAAAAGGAAGCTAAAAACATACAATGGTAGAAAGACAGCCTCTTTAATAAATGGTGCTGGGAGAATTGGATAGCCACATGCAAAAAAAAAAAAATGAAACTGGACTGCTATCTGTCACCATGTACCAAAATTAATTCAAAATGGATCAAAGACTTAAGCATAAGAACTGTCAAAATAAACTGCATACAAGAAAACATAGGTACTAAACTTATGGACCTTGGGTTCAAGAGCATTTTATGAATATGAGTCCAAAGACAATGGAAGTAAAAGCTAAGATAAACAAATGGGACTATATGAAACTTAAAAGTTTCTGCACGGCAAAAGAAACCATCGACAAAATTAAGAGGCAACCAACTGAATAGGAGAAGATGTTTGCAAGCAGTTCCTCCGATAAGGGTCTAATATCCAAAATATACAAGACTCATGAAACTCAACAAGAAAAAATGAAACAACCCAATTGAAAAATGGGCAGAGGACCTGAAGAGACATTTTCCAAAGAGGACTTACAAATGGCAAATAGACATATGAAAAAATGCTCAACATCACTAATCGTCAGAGAAATGCAAATAAAAACCACAATGAGATATTACCTCACCCCAGTCAGAATGGCTATCATCAACAAGACAAATAGCAACAAGTGTTGGAGAGGCTGTGGAGAAAAAGGAACCCTTATACACTGTTGGTGGGAATGCAGACTGGTGCAGCCGCTATGGAAGGCACTGTGGAGGTTCCTCAAAAAATTACAAATAGAATTACCACATGACCCAGCAATCGCTCTCCTGGGTATCCACCCAAAAAATCTGAAAGCATTTCTCTATAGAGACAGGTGTACTCCAATGTTCATTGCAGCTTTGTTTACGGTGGCCAAGACATGGAAACAACCAAAATGTCCTTCAATAGATGAATGGATAAAGAAGTTGTGGTATATATACACAATGGAATACTATTTGGCGTTAAGGAAGGATGATATAGGAACAGTTGTGACAACATGGATGGATCTTGAGAGTATAATGCTAAGCGAAATAAGTCAGACAGAAAAAGCAGAGAACCCTATGATTGCACTGATATGTGGTATATAAACCAAAAACAAAAAAAGAACAAGACAAACAATTGAGAAGCAAGAACTCATAGACACAGACAATAATTTAGTGGTTACCAAGGGTAAGGGGCGTGGGGGTAGGGAGATTAGGGTAAGGGCTATCAAATATATGGTGATGGAAGGAGAACTGACTCTTGTTTATGAACACACTATGGGATTTACACATGATGTAATACAGAATTGTACCCTTGAAAAATATGTAATTTCACTAACAATTGTCACCTCAATAAAGTTTTTTAAAAAAAATTTGCTTTTGCTATATCCCCAAAATTTTGGTACGGATATATTTTCATTTCCATTTGTTTCTATGTATAACTTGAGCTCTCCTCTTATTTCTTCTTTGACCCTGTCGTTCTTTAAAAGTATGTTGTTTAATATCCACATATTTGTGATTTTTCCTGCTTTCTTTTTGCAGTTGATATCCAATTTCAAAACCTTGTGATCAGAGAATATGCTTGGTATGATTTCAATCTTGTGAAAATTGCTGAGGCTAGTGTTGGACTAGACAAATATATGGTCGTCACAATATATGGTCTATCATTGAGGATGTTTCATGTACACTATAAAAAAATTTGTAGTTGATGTTCTAGGATGAAGTTGTCTATAAATGTCAATTATGTCAATTTCATCTAATGTGTCATTTAGGGCTGCTATTTCTTTATTTATTTTGCGTATTGACGATCTAGCCGTAGCTGTGAATGCTGTATTTAGGTCCCCTACTATAATTGTTTTGGCCAATTTCTCCCTTTAGTTCTGTTAGTAGTTTCTTGGTATATTTGGTGCTCCCTGTACGGGGGCATAAATATTGATGACTGTTATGTCTTCTTGTTGTATAGTTCCCTTTATCATTATGAAATATCCATCTTTGTCTCTTGCTACCTTTTTTATCCTGAAGTCTGTTTCATGTGATATCAATATAGCTACACCTCATTTTCTCTGGAGTGTCAATTTACTTGGAGTGTCAATTTCTACTTTTTCACTTTGAGTCTATGTTTGTCTCCATAGCTGAAATGTGTCTCTTGGAGGCAGCATATAGTTGGGTTTAGTTTTTTTATCCAATCTGCTACTCTGTGCCTTTTCATTGGTGAATTCAGTCCAAGTGTACTTAGGGTGATTATTGATATGTTAGGATTCCCTATCATTCTGTATTTGGTTTTTCTGGTAAGACTGTGTCTCCGTTGGTTCTTCGCTTTTTTATTGTTCTCTATTATTTCTGCGTGGTGGTATTGTATGTTTTTTCCCTCTGTTTCTTTTTTTATTGCGTTATATATTTCAGTTCTTGATTTTTTAAATTCTTGCGGTGACAATTGTTAGTAAAGTTGCATAGATTTCAGGTGTACAATTCTGTATTACATCATCTATAAATACCATTGTGTGTTCTGGATTTTTTTTGAGTGGTTATCATTAAGTTTATGTAAAAGAAAGTTTCATATTTAGAATATTCCATTTCCTCTAGCATGCTTGTTTTCTCCATTCCCATATTCCGGTTCAGGCCTTACTCTCCCCCCTTTTACGTTTTGGTTGTCACAAATTATCCCTATTTATGCTAGTTGAATAGCCTCCTTCAGTATTTGTTGTAGTGCAGGTTGTATGTTACACAATTCCCTCAGCTTCTTTATGTCTGGACAGATCTTCTTTCCTCCTTCAAATCTAAGGGATATCTTTGCTGGATATATTATTCTTGGCTCAAAATTTCTCTTTTGATAGTTTGAATATTTGGTTTCACTGCCTCCTGGCTTGTAGAGTTTCTGCTGAAAATCTGATGATAATCTAATGTGCTTTCCTTTGTAAGTTACCGTCTTCTTTTCCCTGGCTACCTTGAGGATTCTTTCTTTGTTGTTGATTTTAGACAGCTTCAATACAATGTGCTTTGGAGAAGGCTTGTTGGGATTGTGGTAATTAGGTGTTCTATTTGCTTCTTGGATTCGAGGATCCAGTTCTTCCCACAAGTTTGGGAAGTTCTCATCGACTATTTGTTTGAATTACTCTCTGTTCCCTTCTCTCTTCCTTCTTGTGGTACGTCCATTATTCTTATATTGATCTTTCTGATGGAGTCAAAAAATGCTTTTAGAGTGCTTTCATTTCTTTTAAGTCTCAAGTCTCTTTCTTCTTCCATCGTGTCATTTCCAGATTTCTATCTTTGATGTCACTGACTCTTTCCTCCATCTGATCAACTTTACTATGTAAGCTATCTATTTCATTGTTCATTTTTTTTTACTGAATTATTAATCTCCAGAAATTCTATTTGGTTCTTTTTTAAAATTTCACTATCTTTGGTGAAATGTTCATTTTGCTCTTTGTTTGCTGTTCTGAGTTCCTCAAACTCCGTGTCTGTTTTCTTGCATCTCGTTGAGTTTTTCCATAACTGAAATCTTGAGTTCTCTGTTATTTAAGTCACATATTTCCATGTCTTTAACTTCATTTTCTGGAGAGTTTTCATTTTCTTTCTGAGCTGTCTTGTTACCTTGGTTATTCATGGGCAATTGATGATTTATTATTTCTCTTCCTAGACATCTACAGGAGTTGATTCTGCAACAGGTTGATAGAAACAGGTCTTTCTTTTCTTTTCCAGTAGGTGTTTGTAGAATGTTTTATTTTCTCTCCAACTGCAGCCTTTTGTTCTCTCTCACCCTGTAGTGTTATATTTTCTCTGCACTGTCCTGGCTTGTCAAAAATGGGAGGATTCCCTGGAAGGCGGGTTTCTCCTCTGTGAACAGTTCACCTGGGTCACAGGGCGTGACCTTCGTGGGGGTTTTCGGAGAGCTTCTAAAGTTCCAAAGCTCTTCCTGCACCAGATTCAGAACCTGTGTGTTTCAACAGGTCTGTTTACTATTACAGGGATCCCCCCAAATAGGTGGTGAGAGAGGCGGGGTTTGTTGTGAGAGGTGGCCCAGAGCAATGGCAGTGACCACCACCACAGCCAGTCCTGCTTCCACGGCTCCCTCCACCTTTACCAGAACTAGTTGGGTTGTGAGTCCGTGTCTGTGGAGCACAGTTCTCAGAACTGCAAATATTCTTCTCTTTAGATCTGACACTGCTACTGTTCTGCTTCTAGCACTGGGCATGTGGTGGCGAGGCAAGCTCTGGGTGGGTAGGGAGGGGGCGGCTAGTCTTAGTACCTAAGGCTTCCATTCTCTGTTCAGCAGTGAGGGCTTAAACCACCGTTTTCAGCCTTCTTCCCTCAGTCTTTGCTCTGAGGTTTCTACCGTGATATTTGGGTTTAAACGTGTTATATGCTGTCCCCTCAGCCCTGTGGGCCATAAGCAGAGCTCTAGCAGTCCGAGTTCTTCTCTCTCCCACAATTGTGGTAGTTCCTGAATGCAGTGAGTTCAGCATTCCGAGTTATGTCTGTGTCCTGTGCCCATGCTGGCCTTTGTCCGCAGTTCTCTCGTGCCCACTCATGCAATTTGCCCACCTTTAGATGATTTCTGTAGTGCCCTTCTTAGTCTTGCCTGTCTGCTGAGCAGGGAGTCCTTTATGGAGTAATAATTGTTCAATTTGTTGTAAATTCCAGGGGAGATTTCAAGAGGCTTACCTCACGCCGCCATTATTAAGACATCCATGATAATGTTTTTTATTAGGGCCTTCCTTGGAAACTGATCTCTGGGTCCAGGCTCAGGCTAACACTGAGGATGAGGGCAGAGTTGGTTGTGAACTCGTGGAGGATATCTTACCAAAAGTAGAACACATCTTTATGCCAGAAGCAGGTATGGTATTCATCAGAATACAATGTATGGGGTTTATGTTTTCCACAAGCAAATCTGTAACAGTATAGAGATAATATATTCCAATTGTAATAGAACTCACATATAAAGATTTTTGAATGGTGGTTCAGACCCCAAATCCTTGACTGCCTGACATAGAGTCTATCAGTTACAGAAACAGATTGGGTCAAAGCTATATGGAATTATAAAATCTGAAATAATTTTCTTAGTTTTGAGCATATGTACTTCTACCAATCGGTAACAATTTTCAGATTTTCTATTGTTTCCCACTTTTGACAAATACATAAGGCATTTCTTATAATTATGAAATATGCAGCAACACTAAAGTAGGTTCTAGTACATGCATGTGAATATGTGTGAATCTGGGAGAACCTTTTAACTACTAAGCTATTCCTTACTCTTATATAAATAGTGAATTCAAATAATATATATAAAAATCATTTTCAATGCTGCTTTCTGTGTTGTCTAGTTCTCTTATATATAATACATAGAATACAAAGATATTCTGTTTTTTATGACTTACTTATTACAGGATATATTCTTGAATCACATTTTAAGATTTCGTTTTAACTAAGATAATGAGTAAACTCTCCACTTGATGTTTCTTTTTCTATATGGGGATATAGGTATAGGTTCTTCGATTCTGTCAAATTCTGAATTCTTCAGGCTCTTAGAAATAATTGCATTTTAAATTCTTTCCCCAAAAGATCCTCAAATGCCTGAATTATAAACTGGCAACAATTTTCTAGTTTCTATGTCTGATCAAGTAGAGACAATGCATGCAAAAGCAGATGTCAAGTCAGATGTGAGTAAGACACCTAGGCTGAGACCGCTCACTGACATCACTGTCAGTCTTATGAGATGCTATCTGGAATAAAAATGTGGACACTATATTATTACTTCTAATGTCATAAAATGTTCATAGTATATGTTTCTACCTTCAAAATCAAGTGATAACATTTGAAGTTCAAAGACTACAACGTTAATAATTTCTGAGTAATCAACAAGTATGCTTACTGTTCAAAATGATAACGATTTTTATTAGGGCTTTCCCTGAAAACTGACCTGTTAGACATGGCTCTGGCGAACTCCGGCGATGAGGGCAGAGATGGTCATGAACTCATGGAGGATATTTTACCAAAACTAGAATACATTTCTATGCCAGAAGCAGGTAAGATATTCATAACAATACAATTTATGAGGTTTCTGTTTTCCACAAGGACATTTTTAACAATATAGAAATAACATACTCTAATTATAATAGAACTCATAAAGTTTTTTGAATGGTAGTTCAGTCACCAAATCCCTGACTGCCTGACATATATTCTATCAGTTACAAAAATAAATTGGGTCAAAGCTATACTGAATAAAATCTGAACCTATTCTTACTTTTGAGTATGTGTACATTAATCAACAGATAATAATTTTCAGACTCTTCTCTGCTTTTAACAAATACACAAAGCATGTGGCACAATTACCAGTGTATGAGAAATGTGCTGAGGCTGTGAGATGGGTTCTTGTAAATGCTTTAATATGATATGTGTGAATCTTGGAGAATCTTTTCACTACTAAACCATTGTTTACTCTTATACAAATAGTAACTTCAAATCAGATGCATAAAAATCATTTCCAGTGCCAGTTTATTTGTTCAATAGTTGTCAGGTATGTAATACATAAATACAAAGACATTCTATTTTATGCATTATTTATAATGACATATCATCTTTATTCAAAATTTAAGATTTGATTACAACTAAAATAATGATGAAACACTCCACTTGATGTTTCTTTTTCTATATGGTGACGTGGATATATGTTCTTTGATTCTGTCAAATTTCTGAATTTCTCTGGCTGTTAGAAAGCAATTTCATTTTAAATCTTTCTTAGATAGACTCAAATGCTTGAAATATAAAATGACAAAAGTTTCCCAATTCCTAGTTTCTGTTTGATCAAGTAAAGAGAATGCAGGTAATCACAGATGTCAAGACGGATGTGAGGACCATACCTAGGCTAAGCACGCTCACTGTCACCACTGCCAGACATACTAAGTCACTGTCTTGAAAAATTATGCAGCCACTATGATATTAACACCTCTAATCATACCAAATGTGGTGGAATATATGGAGCGGCCTTCAAAATCCAATGGGGAACTTTTTTTCTTAATTTATTGGGGTGACAATTGTTAATGAAATTACATAATTTCAGGTGTACAATTCTGTATTACATCATCTATAAATCCCATTGTGTGTTCACCACCCAGAGTCAGTTCCCCTTCCATCACCATATATTTGATTCCCCCTTACTCTCATCTCCCTTTCCCCACCCCCATTACCCTCTGGTAACCACTAAACTATTGTCTGTGTCTATGAGTTTTTGTTTCTCATTTGTTTCTCTTGTTCTTTTGTTGTTTTTTGGTTTAAATACCACGTATCAGTGAAATCATAGGGTTCTCTGCTTTTTCTGTCTGACTTATTTCGCTTAGCATTATACTCTCAAGATCCATCCACGTTGTCACAAATGTTCCTATGTCATCTTTTCTTACCGCCAAATAGTATTGCATTGTGTATATATACCACATCTTCTTTATCCATTCATCTATCGAAGGACATTTTGGTTGTTTCCATGTCTTGGCCATCATAAACAAAGCTGCAATGAACATTTGAGCACACGTGTCTTTATGTATAAATGATTTCAAATTCTTTGGGTAGATACCCAGGAGAGGGATTGCTGGGTGATATGGTAATTCTATTTGTAATTTTTTGAGGAACCTCCACACTGTCTTCCATAGCGGCTGCACCACTCTGCATTCCCACCAATAGTGTATGAGGGTTCCTTTTTCTCCACAGCCTCTCCAACAGTTGTTACTATTTGTCTTGTTGATGATAGCCATTCTGACTGGGGTGAGGTGATATCTCATTGTGGTTTTCATTTGCATTTCTCTGATGTTTAGTAATGTTGAGCATTTTTTTATATGTCTATTTGCCATATGTAGGTTCTCTTTGGAGAAATGTCTCTTCAGGTCCTCTGCCCATTTTTCAATAAGGTCATTTGTTTTGTTGTTGTTGAGTTTCATGAGTTCCTTGTATATTTTGGATATGAGCCCCTTATCGGAGGCAGTTTGCAAAAATCTTCTCCCATTCAGTTGGTTGCCTCTTTATTTTGTCGATCGTTTCTTTTCCTGTGCAGAAGCTTTTAAGTTTCATATAATCACATTTGTTTATTTTAGCTTTTACTTCCATTGCCTTTGGACTCAAATTCATAAAATGCTCTTTGAACCCAAGGTCCATAAGTTTAGTACCTCTCTTTTCTTCTGTGCCGTTTATTGTGTCAGGTCTTTTGCTGAAGACTTTGATCCATTTTGAATTAATTTTGGTACATGGTGACAGATAGCAGTCCAGTTTCATTCTTTTGCAAATGGATATCCAATTCTGCCAGCACTATTTATTGCAGAGGCTGTTTTTCTACATTGTATGATTTTTGCTTCTTTGTCAAAAATTATCTGTCCGTATTTATGAGGGTTTATTTCTGCATTCTGAATCCAATTCCATTGGTCTATGTGTCTGTTTTTCTGCCAATACCATGCTGGTTTGATTATTGTAGCCCTGTGGTACAAGCTAAAGTCAGGGAGTGTGATACCACCAATATTGTTCTTTTTTCTTAAGATTACTTTGTCTATTTGGTGTCTTTTTTGGTTCCAAACAAATCTGATGATTTTTTGTTCTATTTCTTTAAAAAATGCTATTGGGATTTTGATGGGGATTGCAATAAATCTGTATATTGCTTTGGGTAATATGGCCATTTTAACTATGATGATTCTTCCAATCCATGAGCACGGAATGTCTTTCCATTTCTTTGTGTCTTCTTCAATTTCTTTAAAAATGTCTTGTAGTTTTCAGCACATAGGTCTTTCATGTTCTTGGTTAAGTTTGTTCCTAGGAATTTTACTCTTTTTGCTGCCATTTCAAAAGGTATTGTTTTTTATTTCTTTTCCTGAGAATTTATTGTTAGTATGTAGGAATGCAATGGACTTTTGAACGTTGATCTTGTAGTGGCCAATTTTATTGTATTCGTTGATTGTTTCTAATAGCTTTTTGGTGGAGTCTTATATGTGGTTTTCTATATACAGCATCACGTCATCTGTAAAGAGTGAGAATTTAACTTGTCATTCCCAATCTGGATGCCTTTTATTTTTTACCTTGCCTGATGGCTCTGGCGAAGACTTCCAACACTATGTTGAAAACCAGAGGTGATACGGGACAGCCCTGTCATGTTCCTGAACGTAGAGTAAAGGGCTTCAGTTTTCCACAGTTAATTATGAGATTAGCTGAGAGTTTGTCATATATGGCCTTTATTATGATAAGGTATTTTCCTTCTATACCTATTTTACTAAGAGTTTTAATCATAATTGGAAGTTGTATCTTATCAGACGGTTTTTCTGCTTCCATTGATATAATCTTACGATTTTGTGTTCTTTATTTTGTTTATGTGATGTATCACATTGATGGATTTGCGTATATTGAACCATCATGGTTCCCATGGGATGCACCTCAATTCGTTGTGATGAATATCTTTTTAATCTTTTTGCTGAATTCGATTTGGTAGAATTTTGTTTAGGATTTTTACATCAGTATTCATCAGAGATATTGGTCTATAGTTTTCTTTTTCTGTGTTATCCTTACTAGGTTTTGGTATCAGGGTAATGTTGGCCTCATGAAATGAGTTAGGCAGTATTGTCTCGTGTTCAATTTTTGGAAGAATTTGAGTAGGACTGGTGTTTAGATCCTCGTTGAAGGTTTGGTAGAGTTCACTAGTGAAGCCATCTGGTCCCAGACTTTTGTTTTTGGGAAGGTTTCAGATGACTGATTCAATTTTCTTAGTGTTGATCGGTCCAACAGATTTTCCAATTGTTTGTGATTAAGCCTAGAAAGGCTATTTGTTCCTAAGAACTTGTCCATTTCTTTTAGGTTACAGAATTTGGTGGCATATTGTCCTTCATGTTATTCTTGGATGATCCTTTCTATTTCTGTGGCATCCGTGATAACTTCCCTTCTTTCATTACAGGTTTGGTTATTAGTGTCTTTTCTCTTTTTATCTTAGTGAATCTAGCGAAGGGTTTGTCAATTTTATTAATCTTTTCAAAGAACCAGCTCTTTCATGCATTTATTTTCTCAATTTGCTTTTTGTTCAGTATTTCATTTATTTCTGCTCTGATTTTGATGATTTCTTTTTTGTTTGTTTGTTTTATGTTTAAATTTTTTTTTAATTTACTAGTTTCAGGTGTACAAGACAAGGTAATACTTAGACGTTCATCATTTATATCCAGCACACTGTGAACCCCCCTCCCCCCATCCACTATCCCTCCGACCTCACACCGAGCCATCACATTATATATATAAAATTATAGTCGGCATTCATTAATGTTTAGCTTCTGGTGTACAATGCCATGATCAGGCATCCACAGTATCGCTGAGGTGGTCTCCCAAATAGGACACATGTCCATTGGATACCCAAAAAAATCTTTACAACATTATTGAATACGTTCCCCAAATTAATTTTCAAAAAATCCTGAGGCCATCTTGTGGTTACCAGCTGCTTCCTAATCCCTTCACCTTTCCCCTTATCCCCACCTGCCCCGGCCCATTTAACAACTCTCAGTTTTTTTCTTTTTGTCCCCAAAACTGTTTCTGATTAGTTCATTCACATATTCTTTTCTTTAGATTCCACATATAAGTGAGATCATATGGTACTTGTCTTTCTCTTTCTGACTTATTTCACTTAACATAATGTTCTCTAGATCAATCCATGTTGTTTCAAATGATAAGATTTCTTTCTTCTTTATGGAAATATGTGACTTAAATGACAGAGAATTCAAGATTGAAGTTCTGAAAACTCAACGAGATACAAGAAAACACAGAAAGGCAATTTAATGAACTCATAAATGTAATCAAAGAACAACACGAGCATTTTATGAAAGAGATTGAAATTTTAAAAAAGAACCAAAGAGAATTTCTGGAGATTAAGAACTCAATAGAATAAATTAAGAATGAAATAACCAGCTTAGTTAGTACAGTTGACCAGATGGAGGAAAGAATCAGTGACATCGAAGACAGAAACCTGGAAATTACACAGATGGAAGAAGAAAGAGACTTGTGACTTACGAGAAATGAAAGAACTCTACAAGAACTTTCTGACTCTATCAGAAAGAGCAATATAAGAATAATGGGCATACCAAAAGGAGAAGAAAGGGAGAAGGGAAGAGAGAATATATTAAAACAAATTGTTGATGAGAACTTCCCAGACTTGTGGACAAAACTGGATCCTCTAATCCAAGAATCAAATAGAACACCTTATTACTTCAATCCCAGCAGGCCTTCTCCAAGGCACACGGTATTTATGCTGTCTAAAATGAACGCCATAGATAGAATACTCAAGGCAATCACGGAAAAGAAGACAGTAACCTACAAAGGAAAGCCCATTAGATTATCATCAGATTTTTCAGCAGAAACTCTACAAGCCAGGAGGGAGTGGAACCAAATATTCAAACTATTGAAAGAGAGAAATTATGAGCCAAAAACAATATATCCAGCAAAGATATCCTTTAGATATGAAGGAGGAATAAAAAACTTTCCAGACATATAGAAGCTGAGGGAATCTTCGAATACAGGACCTGCACTACAACAAATACTAAAGACGGCTATTCAACCACCATCAACAGGGACAATTTGTGTCAACATAAAAAGTGGGAGAGTAAAGGCCTGAACTGGAATATGGAAATAGAGAAAGTAAGCGTGCTGAAGAAAATAGAACACTCTAAATATCAAACTTTCTTTTACATAAATTTAACGGTACCACTCAAAAAAAATCCAGAACTGCAATATGTACTGTAATAAAAGAAGAAACAGAGGGAAACATTGTAGAATACCACCACACAGAAATAATAGACAACAACAAAAAGGCAAAGAAACAATGGAGACACAGCCTTAACTGAACACTAAAGATAGAATGACAGGAAATCCTCACTTTTCAATAATCGCACTAAAAGTAAATGGACTGAACTCACCAATAAAAAGGCACAGAGTAGCAGATTGGATCAGAAAACTAAACCCAACCATATGCTGTCTCCAAGAGACACATCTCAGCTACAAGGACAAGCATAGATTCAAAGTGAAAGGGTGGAAATTGACACTCCAAGCAAATGGTACCCAGAGAAAATCAGGTGTAGCCACAATATCAGATGAAATAGACTTCAGGGTGAAAAAGGTAACAAGAGACAAAGATGGGTATTTCATCACGGTAAAGGGGACTATACAACAAGAAGACATAACAGTCTTCAATATTTATGTCCCCAATCAGGGAGCACCAAAATATACCAAGCAACTAATAACAGAACTAAAGGGAGAAATTGACCAAAACACAATTATACAAGGGGACTTAAATAAATCATTGGCAGCTATGGATAGATCATCCTAACAGAAAATAAATAACGAAATAGCAGCCCTAAATGACACATTAGATGAAATGGACATCATTGACATACATAGAGCACTTCATCCTAAACATCTGACTATACATCCTTTTCAAGTGTACATGGAACATTCTCAAGGATAGACCATATATTGGGACATAAAATCAGCCTCAGCAAATTTAAGAAGATTGAAATCATACCAAGCATATTCTCTGACCACAAGGCTTTGAAATTGGATATCAACTGCAAAAAGAAAGCAGGAAAAAATACAAATACCTGGAGATTAAACAACATACTTTTAAGGAACGACTGGTCAAAGAAGAAATTAGAGGAGAGCTCAAAAGATACATAGAAACAAATGACAATGGAAATACATCCTACCAAAATTTTTGAGATGCACCGAAAGCAGTCTTCAGAGGGAAATTTATATCATTACAGGCCTATCTCAGGAAACAAGAAAAATCCCAAATAAATAACCTCATGTTACACCTTAAAGAACTAGAAACAGAAGAACAAATGAAACTTAAGGTCAGCGGAAGAAAGGAAATAACAAAAATCAGAGCAGAACTAAATGAAATAGAGAACAAAAAGACAATAGAAAAAATTAGTCTGACAAAGAGCTGGTTCTTTGAAAAGATTAAGAAAATTGACAAACCCTTGGCTAGACTCACTAATATAAAAAGAGAGAAGACACTAATTAACAAAATCAGAAATGAAAAAGGGGAAGTTATCAAGGACACCACAGAAATACAAAGGATCATGCAAGAATGCTATGAAGGACTATGTACCACCAAATTCAATAACCTAGAAGAAATGGACAAGTTCTTAGAAACATATACCTTCCAAGGCTGAAACATGAAGAAGTGGAAAATCTAAACAGACCGATCACCAGTAACGAAATTGAATCAGTCATCCAAAACCTTCCCAAAGGCAAAAGTCCAGGACCAGACGGCTTCACTAGTGAATTCTACCGAACCTTCAAACAGGATCTAATACCAACCCTGCTCAAACTCTTGCAAAACATTGAAGAAAACACAGTACTCCCCAACTCATTTTATGAGGCCAACATTACCCAGATACCAAAACCTGGTAAGGAAAACACAAAAAAAGAAAACTACAGACCTATATCTCTGATGAATACTGATGCAAAAATTCTAAACAAAATTCTAGCAAATCGAATACAAGAATGCATTACAAATATTATTCATCACGACCAAGTGGTGTTCAACCCCGGGGCACAAGGATGGTTCAACATCCGCATATCCATCAATGTGATACATCACATAAACAAAATAAGGACAAAAATCATATGATTATATCAATTGATGCAGAAAAAGCATTTGACAAGATACAACATCCATTTATGATTAAAACACTCAATAAAATAGGTATAGAAGGAAAATGCCTTAACATAATAAAGGCCATAGATGACAAGCCCTCAGCTAATCTCATAATTAATGGTGAAAAATTGAAGCCCTTTGCTCTACGTTCAGGAACACGACAGGGCTGTCCTCTATAACCTCTGCTTTTCAACAAAGTGTTGGTAGTCCTTGCCAGAGCCATCAGGCAAGAGAAAGAAATAAAAGGCATCCAAATTGGGAATGAAGAAGTTAAATTATCAGTTTTTGCAGATAACATGATGCTATGTATAGAAATCCATAAAGACTCCACCAAAAAGCTGTTAGAAACAATCAACGCATACAGTAAAGTTGCTGGCTACAACATCAACATACAAAAGTCCATTGCATTCCTACGTACTAACACTGAAATCTCAGAAAAAGAAATACAAAAAACAATTCCATTTGCAATTGCAACAAAAAGAATAAAATACCTAGGAATAAACTTAACCAAGAATTTGAAGGATTTATATGCTGAAAATTGTAAGACATTTATGAAAGAAATTGAAGAAGACACAAAGAAATGGAAAGACATTCCATGCTCATGGATTGGAAGAATCAACATAGTTAAAATGGCCATATTACCCAAAGCAATATACAGATTGAATGCAATCCCCATCAAAATCCCAATGGCATTTTTTAAAGAAATAGAACAAAAAAATCATCAGATTTCTTTTTGAACCACAAAAGACCCTGAATAGCCAAAGCAATCTTAAGAAAAAAGAACAATGCTGAAGTATCACACTCCCTGACTTTAGCTTGTACTACAGGACTACAATAATCAAAACAGCATGGTACTGGCAGAAAAACAGACACGTAGACCAATGGAATAGAATTGAGAACCGAGAAATAAAACCTCATAAATATGGACAGATAATTTTTGAAAAGGAAGCTAAAAACATACAATGGTAGAAAGACAGCCTCTTTAATAAATGGTGCTGGGAGAATTGTATAGCCACATGCAAAAAAAAAATGAAACTGGACTGCTATCTGTCACCATGTACCAAAATTAATTCAAAATGGATCAAAGACTTAAGCATAAGAACTGTCAAAATAAACTGCATACAAGAAAACATAGGTACTAAACTTATGGACCTTGGGTTCAAAGAGCATTTTATGAATATGAGTCCAAAGACAATGGAAGTAAAAGCTAAGATAAACAAATGGGACTATATGAAACTTAAAAGTTTCTGCACGGCAAAAGAAACCATCGACAAAATTAAGAGGCAACCAACTGAATAGGAGAAGATGTTTGCAAGCAGTTCCTCCGATAAGGGTCTAATATCCAAAATATACAAGACTCATGAAACTCAACAAGAAAAAATGAAACAACCCAATTGAAAAATGGGCAGAGGACCTGAAGAGACATTTTCCAAAGAGGACTTACAAATGGCAAATAGACATATGAAAAAATGCTCAACATCACTAATCGTCAGAGAAATGCAAATAAAAACCACAATGAGATATTACCTCACCCCAGTCAGAATGGCTATCATCAACAAGACAAATAGCAACAAGTGTTGGAGAGGCTGTGGAGAAAAAGGAACCCTTATACACTGTTGGTGGGAATGCAGACTGGTGCAGCCGCTATGGAAGGCACTGTGGAGGTTCCTCAAAAAATTACAAATAGAATTACCACATGACCCAGCAATCGCTCTCCTGGGTATCCACCCAAAAAATCTGAAAGCATTTCTCTATAGAGACAGGTGTACTCCAATGTTCATTGCAGCTTTGTTTACGGTGGCCAAGACATGGAAACAACCAAAATGTCCTTCAATAGATGAATGGATAAAGAAGTTGTGGTATATATACACAATGGAATACTATTTGGCGTTAAGGAAGGATGATATAGGAACAGTTGTGACAACATGGATGGATCTTGAGAGTATAATGCTAAGCGAAATAAGTCAGACAGAAAAAGCAGAGAACCCTATGATTGCACTGATATGTGGTATATAAACCAAAAACAAAAAAAGAACAAGACAAACAATTGAGAAGCAAGAACTCATAGACACAGACAATAATTTAGTGGTTACCAAGGGTAAGGGGCGTGGGGGTAGGGAGATTAGGGTAAGGGCTATCAAATATATGGTGATGGAAGGAGAACTGACTCTTGTTTATGAACACACTATGGGATTTACACATGATGTAATACAGAATTGTACCCTTGAAAAATATGTAATTTCACTAACAATTGTCACCTCAATAAAGTTTTTTAAAAAAAATTTGCTTTTGCTATATCCCCAAAATTTTGGTACGGATATATTTTCATTTCCATTTGTTTCTATGTATAATTTGAGCTCTCCTCTTATTTCTTCTTTGACCCTGTCGTTCTTTAAAAGTATGTTGTTTAATATCCACATATTTGTGATTTTTCCTGCTTTCTTTTTGCAGTTGATATCCAATTTCAAAACCTTGTGATCAGAGAATATGCTTGGTATGATTTCAATCTTGTGAAAATTGCTGAGGCTAGTGTTGGACTAGACAAATATATGGTCGTCACAATATATGGTCTATCATTGAGGATGTTTCATGTACACTATAAAAAAATTTGTAGTTGATGTTCTAGGATGAAGTTGTCTATAAATGTCAATTATGTCAATTTCATCTAATGTGTCATTTAGGGCTGCTATTTCTTTATTTATTTTGCGTATTGACGATCTAGCCGTAGCTGTGAATGCTGTATTTAGGTCCCCTACTATAATTGTTTTGGCCAATTTCTCCCTTTAGTTCTGTTAGTAGTTTCTTGGTATATTTGGTGCTCCCTGTACGGGGGCATAAATATTGATGACTGTTATGTCTTCTTGTTGTATAGTTCCCTTTATCATTATGAAATATCCATCTTTGTCTCTTGCTACCTTTTTTATCCTGAAGTCTGTTTCATGTGATATCAATATAGCTACACCTCATTTTCTCTGGAGTGTCAATTTACTTGGAGTGTCAATTTCTACTTTTTCACTTTGAGTCTATGTTTGTCTCCATAGCTGAAATGTGTCTCTTGGAGGCAGCATATAGTTGGGTTTAGTTTTTTTATCCAATCTGCTACTCTGTGCCTTTTCATTGGTGAATTCAGTCCAAGTGTACTTAGGGTGATTATTGATATGTTAGGATTCCCTATCATTCTGTATTTGGTTTTTCTGGTAAGACTGTGTCTCCGTTGGTTCTTCGCTTTTTTATTGTTCTCTATTATTTCTGCGTGGTGGTATTGTATGTTTTTTCCCTCTGTTTCTTTTTTTATTGCGTTATATATTTCAGTTCTTGATTTTTTAAATTCTTGCGGTGACAATTGTTAGTAAAGTTGCATAGATTTCAGGTGTACAATTCTGTATTACATCATCTATAAATACCATTGTGTGTTCTGGATTTTTTTTGAGTGGTTATCATTAAGTTTATGTAAAAGAAAGTTTCATATTTAGAATATTCCATTTCCTCTAGCATGCTTGTTTTCTCCATTCCCATATTCCGGTTCAGGCCTTACTCTCCCCCCTTTTACGTTTTGGTTGTCACAAATTATCCCTATTTATGCTAGTTGAATAGCCTCCTTCAGTATTTGTTGTAGTGCAGGTTGTATGTTACACAATTCCCTCAGCTTCTTTATGTCTGGACAGATCTTCTTTCCTCCTTCAAATCTAAGGGATATCTTTGCTGGATACATTATTCTTGGCTCAAAATTTCTCTTTTGATAGTTTGAATATTTGGTTTCACTGCCTCCTGGCTTGTAGAGTTTCTGCTGAAAATCTGATGATAATCTAATGTGCTTTCCTTTGTAAGTTACCGTCTTCTTTTCCCTGGCTACCTTGAGGATTCTTTCTTTGTTGTTGATTTTAGACAGCTTCAATACAATGTGCTTTGGAGAAGGCTTGTTGGGATTGTGGTAATTAGGTGTTCTATTTGCTTCTTGGATTCGAGGATCCAGTTCTTCCCACAAGTTTGGGAAGTTCTCATCGACTATTTGTTTGAATTACTCTCTGTTCCCTTCTCTCTTCCTTCTTGTGGTACGTCCATTATTCTTATATTGATCTTTCTGATGGAGTCAAAAAATGCTTTTAGAGTGCTTTCATTTCTTTTAAGTCTCAAGTCTCTTTCTTCTTCCATCGTGTCATTTCCAGATTTCTATCTTTGATGTCACTGACTCTTTCCTCCATCTGATCAACTTTACTATGTAAGCTATCTATTTCATTGTTCATTTTTTTTTACTGAATTATTAATCTCCAGAAATTCTATTTGGTTCTTTTTTAAAATTTCACTATCTTTGGTGAAATGTTCATTTTGCTCTTTGTTTGCTGTTCTGAGTTCCTTAAACTCCGTGTCTGTTTTCTTGCATCTCGTTGAGTTTTTCCATAACTGAAATCTTGAGTTCTCTGTTATTTAAGTCACATATTTCCATGTCTTATCTTCATTTTCTGGAGAGTTTTCATTTTCTTTCTGAGCTGTCTTGTTACCTTGGTTATTCATGGGCAATTGATGATTTATTATTTCTCTTCCTAGACATCTACAGGAGTTGATTCTGCAACAGGTTGATAGAAACAGGTCTTTCTTTTCTTTTCCAGTAGGTGTTTGTAGAATGTTTTATTTTCTCTCCAACTGCAGCCTTTTGTTCTCTCTCACCCTGTAGTGTTATATTTTCTCTGCACTGTCCTGGCTTGTCAAAAATGGGAGGATTCCCTGGAAGGCGGGTTTCTCCTCTGTGAACAGTTCACCTGGGTCACAGGGCGTGACCTTCGTGGGGGTTTTCGGAGAGCTTCTAAAGTTCCAAAGCTCTTCCTGCACCAGATTCAGAACCTGTGTGTTTCAACAGGTCTGTTTACTATTACAGGGATCCCCCCAAATAGGTGGTGAGAGAGGCGGGGTTTGTTGTGAGAGGTGGCCCAGAGCAATGGCAGTGACCACCACCACAGCCAGTCCTGCTTCCACGGCTCCCTCCACCTTTACCAGAACTAGTTGGGTTGTGAGTCCGTGTCTGTGGAGCACAGTTCTCAGAACTGCAAATATTCTTCTCTTTAGATCTGACACTGCTACTGTTCTGCTTCTAGCACTGGGCATGTGGTGGCGAGGCAAGCTCTGGGTGGGTAGGGAGGGGGCGGCTAGTCTTAGTACCTAAGGCTTCCATTCTCTGTTCAGCAGTGAGGGCTTAAACCACCGTTTTCAGCCTTCTTCCCTCAGTCTTTGCTCTGAGGTTTCTACCGTGATATTTGGGTTTAAACGTGTTATATGCTGTCCCCTCAGCCCTGTGGGCCATAAGCAGAGCTCTAGCAGTCCGAGTTCTTCTCTCTCCCACAATTGTGGTAGTTCCTGAATGCAGTGAGTTCAGCATTCCGAGTTATGTCTGTGTCCTGTGCCCATGCTGGCCTTTGTCCGCAGTTCTCTCGTGCCCACTCATGCAATTTGCCCACCTTTAGATGATTTCTGTAGTGCCCTTCTTAGTCTTGCCTGTCTGCTGAGCAGGGAGTCCTTTATGGAGTAATAATTGTTCAATTTGTTGTAAATTCCAGGGGAGATTTCAAGAGGCTTACCTCACGCCGCCATTATTAAGACATCCATGATAATGTTTTTTATTAGGGCCTTCCTTGGAAACTGATCTCTGGGTCCAGGCTCAGGCTAACACTGAGGATGAGGGCAGAGTTGGTTGTGAACTCGTGGAGGATATCTTACCAAAAGTAGAACACATCTTTATGCCAGAAGCAGGTATGGTATTCATCAGAATACAATGTATGGGGTTTATGTTTTCCACAAGCAAATCTGTAACAGTATAGAGATAATATATTCCAATTGTAATAGAACTCACATATAAAGATTTTTGAATGGTGGTTCAGACCCCAAATCCTTGACTGCCTGACATAGAGTCTATCAGTTACAGAAACAGATTGGGTCAAAGCTATATGGAATTATAAAATCTGAAATAATTTTCTTAGTTTTGAGCATATGTACTTCTACCAATCGGTAACAATTTTCAGATTTTCTATTGTTTCCCACTTTTGACAAATACATAAGGCATTTCTTATAATTATGAAATACGCAGCAACACTAAAGTAGGTTCTAGTACATGCATGTGAATATGTGTGAATCTGGGAGAACCTTTTAACTACTAAGCTATTCCTTACTCTTATATAAATAGTGAATTCAAATAATATATATAAAAATCATTTTCAATGCTGCTTTCTGTGTTGTCTAGTTCTCTTATATATAATACATAGAATACAAAGATATTCTGTTTTTTATGACTTACTTATTACAGGATATATTCTTGAATCACATTTTAAGATTTCGTTTTAACTAAGATAATGAGTAAACTCTCCACTTGATGTTTCTTTTTCTATATGGGGATATAGGTATAGGTTCTTCGATTCTGTCAAATTCTGAATTCTTCAGGCTCTTAGAAATAATTGCATTTTAAATTCTTTCCCCAAAAGATCCTCAAATGCCTGAATTATAAACTGGCAACAATTTTCTAGTTTCTATGTCTGATCAAGTAGAGACAATGCATGCAAAAGCAGATGTCAAGTCAGATGTGAGTAAGACACCTAGGCTGAGACCGCTCACTGACATCACTGTCAGTCTTATGAGATGCTATCTGGAATAAAAATGTGGACACTATATTATTACTTCTAATGTCATAAAATGTTCATAGTATATGTTTCTACCTTCAAAATCAAGTGATAACATTTGAAGTTCAAAGACTACAACGTTAATAATTTCTGAGTAATCAACAAGTATGCTTACTGTTCAAAATGATAACGATTTTTATTAGGGCTTTCCCTGAAAACTGACCTGTTAGACATGGCTCTGGCGAACTCCGGCGATGAGGGCAGAGATGGTCATGAACTCATGGAGGATATTTTACCAAAACTAGAATACATTTCTATGCCAGAAGCAGGTAAGATATTCATAACAATACAATTTATGAGGTTTCTGTTTTCCACAAGGACATTTTTAACAATATAGAAATAACATACTCTAATTATAATAGAACTCATAAAGTTTTTTGAATGGTAGTTCAGTCACCAAATCCCTGACTGCCTGACATATATTCTATCAGTTACAAAAATAAATTGGGTCAAAGCTATACTGAATAAAATCTGAACCTATTCTTACTTTTGAGTATGTGTACATTAATCAACAGATAATAATTTTCAGACTCTTCTCTGCTTTTAACAAATACACAAAGCATGTGGCACAATTACCAGTGTATGAGAAATGTGCTGAGGCTGTGAGATGGGTTCTTGTAAATGCTTTAATATGATATGTGTGAATCTTGGAGAATCTTTTCACTACTAAACCATTGTTTACTCTTATACAAATAGTAACTTCAAATCAGATGCATAAAAATCATTTCCAGTGCCAGTTTATTTGTTCAATAGTTGTCAGGTATGTAATACATAAATACAAAGACATTCTATTTTATGCATTATTTATAATGACATATCATCTTTATTCAAAATTTAAGATTTGATTACAACTAAAATAATGATGAAACACTCCACTTGATGTTTCTTTTTCTATATGGTGACGTGGATATATGTTCTTTGATTCTGTCAAATTTCTGAATTTCTCTGGCTGTTAGAAAGCAATTTCATTTTAAATCTTTCTTAGATAGACTCAAATGCTTGAAATATAAAATGACAAAAGTTTCCCAATTCCTAGTTTCTGTTTGATCAAGTAAAGAGAATGCAGGTAATCACAGATGTCAAGACGGATGTGAGGACCATACCTAGGCTAAGCACGCTCACTGTCACCACTGCCAGACATACTAAGTCACTGTCTTGAAAAATTATGCAGCCACTATGATATTAACACCTCTAATCATACCAAATGTGGTGGAATATATGGAGCGGCCTTCAAAATCCAATGGGGAACTTTTTTTCTTAATTTATTGGGGTGACAATTGTTAATGAAATTACATAATTTCAGGTGTACAATTCTGTATTACATCATCTATAAATCCCATTGTGTGTTCACCACCCAGAGTCAGTTCCCCTTCCATCACCATATATTTGATTCCCCCTTACTCTCATCTCCCTTTCCCCACCCCCATTACCCTCTGGTAACCACTAAACTATTGTCTGTGTCTATGAGTTTTTGTTTCTCATTTGTTTCTCTTGTTCTTTTGTTGTTTTTTGGTTTAAATACCACGTATCAGTGAAATCATAGGGTTCTCTGCTTTTTCTGTCTGACTTATTTCGCTTAGCATTATACTCTCAAGATCCATCCACGTTGTCACAAATGTTCCTATGTCATCTTTTCTTACCGCCAAATAGTATTGCATTGTGTATATATACCACATCTTCTTTATCCATTCATCTATCGAAGGACATTTTGGTTGTTTCCATGTCTTGGCCATCATAAACAAAGCTGCAATGAACATTTGAGCACACGTGTCTTTATGTATAAATGATTTCAAATTCTTTGGGTAGATACCCAGGAGAGGGATTGCTGGGTGATATGGTAATTCTATTTGTAATTTTTTGAGGAACCTCCACACTGTCTTCCATAGCGGCTGCACCACTCTGCATTCCCACCAATAGTGTATGAGGGTTCCTTTTTCTCCACAGCCTCTCCAACAGTTGTTACTATTTGTCTTGTTGATGATAGCCATTCTGACTGGGGTGAGGTGATATCTCATTGTGGTTTTCATTTGCATTTCTCTGATGTTTAGTAATGTTGAGCATTTTTTTATATGTCTATTTGCCATATGTAGGTTCTCTTTGGAGAAATGTCTCTTCAGGTCCTCTGCCCATTTTTCAATAAGGTCATTTGTTTTGTTGTTGTTGAGTTTCATGAGTTCCTTGTATATTTTGGATATGAGCCCCTTATCGGAGGCAGTTTGCAAAAATCTTCTCCCATTCAGTTGGTTGCCTCTTTATTTTGTCGATCGTTTCTTTTCCTGTGCAGAAGCTTTTAAGTTTCATATAATCACATTTGTTTATTTTAGCTTTTACTTCCATTGCCTTTGGACTCAAATTCATAAAATGCTCTTTGAACCCAAGGTCCATAAGTTTAGTACCTCTCTTTTCTTCTGTGCCGTTTATTGTGTCAGGTCTTTTGCTGAAGACTTTGATCCATTTTGAATTAATTTTGGTACATGGTGACAGATAGCAGTCCAGTTTCATTCTTTTGCAAATGGATATCCAATTCTGCCAGCACTATTTATTGCAGAGGCTGTTTTTCTACATTGTATGATTTTTGCTTCTTTGTCAAAAATTATCTGTCCGTATTTATGAGGGTTTATTTCTGCATTCTGAATCCAATTCCATTGGTCTATGTGTCTGTTTTTCTGCCAATACCATGCTGGTTTGATTATTGTAGCCCTGTGGTACAAGCTAAAGTCAGGGAGTGTGATACCACCAATATTGTTCTTTTTTCTTAAGATTACTTTGTCTATTTGGTGTCTTTTTTGGTTCCAAACAAATCTGATGATTTTTTGTTCTATTTCTTTAAAAAATGCTATTGGGATTTTGATGGGGATTGCAATAAATCTGTATATTGCTTTGGGTAATATGGCCATTTTAACTATGATGATTCTTCCAATCCATGAGCACGGAATGTCTTTCCATTTCTTTGTGTCTTCTTCAATTTCTTTAAAAATGTCTTGTAGTTTTCAGCACATAGGTCTTTCATGTTCTTGGTTAAGTTTGTTCCTAGGAATTTTACTCTTTTTGCTGCCATTTCAAAAGGTATTGTTTTTTATTTCTTTTCCTGAGAATTTATTGTTAGTATGTAGGAATGCAATGGACTTTTGAACGTTGATCTTGTAGTGGCCAATTTTATTGTATTCGTTGATTGTTTCTAATAGCTTTTTGGTGGAGTCTTATATGTGGTTTTCTATATACAGCATCACGTCATCTGTAAAGAGTGAGAATTTAACTTGTCATTCCCAATCTGGATGCCTTTTATTTTTTACCTTGCCTGATGGCTCTGGCGAAGACTTCCAACACTATGTTGAAAACCAGAGGTGATACGGGACAGCCCTGTCATGTTCCTGAACGTAGAGTAAAGGGCTTCAGTTTTCCACAGTTAATTATGAGATTAGCTGAGAGTTTGTCATATATGGCCTTTATTATGATAAGGTATTTTCCTTCTATACCTATTTTACTAAGAGTTTTAATCATAATTGGAAGTTGTATCTTATCAGACGGTTTTTCTGCTTCCATTGATATAATCTTACGATTTTGTGTTCTTTATTTTGTTTATGTGATGTATCACATTGATGGATTTGCGTATATTGAACCATCATGGTTCCCATGGGATGCACCTCAATTCGTTGTGATGAATATCTTTTTAATCTTTTTGCTGAATTCGATTTGGTAGAATTTTGTTTAGGATTTTTACATCAGTATTCATCAGAGATATTGGTCTATAGTTTTCTTTTTCTGTGTTATCCTTACTAGGTTTTGGTATCAGGGTAATGTTGGCCTCATGAAATGAGTTAGGCAGTATTGTCTCGTGTTCAATTTTTGGAAGAATTTGAGTAGGACTGGTGTTTAGATCCTCGTTGAAGGTTTGGTAGAGTTCACTAGTGAAGCCATCTGGTCCCAGACTTTTGTTTTTGGGAAGGTTTCAGATGACTGATTCAATTTTCTTAGTGTTGATCGGTCCAACAGATTTTCCAATTGTTTGTGATTAAGCCTAGAAAGGCTATTTGTTCCTAAGAACTTGTCCATTTCTTTTAGGTTACAGAATTTGGTGGCATATTGTCCTTCATGTTATTCTTGGATGATCCTTTCTATTTCTGTGGCATCCGTGATAACTTCCCTTCTTTCATTACAGGTTTGGTTATTAGTGTCTTTTCTCTTTTTATCTTAGTGAATCTAGCGAAGGGTTTGTCAATTTTATTAATCTTTTCAAAGAACCAGCTCTTTCATGCATTTATTTTCTCAATTTGCTTTTTGTTCAGTATTTCATTTATTTCTGCTCTGATTTTGATGATTTCTTTTTTGTTTGTTTGTTTTATGTTTAAATTTTTTTTTAATTTACTAGTTTCAGGTGTACAAGACAAGGTAATACTTAGACGTTCATCATTTATATCCAGCACACTGTGAACCCCCCTCCCCCCATCCACTATCCCTCCGACCTCACACCGAGCCATCACATTATATATATAAAATTATAGTCGGCATTCATTAATGTTTAGCTTCTGGTGTACAATGCCATGATCAGGCATCCACAGTATCGCTGAGGTGGTCTCCCAAATAGGACACATGTCCATTGGATACCCAAAAAAATCTTTACAACATTATTGAATACGTTCCCCAAATTAATTTTCAAAAAATCCTGAGGCCATCTTGTGGTTACCAGCTGCTTCCTAATCCCTTCACCTTTCCCCTTATCCCCACCTGCCCCGGCCCATTTAACAACTCTCAGTTTTTTTCTTTTTGTCCCCAAAACTGTTTCTGATTAGTTCATTCACATATTCTTTTCTTTAGATTCCACATATAAGTGAGATCATATGGTACTTGTCTTTCTCTTTCTGACTTATTTCACTTAACATAATGTTCTCTAGATCAATCCATGTTGTTTCAAATGATAAGATTTCTTTCTTCTTTATGGAAATATGTGACTTAAATGACAGAGAATTCAAGATTGAAGTTCTGAAAACTCAACGAGATACAAGAAAACACAGAAAGGCAATTTAATGAACTCATAAATGTAATCAAAGAACAACACGAGCATTTTATGAAAGAGATTGAAATTTTAAAAAAGAACCAAA
Organism: Rhinolophus hipposideros; assembly: GCF_964194185.1. NCBI lineage: Eukaryota > Metazoa > Chordata > Mammalia > Chiroptera > Rhinolophidae > Rhinolophus > Rhinolophus hipposideros. Next base: position 85,654,067 of record NC_138046.1, on the reverse strand, counting down.
GAGAATTTCTGGAGATTAAGAACTCAATAGAATAAATTAAGAATGAAATAACCAGCTTAGTTAGTACAGTTGACCAGATGGAGGAAAGAATCAGTGACATCGAAGACAGAAACCTGGAAATTACACAGATGGAAGAAGAAAGAGACTTGTGACTTACGAGAAATGAAAGAACTCTACAAGAACTTTCTGACTCTATCAGAAAGAGCAATATAAGAATAATGGGCATACCAAAAGGAGAAGAAAGGGAGAAGGGAAGAGAGAATATATTAAAACAAATTGTTGATGAGAACTTCCCAGACTTGTGGACAAAACTGGATCCTCTAATCCAAGAATCAAATAGAACACCTTATTACTTCAATCCCAGCAGGCCTTCTCCAAGGCACACGGTATTTATGCTGTCTAAAATGAACGCCATAGATAGAATACTCAAGGCAATCACGGAAAAGAAGACAGTAACCTACAAAGGAAAGCCCATTAGATTATCATCAGATTTTTCAGCAGAAACTCTACAAGCCAGGAGGGAGTGGAACCAAATATTCAAACTATTGAAAGAGAGAAATTATGAGCCAAAAACAATATATCCAGCAAAGATATCCTTTAGATATGAAGGAGGAATAAAAAACTTTCCAGACATATAGAAGCTGAGGGAATCTTCGAATACAGGACCTGCACTACAACAAATACTAAAGACGGCTATTCAACCACCATCAACAGGGACAATTTGTGTCAACATAAAAAGTGGGAGAGTAAAGGCCTGAACTGGAATATGGAAATAGAGAAAGTAAGCGTGCTGAAGAAAATAGAACACTCTAAATATCAAACTTTCTTTTACATAAATTTAACGGTACCACTCAAAAAAAATCCAGAACTGCAATATGTACTGTAATAAAAGAAGAAACAGAGGGAAACATTGTAGAATACCACCACACAGAAATAATAGACAACAACAAAAAGGCAAAGAAACAATGGAGACACAGCCTTAACTGAACACTAAAGATAGAATGACAGGAAATCCTCACTTTTCAATAATCGCACTAAAAGTAAATGGACTGAACTCACCAATAAAAAGGCACAGAGTAGCAGATTGGATCAGAAAACTAAACCCAACCATATGCTGTCTCCAAGAGACACATCTCAGCTACAAGGACAAGCATAGATTCAAAGTGAAAGGGTGGAAATTGACACTCCAAGCAAATGGTACCCAGAGAAAATCAGGTGTAGCCACAATATCAGATGAAATAGACTTCAGGGTGAAAAAGGTAACAAGAGACAAAGATGGGTATTTCATCACGGTAAAGGGGACTATACAACAAGAAGACATAACAGTCTTCAATATTTATGTCCCCAATCAGGGAGCACCAAAATATACCAAGCAACTAATAACAGAACTAAAGGGAGAAATTGACCAAAACACAATTATACAAGGGGACTTAAATAAATCATTGGCAGCTATGGATAGATCATCCTAACAGAAAATAAATAACGAAATAGCAGCCCTAAATGACACATTAGATGAAATGGACATCATTGACATACATAGAGCACTTCATCCTAAACATCTGACTATACATCCTTTTCAAGTGTACATGGAACATTCTCAAGGATAGACCATATATTGGGACATAAAATCAGCCTCAGCAAATTTAAGAAGATTGAAATCATACCAAGCATATTCTCTGACCACAAGGCTTTGAAATTGGATATCAACTGCAAAAAGAAAGCAGGAAAAAATACAAATACCTGGAGATTAAACAACATACTTTTAAGGAACGACTGGTCAAAGAAGAAATTAGAGGAGAGCTCAAAAGATACATAGAAACAAATGACAATGGAAATACATCCTACCAAAATTTTTGAGATGCACCGAAAGCAGTCTTCAGAGGGAAATTTATATCATTACAGGCCTATCTCAGGAAACAAGAAAAATCCCAAATAAATAACCTCATGTTACACCTTAAAGAACTAGAAACAGAAGAACAAATGAAACTTAAGGTCAGCGGAAGAAAGGAAATAACAAAAATCAGAGCAGAACTAAATGAAATAGAGAACAAAAAGACAATAGAAAAAATTAGTCTGACAAAGAGCTGGTTCTTTGAAAAGATTAAGAAAATTGACAAACCCTTGGCTAGACTCACTAATATAAAAAGAGAGAAGACACTAATTAACAAAATCAGAAATGAAAAAGGGGAAGTTATCAAGGACACCACAGAAATACAAAGGATCATGCAAGAATGCTATGAAGGACTATGTACCACCAAATTCAATAACCTAGAAGAAATGGACAAGTTCTTAGAAACATATACCTTCCAAGGCTGAAACATGAAGAAGTGGAAAATCTAAACAGACCGATCACCAGTAACGAAATTGAATCAGTCATCCAAAACCTTCCCAAAGGCAAAAGTCCAGGACCAGACGGCTTCACTAGTGAATTCTACCGAACCTTCAAACAGGATCTAATACCAACCCTGCTCAAACTCTTGCAAAACATTGAAGAAAACACAGTACTCCCCAACTCATTTTATGAGGCCAACATTACCCAGATACCAAAACCTGGTAAGGAAAACACAAAAAAAGAAAACTACAGACCTATATCTCTGATGAATACTGATGCAAAAATTCTAAACAAAATTCTAGCAAATCGAATACAAGAATGCATTACAAATATTATTCATCACGACCAAGTGGTGTTCAACCCCGGGGCACAAGGATGGTTCAACATCCGCATATCCATCAATGTGATACATCACATAAACAAAATAAGGACAAAAATCATATGATTATATCAATTGATGCAGAAAAAGCATTTGACAAGATACAACATCCATTTATGATTAAAACACTCAATAAAATAGGTATAGAAGGAAAATGCCTTAACATAATAAAGGCCATAGATGACAAGCCCTCAGCTAATCTCATAATTAATGGTGAAAAATTGAAGCCCTTTGCTCTACGTTCAGGAACACGACAGGGCTGTCCTCTATAACCTCTGCTTTTCAACAAAGTGTTGGTAGTCCTTGCCAGAGCCATCAGGCAAGAGAAAGAAATAAAAGGCATCCAAATTGGGAATGAAGAAGTTAAATTATCAGTTTTTGCAGATAACATGATGCTATGTATAGAAATCCATAAAGACTCCACCAAAAAGCTGTTAGAAACAATCAACGCATACAGTAAAGTTGCTGGCTACAACATCAACATACAAAAGTCCATTGCATTCCTACGTACTAACACTGAAATCTCAGAAAAAGAAATACAAAAAACAATTCCATTTGCAATTGCAACAAAAAGAATAAAATACCTAGGAATAAACTTAACCAAGAATTTGAAGGATTTATATGCTGAAAATTTTAAGACATTTATGAAAGAAATTGAAGAAGACACAAAGAAATGGAAAGACATTCCATGCTCATGGATTGGAAGAATCAACATAGTTAAAATGGCCATATTACCCAAAGCAATATACAGATTGAATGCAATCCCCATCAAAATCCCAATGGCATTTTTTAAAGAAATAGAACAAAAAAATCATCAGATTTCTTTTTGAACCACAAAAGACCCTGAATAGCCAAAGCAATCTTAAGAAAAAAGAACAATGCTGAAGTATCACACTCCCTGACTTTAGCTTGTACTACAGGACTACAATAATCAAAACAGCATGGTACTGGCAGAAAAACAGACACGTAGACCAATGGAATAGAATTGAGAACCGAGAAATAAAACCTCATAAATATGGACAGATAATTTTTGAAAAGGAAGCTAAAAACATACAATGGTAGAAAGACAGCCTCTTTAATAAATGGTGCTGGGAGAATTGGATAGCCACATGCAAAAAAAAAAAAATGAAACTGGACTGCTATCTGTCACCATGTACCAAAATTAATTCAAAATGGATCAAAGACTTAAGCATAAGAACTGTCAAAATAAACTGCATACAAGAAAACATAGGTACTAAACTTATGGACCTTGGGTTCAAGAGCATTTTATGAATATGAGTCCAAAGACAATGGAAGTAAAAGCTAAGATAAACAAATGGGACTATATGAAACTTAAAAGTTTCTGCACGGCAAAAGAAACCATCGACAAAATTAAGAGGCAACCAACTGAATAGGAGAAGATGTTTGCAAGCAGTTCCTCCGATAAGGGTCTAATATCCAAAATATACAAGACTCATGAAACTCAACAAGAAAAAATGAAACAACCCAATTGAAAAATGGGCAGAGGACCTGAAGAGACATTTTCCAAAGAGGACTTACAAATGGCAAATAGACATATGAAAAAATGCTCAACATCACTAATCGTCAGAGAAATGCAAATAAAAACCACAATGAGATATTACCTCACCCCAGTCAGAATGGCTATCATCAACAAGACAAATAGCAACAAGTGTTGGAGAGGCTGTGGAGAAAAAGGAACCCTTATACACTGTTGGTGGGAATGCAGACTGGTGCAGCCGCTATGGAAGGCACTGTGGAGGTTCCTCAAAAAATTACAAATAGAATTACCACATGACCCAGCAATCGCTCTCCTGGGTATCCACCCAAAAAATCTGAAAGCATTTCTCTATAGAGACAGGTGTACTCCAATGTTCATTGCAGCTTTGTTTACGGTGGCCAAGACATGGAAACAACCAAAATGTCCTTCAATAGATGAATGGATAAAGAAGTTGTGGTATATATACACAATGGAATACTATTTGGCGTTAAGGAAGGATGATATAGGAACAGTTGTGACAACATGGATGGATCTTGAGAGTATAATGCTAAGCGAAATAAGTCAGACAGAAAAAGCAGAGAACCCTATGATTGCACTGATATGTGGTATATAAACCAAAAACAAAAAAAGAACAAGACAAACAATTGAGAAGCAAGAACTCATAGACACAGACAATAATTTAGTGGTTACCAAGGGTAAGGGGCGTGGGGGTAGGGAGATTAGGGTAAGGGCTATCAAATATATGGTGATGGAAGGAGAACTGACTCTTGTTTATGAACACACTATGGGATTTACACATGATGTAATACAGAATTGTACCCTTGAAAAATATGTAATTTCACTAACAATTGTCACCTCAATAAAGTTTTTTAAAAAAAATTTGCTTTTGCTATATCCCCAAAATTTTGGTACGGATATATTTTCATTTCCATTTGTTTCTATGTATAACTTGAGCTCTCCTCTTATTTCTTCTTTGACCCTGTCGTTCTTTAAAAGTATGTTGTTTAATATCCACATATTTGTGATTTTTCCTGCTTTCTTTTTGCAGTTGATATCCAATTTCAAAACCTTGTGATCAGAGAATATGCTTGGTATGATTTCAATCTTGTGAAAATTGCTGAGGCTAGTGTTGGACTAGACAAATATATGGTCGTCACAATATATGGTCTATCATTGAGGATGTTTCATGTACACTATAAAAAAATTTGTAGTTGATGTTCTAGGATGAAGTTGTCTATAAATGTCAATTATGTCAATTTCATCTAATGTGTCATTTAGGGCTGCTATTTCTTTATTTATTTTGCGTATTGACGATCTAGCCGTAGCTGTGAATGCTGTATTTAGGTCCCCTACTATAATTGTTTTGGCCAATTTCTCCCTTTAGTTCTGTTAGTAGTTTCTTGGTATATTTGGTGCTCCCTGTACGGGGGCATAAATATTGATGACTGTTATGTCTTCTTGTTGTATAGTTCCCTTTATCATTATGAAATATCCATCTTTGTCTCTTGCTACCTTTTTTATCCTGAAGTCTGTTTCATGTGATATCAATATAGCTACACCTCATTTTCTCTGGAGTGTCAATTTACTTGGAGTGTCAATTTCTACTTTTTCACTTTGAGTCTATGTTTGTCTCCATAGCTGAAATGTGTCTCTTGGAGGCAGCATATAGTTGGGTTTAGTTTTTTTATCCAATCTGCTACTCTGTGCCTTTTCATTGGTGAATTCAGTCCAAGTGTACTTAGGGTGATTATTGATATGTTAGGATTCCCTATCATTCTGTATTTGGTTTTTCTGGTAAGACTGTGTCTCCGTTGGTTCTTCGCTTTTTTATTGTTCTCTATTATTTCTGCGTGGTGGTATTGTATGTTTTTTCCCTCTGTTTCTTTTTTTATTGCGTTATATATTTCAGTTCTTGATTTTTTAAATTCTTGCGGTGACAATTGTTAGTAAAGTTGCATAGATTTCAGGTGTACAATTCTGTATTACATCATCTATAAATACCATTGTGTGTTCTGGATTTTTTTTGAGTGGTTATCATTAAGTTTATGTAAAAGAAAGTTTCATATTTAGAATATTCCATTTCCTCTAGCATGCTTGTTTTCTCCATTCCCATATTCCGGTTCAGGCCTTACTCTCCCCCCTTTTACGTTTTGGTTGTCACAAATTATCCCTATTTATGCTAGTTGAATAGCCTCCTTCAGTATTTGTTGTAGTGCAGGTTGTATGTTACACAATTCCCTCAGCTTCTTTATGTCTGGACAGATCTTCTTTCCTCCTTCAAATCTAAGGGATATCTTTGCTGGATATATTATTCTTGGCTCAAAATTTCTCTTTTGATAGTTTGAATATTTGGTTTCACTGCCTCCTGGCTTGTAGAGTTTCTGCTGAAAATCTGATGATAATCTAATGTGCTTTCCTTTGTAAGTTACCGTCTTCTTTTCCCTGGCTACCTTGAGGATTCTTTCTTTGTTGTTGATTTTAGACAGCTTCAATACAATGTGCTTTGGAGAAGGCTTGTTGGGATTGTGGTAATTAGGTGTTCTATTTGCTTCTTGGATTCGAGGATCCAGTTCTTCCCACAAGTTTGGGAAGTTCTCATCGACTATTTGTTTGAATTACTCTCTGTTCCCTTCTCTCTTCCTTCTTGTGGTACGTCCATTATTCTTATATTGATCTTTCTGATGGAGTCAAAAAATGCTTTTAGAGTGCTTTCATTTCTTTTAAGTCTCAAGTCTCTTTCTTCTTCCATCGTGTCATTTCCAGATTTCTATCTTTGATGTCACTGACTCTTTCCTCCATCTGATCAACTTTACTATGTAAGCTATCTATTTCATTGTTCATTTTTTTTTACTGAATTATTAATCTCCAGAAATTCTATTTGGTTCTTTTTTAAAATTTCACTATCTTTGGTGAAATGTTCATTTTGCTCTTTGTTTGCTGTTCTGAGTTCCTCAAACTCCGTGTCTGTTTTCTTGCATCTCGTTGAGTTTTTCCATAACTGAAATCTTGAGTTCTCTGTTATTTAAGTCACATATTTCCATGTCTTTAACTTCATTTTCTGGAGAGTTTTCATTTTCTTTCTGAGCTGTCTTGTTACCTTGGTTATTCATGGGCAATTGATGATTTATTATTTCTCTTCCTAGACATCTACAGGAGTTGATTCTGCAACAGGTTGATAGAAACAGGTCTTTCTTTTCTTTTCCAGTAGGTGTTTGTAGAATGTTTTATTTTCTCTCCAACTGCAGCCTTTTGTTCTCTCTCACCCTGTAGTGTTATATTTTCTCTGCACTGTCCTGGCTTGTCAAAAATGGGAGGATTCCCTGGAAGGCGGGTTTCTCCTCTGTGAACAGTTCACCTGGGTCACAGGGCGTGACCTTCGTGGGGGTTTTCGGAGAGCTTCTAAAGTTCCAAAGCTCTTCCTGCACCAGATTCAGAACCTGTGTGTTTCAACAGGTCTGTTTACTATTACAGGGATCCCCCCAAATAGGTGGTGAGAGAGGCGGGGTTTGTTGTGAGAGGTGGCCCAGAGCAATGGCAGTGACCACCACCACAGCCAGTCCTGCTTCCACGGCTCCCTCCACCTTTACCAGAACTAGTTGGGTTGTGAGTCCGTGTCTGTGGAGCACAGTTCTCAGAACTGCAAATATTCTTCTCTTTAGATCTGACACTGCTACTGTTCTGCTTCTAGCACTGGGCATGTGGTGGCGAGGCAAGCTCTGGGTGGGTAGGGAGGGGGCGGCTAGTCTTAGTACCTAAGGCTTCCATTCTCTGTTCAGCAGTGAGGGCTTAAACCACCGTTTTCAGCCTTCTTCCCTCAGTCTTTGCTCTGAGGTTTCTACCGTGATATTTGGGTTTAAACGTGTTATATGCTGTCCCCTCAGCCCTGTGGGCCATAAGCAGAGCTCTAGCAGTCCGAGTTCTTCTCTCTCCCACAATTGTGGTAGTTCCTGAATGCAGTGAGTTCAGCATTCCGAGTTATGTCTGTGTCCTGTGCCCATGCTGGCCTTTGTCCGCAGTTCTCTCGTGCCCACTCATGCAATTTGCCCACCTTTAGATGATTTCTGTAGTGCCCTTCTTAGTCTTGCCTGTCTGCTGAGCAGGGAGTCCTTTATGGAGTAATAATTGTTCAATTTGTTGTAAATTCCAGGGGAGATTTCAAGAGGCTTACCTCACGCCGCCATTATTAAGACATCCATGATAATGTTTTTTATTAGGGCCTTCCTTGGAAACTGATCTCTGGGTCCAGGCTCAGGCTAACACTGAGGATGAGGGCAGAGTTGGTTGTGAACTCGTGGAGGATATCTTACCAAAAGTAGAACACATCTTTATGCCAGAAGCAGGTATGGTATTCATCAGAATACAATGTATGGGGTTTATGTTTTCCACAAGCAAATCTGTAACAGTATAGAGATAATATATTCCAATTGTAATAGAACTCACATATAAAGATTTTTGAATGGTGGTTCAGACCCCAAATCCTTGACTGCCTGACATAGAGTCTATCAGTTACAGAAACAGATTGGGTCAAAGCTATATGGAATTATAAAATCTGAAATAATTTTCTTAGTTTTGAGCATATGTACTTCTACCAATCGGTAACAATTTTCAGATTTTCTATTGTTTCCCACTTTTGACAAATACATAAGGCATTTCTTATAATTATGAAATATGCAGCAACACTAAAGTAGGTTCTAGTACATGCATGTGAATATGTGTGAATCTGGGAGAACCTTTTAACTACTAAGCTATTCCTTACTCTTATATAAATAGTGAATTCAAATAATATATATAAAAATCATTTTCAATGCTGCTTTCTGTGTTGTCTAGTTCTCTTATATATAATACATAGAATACAAAGATATTCTGTTTTTTATGACTTACTTATTACAGGATATATTCTTGAATCACATTTTAAGATTTCGTTTTAACTAAGATAATGAGTAAACTCTCCACTTGATGTTTCTTTTTCTATATGGGGATATAGGTATAGGTTCTTCGATTCTGTCAAATTCTGAATTCTTCAGGCTCTTAGAAATAATTGCATTTTAAATTCTTTCCCCAAAAGATCCTCAAATGCCTGAATTATAAACTGGCAACAATTTTCTAGTTTCTATGTCTGATCAAGTAGAGACAATGCATGCAAAAGCAGATGTCAAGTCAGATGTGAGTAAGACACCTAGGCTGAGACCGCTCACTGACATCACTGTCAGTCTTATGAGATGCTATCTGGAATAAAAATGTGGACACTATATTATTACTTCTAATGTCATAAAATGTTCATAGTATATGTTTCTACCTTCAAAATCAAGTGATAACATTTGAAGTTCAAAGACTACAACGTTAATAATTTCTGAGTAATCAACAAGTATGCTTACTGTTCAAAATGATAACGATTTTTATTAGGGCTTTCCCTGAAAACTGACCTGTTAGACATGGCTCTGGCGAACTCCGGCGATGAGGGCAGAGATGGTCATGAACTCATGGAGGATATTTTACCAAAACTAGAATACATTTCTATGCCAGAAGCAGGTAAGATATTCATAACAATACAATTTATGAGGTTTCTGTTTTCCACAAGGACATTTTTAACAATATAGAAATAACATACTCTAATTATAATAGAACTCATAAAGTTTTTTGAATGGTAGTTCAGTCACCAAATCCCTGACTGCCTGACATATATTCTATCAGTTACAAAAATAAATTGGGTCAAAGCTATACTGAATAAAATCTGAACCTATTCTTACTTTTGAGTATGTGTACATTAATCAACAGATAATAATTTTCAGACTCTTCTCTGCTTTTAACAAATACACAAAGCATGTGGCACAATTACCAGTGTATGAGAAATGTGCTGAGGCTGTGAGATGGGTTCTTGTAAATGCTTTAATATGATATGTGTGAATCTTGGAGAATCTTTTCACTACTAAACCATTGTTTACTCTTATACAAATAGTAACTTCAAATCAGATGCATAAAAATCATTTCCAGTGCCAGTTTATTTGTTCAATAGTTGTCAGGTATGTAATACATAAATACAAAGACATTCTATTTTATGCATTATTTATAATGACATATCATCTTTATTCAAAATTTAAGATTTGATTACAACTAAAATAATGATGAAACACTCCACTTGATGTTTCTTTTTCTATATGGTGACGTGGATATATGTTCTTTGATTCTGTCAAATTTCTGAATTTCTCTGGCTGTTAGAAAGCAATTTCATTTTAAATCTTTCTTAGATAGACTCAAATGCTTGAAATATAAAATGACAAAAGTTTCCCAATTCCTAGTTTCTGTTTGATCAAGTAAAGAGAATGCAGGTAATCACAGATGTCAAGACGGATGTGAGGACCATACCTAGGCTAAGCACGCTCACTGTCACCACTGCCAGACATACTAAGTCACTGTCTTGAAAAATTATGCAGCCACTATGATATTAACACCTCTAATCATACCAAATGTGGTGGAATATATGGAGCGGCCTTCAAAATCCAATGGGGAACTTTTTTTCTTAATTTATTGGGGTGACAATTGTTAATGAAATTACATAATTTCAGGTGTACAATTCTGTATTACATCATCTATAAATCCCATTGTGTGTTCACCACCCAGAGTCAGTTCCCCTTCCATCACCATATATTTGATTCCCCCTTACTCTCATCTCCCTTTCCCCACCCCCATTACCCTCTGGTAACCACTAAACTATTGTCTGTGTCTATGAGTTTTTGTTTCTCATTTGTTTCTCTTGTTCTTTTGTTGTTTTTTGGTTTAAATACCACGTATCAGTGAAATCATAGGGTTCTCTGCTTTTTCTGTCTGACTTATTTCGCTTAGCATTATACTCTCAAGATCCATCCACGTTGTCACAAATGTTCCTATGTCATCTTTTCTTACCGCCAAATAGTATTGCATTGTGTATATATACCACATCTTCTTTATCCATTCATCTATCGAAGGACATTTTGGTTGTTTCCATGTCTTGGCCATCATAAACAAAGCTGCAATGAACATTTGAGCACACGTGTCTTTATGTATAAATGATTTCAAATTCTTTGGGTAGATACCCAGGAGAGGGATTGCTGGGTGATATGGTAATTCTATTTGTAATTTTTTGAGGAACCTCCACACTGTCTTCCATAGCGGCTGCACCACTCTGCATTCCCACCAATAGTGTATGAGGGTTCCTTTTTCTCCACAGCCTCTCCAACAGTTGTTACTATTTGTCTTGTTGATGATAGCCATTCTGACTGGGGTGAGGTGATATCTCATTGTGGTTTTCATTTGCATTTCTCTGATGTTTAGTAATGTTGAGCATTTTTTTATATGTCTATTTGCCATATGTAGGTTCTCTTTGGAGAAATGTCTCTTCAGGTCCTCTGCCCATTTTTCAATAAGGTCATTTGTTTTGTTGTTGTTGAGTTTCATGAGTTCCTTGTATATTTTGGATATGAGCCCCTTATCGGAGGCAGTTTGCAAAAATCTTCTCCCATTCAGTTGGTTGCCTCTTTATTTTGTCGATCGTTTCTTTTCCTGTGCAGAAGCTTTTAAGTTTCATATAATCACATTTGTTTATTTTAGCTTTTACTTCCATTGCCTTTGGACTCAAATTCATAAAATGCTCTTTGAACCCAAGGTCCATAAGTTTAGTACCTCTCTTTTCTTCTGTGCCGTTTATTGTGTCAGGTCTTTTGCTGAAGACTTTGATCCATTTTGAATTAATTTTGGTACATGGTGACAGATAGCAGTCCAGTTTCATTCTTTTGCAAATGGATATCCAATTCTGCCAGCACTATTTATTGCAGAGGCTGTTTTTCTACATTGTATGATTTTTGCTTCTTTGTCAAAAATTATCTGTCCGTATTTATGAGGGTTTATTTCTGCATTCTGAATCCAATTCCATTGGTCTATGTGTCTGTTTTTCTGCCAATACCATGCTGGTTTGATTATTGTAGCCCTGTGGTACAAGCTAAAGTCAGGGAGTGTGATACCACCAATATTGTTCTTTTTTCTTAAGATTACTTTGTCTATTTGGTGTCTTTTTTGGTTCCAAACAAATCTGATGATTTTTTGTTCTATTTCTTTAAAAAATGCTATTGGGATTTTGATGGGGATTGCAATAAATCTGTATATTGCTTTGGGTAATATGGCCATTTTAACTATGATGATTCTTCCAATCCATGAGCACGGAATGTCTTTCCATTTCTTTGTGTCTTCTTCAATTTCTTTAAAAATGTCTTGTAGTTCTCAGCACATAGGTCTTTCATGTTCTTGGTTAAGTTTGTTCCTAGGAATTTTACTCTTTTTGCTGCCATTTCAAAAGGTATTGTTTTTTATTTCTTTTCCTGAGAATTTATTGTTAGTATGTAGGAATGCAATGGACTTTTGAACGTTGATCTTGTAGTGGCCAATTTTATTGTATTCGTTGATTGTTTCTAATAGCTTTTTGGTGGAGTCTTATATGTGGTTTTCTATATACAGCATCACGTCATCTGTAAAGAGTGAGAATTTAACTTGTCATTCCCAATCTGGATGCCTTTTATTTTTTACCTTGCCTGATGGCTCTGGCGAAGACTTCCAACACTATGTTGAAAACCAGAGGTGATACGGGACAGCCCTGTCATGTTCCTGAACGTAGAGTAAAGGGCTTCAGTTTTCCACAGTTAATTATGAGATTAGCTGAGAGTTTGTCATATATGGCCTTTATTATGATAAGGTATTTTCCTTCTATACCTATTTTACTAAGAGTTTTAATCATAATTGGAAGTTGTATCTTATCAGACGGTTTTTCTGCTTCCATTGATATAATCTTACGATTTTGTGTTCTTTATTTTGTTTATGTGATGTATCACATTGATGGATTTGCGTATATTGAACCATCATGGTTCCCATGGGATGCACCTCAATTCGTTGTGATGAATATCTTTTTAATCTTTTTGCTGAATTCGATTTGGTAGAATTTTGTTTAGGATTTTTACATCAGTATTCATCAGAGATATTGGTCTATAGTTTTCTTTTTCTGTGTTATCCTTACTAGGTTTTGGTATCAGGGTAATGTTGGCCTCATGAAATGAGTTAGGCAGTATTGTCTCGTGTTCAATTTTTGGAAGAATTTGAGTAGGACTGGTGTTTAGATCCTCGTTGAAGGTTTGGTAGAGTTCACTAGTGAAGCCATCTGGTCCCAGACTTTTGTTTTTGGGAAGGTTTCAGATGACTGATTCAATTTTCTTAGTGTTGATCGGTCCAACAGATTTTCCAATTGTTTGTGATTAAGCCTAGAAAGGCTATTTGTTCCTAAGAACTTGTCCATTTCTTTTAGGTTACAGAATTTGGTGGCATATTGTCCTTCATGTTATTCTTGGATGATCCTTTCTATTTCTGTGGCATCCGTGATAACTTCCCTTCTTTCATTACAGGTTTGGTTATTAGTGTCTTTTCTCTTTTTATCTTAGTGAATCTAGCGAAGGGTTTGTCAATTTTATTAATCTTTTCAAAGAACCAGCTCTTTCATGCATTTATTTTCTCAATTTGCTTTTTGTTCAGTATTTCATTTATTTCTGCTCTGATTTTGATGATTTCTTTTTTGTTTGTTTGTTTTATGTTTAAATTTTTTTTTAATTTACTAGTTTCAGGTGTACAAGACAAGGTAATACTTAGACGTTCATCATTTATATCCAGCACACTGTGAACCCCCCTCCCCCCATCCACTATCCCTCCGACCTCACACCGAGCCATCACATTATATATATAAAATTATAGTCGGCATTCATTAATGTTTAGCTTCTGGTGTACAATGCCATGATCAGGCATCCACAGTATCGCTGAGGTGGTCTCCCAAATAGGACACATGTCCATTGGATACCCAAAAAAATCTTTACAACATTATTGAATACGTTCCCCAAATTAATTTTCAAAAAATCCTGAGGCCATCTTGTGGTTACCAGCTGCTTCCTAATCCCTTCACCTTTCCCCTTATCCCCACCTGCCCCGGCCCATTTAACAACTCTCAGTTTTTTTCTTTTTGTCCCCAAAACTGTTTCTGATTAGTTCATTCACATATTCTTTTCTTTAGATTCCACATATAAGTGAGATCATATGGTACTTGTCTTTCTCTTTCTGACTTATTTCACTTAACATAATGTTCTCTAGATCAATCCATGTTGTTTCAAATGATAAGATTTCTTTCTTCTTTATGGAAATATGTGACTTAAATGACAGAGAATTCAAGATTGAAGTTCTGAAAACTCAACGAGATACAAGAAAACACAGAAAGGCAATTTAATGAACTCATAAATGTAATCAAAGAACAACACGAGCATTTTATGAAAGAGATTGAAATTTTAAAAAAGAACCAAAGAGAATTTCTGGAGATTAAGAACTCAATAGAATAAATTAAGAATGAAATAACCAGCTTAGTTAGTACAGTTGACCAGATGGAGGAAAGAATCAGTGACATCGAAGACAGAAACCTGGAAATTACACAGATGGAAGAAGAAAGAGACTTGTGACTTACGAGAAATGAAAGAACTCTACAAGAACTTTCTGACTCTATCAGAAAGAGCAATATAAGAATAATGGGCATACCAAAAGGAGAAGAAAGGGAGAAGGGAAGAGAGAATATATTAAAACAAATTGTTGATGAGAACTTCCCAGACTTGTGGACAAAACTGGATCCTCTAATCCAAGAATCAAATAGAACACCTTATTACTTCAATCCCAGCAGGCCTTCTCCAAGGCACACGGTATTTATGCTGTCTAAAATGAACGCCATAGATAGAATACTCAAGGCAATCACGGAAAAGAAGACAGTAACCTACAAAGGAAAGCCCATTAGATTATCATCAGATTTTTCAGCAGAAACTCTACAAGCCAGGAGGGAGTGGAACCAAATATTCAAACTATTGAAAGAGAGAAATTATGAGCCAAAAACAATATATCCAGCAAAGATATCCTTTAGATATGAAGGAGGAATAAAAAACTTTCCAGACATATAGAAGCTGAGGGAATCTTCGAATACAGGACCTGCACTACAACAAATACTAAAGACGGCTATTCAACCACCATCAACAGGGACAATTTGTGTCAACATAAAAAGTGGGAGAGTAAAGGCCTGAACTGGAATATGGAAATAGAGAAAGTAAGCGTGCTGAAGAAAATAGAACACTCTAAATATCAAACTTTCTTTTACATAAATTTAACGGTACCACTCAAAAAAAATCCAGAACTGCAATATGTACTGTAATAAAAGAAGAAACAGAGGGAAACATTGTAGAATACCACCACACAGAAATAATAGACAACAACAAAAAGGCAAAGAAACAATGGAGACACAGCCTTAACTGAACACTAAAGATAGAATGACAGGAAATCCTCACTTTTCAATAATCGCACTAAAAGTAAATGGACTGAACTCACCAATAAAAAGGCACAGAGTAGCAGATTGGATCAGAAAACTAAACCCAACCATATGCTGTCTCCAAGAGACACATCTCAGCTACAAGGACAAGCATAGATTCAAAGTGAAAGGGTGGAAATTGACACTCCAAGCAAATGGTACCCAGAGAAAATCAGGTGTAGCCACAATATCAGATGAAATAGACTTCAGGGTGAAAAAGGTAACAAGAGACAAAGATGGGTATTTCATCACGGTAAAGGGGACTATACAACAAGAAGACATAACAGTCTTCAATATTTATGTCCCCAATCAGGGAGCACCAAAATATACCAAGCAACTAATAACAGAACTAAAGGGAGAAATTGACCAAAACACAATTATACAAGGGGACTTAAATAAATCATTGGCAGCTATGGATAGATCATCCTAACAGAAAATAAATAACGAAATAGCAGCCCTAAATGACACATTAGATGAAATGGACATCATTGACATACATAGAGCACTTCATCCTAAACATCTGACTATACATCCTTTTCAAGTGTACATGGAACATTCTCAAGGATAGACCATATATTGGGACATAAAATCAGCCTCAGCAAATTTAAGAAGATTGAAATCATACCAAGCATATTCTCTGACCACAAGGCTTTGAAATTGGATATCAACTGCAAAAAGAAAGCAGGAAAAAATACAAATACCTGGAGATTAAACAACATACTTTTAAGGAACGACTGGTCAAAGAAGAAATTAGAGGAGAGCTCAAAAGATACATAGAAACAAATGACAATGGAAATACATCCTACCAAAATTTTTGAGATGCACCGAAAGCAGTCTTCAGAGGGAAATTTATATCATTACAGGCCTATCTCAGGAAACAAGAAAAATCCCAAATAAATAACCTCATGTTACACCTTAAAGAACTAGAAACAGAAGAACAAATGAAACTTAAGGTCAGCGGAAGAAAGGAAATAACAAAAATCAGAGCAGAACTAAATGAAATAGAGAACAAAAAGACAATAGAAAAAATTAGTCTGACAAAGAGCTGGTTCTTTGAAAAGATTAAGAAAATTGACAAACCCTTGGCTAGACTCACTAATATAAAAAGAGAGAAGACACTAATTAACAAAATCAGAAATGAAAAAGGGGAAGTTATCAAGGACACCACAGAAATACAAAGGATCATGCAAGAATGCTATGAAGGACTATGTACCACCAAATTCAATAACCTAGAAGAAATGGACAAGTTCTTAGAAACATATACCTTCCAAGGCTGAAACATGAAGAAGTGGAAAATCTAAACAGACCGATCACCAGTAACGAAATTGAATCAGTCATCCAAAACCTTCCCAAAGGCAAAAGTCCAGGACCAGACGGCTTCACTAGTGAATTCTACCGAACCTTCAAACAGGATCTAATACCAACCCTGCTCAAACTCTTGCAAAACATTGAAGAAAACACAGTACTCCCCAACTCATTTTATGAGGCCAACATTACCCAGATACCAAAACCTGGTAAGGAAAACACAAAAAAAGAAAACTACAGACCTATATCTCTGATGAATACTGATGCAAAAATTCTAAACAAAATTCTAGCAAATCGAATACAAGAATGCATTACAAATATTATTCATCACGACCAAGTGGTGTTCAACCCCGGGGCACAAGGATGGTTCAACATCCGCATATCCATCAATGTGATACATCACATAAACAAAATAAGGACAAAAATCATATGATTATATCAATTGATGCAGAAAAAGCATTTGACAAGATACAACATCCATTTATGATTAAAACACTCAATAAAATAGGTATAGAAGGAAAATGCCTTAACATAATAAAGGCCATAGATGACAAGCCCTCAGCTAATCTCATAATTAATGGTGAAAAATTGAAGCCCTTTGCTCTACGTTCAGGAACACGACAGGGCTGTCCTCTATAACCTCTGCTTTTCAACAAAGTGTTGGTAGTCCTTGCCAGAGCCATCAGGCAAGAGAAAGAAATAAAAGGCATCCAAATTGGGAATGAAGAAGTTAAATTATCAGTTTTTGCAGATAACATGATGCTATGTATAGAAATCCATAAAGACTCCACCAAAAAGCTGTTAGAAACAATCAACGCATACAGTAAAGTTGCTGGCTACAACATCAACATACAAAAGTCCATTGCATTCCTACGTACTAACACTGAAATCTCAGAAAAAGAAATACAAAAAACAATTCCATTTGCAATTGCAACAAAAAGAATAAAATACCTAGGAATAAACTTAACCAAGAATTTGAAGGATTTATATGCTGAAAATTGTAAGACATTTATGAAAGAAATTGAAGAAGACACAAAGAAATGGAAAGACATTCCATGCTCATGGATTGGAAGAATCAACATAGTTAAAATGGCCATATTACCCAAAGCAATATACAGATTGAATGCAATCCCCATCAAAATCCCAATGGCATTTTTTAAAGAAATAGAACAAAAAAATCATCAGATTTCTTTTTGAACCACAAAAGACCCTGAATAGCCAAAGCAATCTTAAGAAAAAAGAACAATGCTGAAGTATCACACTCCCTGACTTTAGCTTGTACTACAGGACTACAATAATCAAAACAGCATGGTACTGGCAGAAAAACAGACACGTAGACCAATGGAATAGAATTGAGAACCGAGAAATAAAACCTCATAAATATGGACAGATAATTTTTGAAAAGGAAGCTAAAAACATACAATGGTAGAAAGACAGCCTCTTTAATAAATGGTGCTGGGAGAATTGTATAGCCACATGCAAAAAAAAAATGAAACTGGACTGCTATCTGTCACCATGTACCAAAATTAATTCAAAATGGATCAAAGACTTAAGCATAAGAACTGTCAAAATAAACTGCATACAAGAAAACATAGGTACTAAACTTATGGACCTTGGGTTCAAAGAGCATTTTATGAATATGAGTCCAAAGACAATGGAAGTAAAAGCTAAGATAAACAAATGGGACTATATGAAACTTAAAAGTTTCTGCACGGCAAAAGAAACCATCGACAAAATTAAGAGGCAACCAACTGAATAGGAGAAGATGTTTGCAAGCAGTTCCTCCGATAAGGGTCTAATATCCAAAATATACAAGACTCATGAAACTCAACAAGAAAAAATGAAACAACCCAATTGAAAAATGGGCAGAGGACCTGAAGAGACATTTTCCAAAGAGGACTTACAAATGGCAAATAGACATATGAAAAAATGCTCAACATCACTAATCGTCAGAGAAATGCAAATAAAAACCACAATGAGATATTACCTCACCCCAGTCAGAATGGCTATCATCAACAAGACAAATAGCAACAAGTGTTGGAGAGGCTGTGGAGAAAAAGGAACCCTTATACACTGTTGGTGGGAATGCAGACTGGTGCAGCCGCTATGGAAGGCACTGTGGAGGTTCCTCAAAAAATTACAAATAGAATTACCACATGACCCAGCAATCGCTCTCCTGGGTATCCACCCAAAAAATCTGAAAGCATTTCTCTATAGAGACAGGTGTACTCCAATGTTCATTGCAGCTTTGTTTACGGTGGCCAAGACATGGAAACAACCAAAATGTCCTTCAATAGATGAATGGATAAAGAAGTTGTGGTATATATACACAATGGAATACTATTTGGCGTTAAGGAAGGATGATATAGGAACAGTTGTGACAACATGGATGGATCTTGAGAGTATAATGCTAAGCGAAATAAGTCAGACAGAAAAAGCAGAGAACCCTATGATTGCACTGATATGTGGTATATAAACCAAAAACAAAAAAAGAACAAGACAAACAATTGAGAAGCAAGAACTCATAGACACAGACAATAATTTAGTGGTTACCAAGGGTAAGGGGCGTGGGGGTAGGGAGATTAGGGTAAGGGCTATCAAATATATGGTGATGGAAGGAGAACTGACTCTTGTTTATGAACACACTATGGGATTTACACATGATGTAATACAGAATTGTACCCTTGAAAAATATGTAATTTCACTAACAATTGTCACCTCAATAAAGTTTTTTAAAAAAAATTTGCTTTTGCTATATCCCCAAAATTTTGGTACGGATATATTTTCATTTCCATTTGTTTCTATGTATAATTTGAGCTCTCCTCTTATTTCTTCTTTGACCCTGTCGTTCTTTAAAAGTATGTTGTTTAATATCCACATATTTGTGATTTTTCCTGCTTTCTTTTTGCAGTTGATATCCAATTTCAAAACCTTGTGATCAGAGAATATGCTTGGTATGATTTCAATCTTGTGAAAATTGCTGAGGCTAGTGTTGGACTAGACAAATATATGGTCGTCACAATATATGGTCTATCATTGAGGATGTTTCATGTACACTATAAAAAAATTTGTAGTTGATGTTCTAGGATGAAGTTGTCTATAAATGTCAATTATGTCAATTTCATCTAATGTGTCATTTAGGGCTGCTATTTCTTTATTTATTTTGCGTATTGACGATCTAGCCGTAGCTGTGAATGCTGTATTTAGGTCCCCTACTATAATTGTTTTGGCCAATTTCTCCCTTTAGTTCTGTTAGTAGTTTCTTGGTATATTTGGTGCTCCCTGTACGGGGGCATAAATATTGATGACTGTTATGTCTTCTTGTTGTATAGTTCCCTTTATCATTATGAAATATCCATCTTTGTCTCTTGCTACCTTTTTTATCCTGAAGTCTGTTTCATGTGATATCAATATAGCTACACCTCATTTTCTCTGGAGTGTCAATTTACTTGGAGTGTCAATTTCTACTTTTTCACTTTGAGTCTATGTTTGTCTCCATAGCTGAAATGTGTCTCTTGGAGGCAGCATATAGTTGGGTTTAGTTTTTTTATCCAATCTGCTACTCTGTGCCTTTTCATTGGTGAATTCAGTCCAAGTGTACTTAGGGTGATTATTGATATGTTAGGATTCCCTATCATTCTGTATTTGGTTTTTCTGGTAAGACTGTGTCTCCGTTGGTTCTTCGCTTTTTTATTGTTCTCTATTATTTCTGCGTGGTGGTATTGTATGTTTTTTCCCTCTGTTTCTTTTTTTATTGCGTTATATATTTCAGTTCTTGATTTTTTAAATTCTTGCGGTGACAATTGTTAGTAAAGTTGCATAGATTTCAGGTGTACAATTCTGTATTACATCATCTATAAATACCATTGTGTGTTCTGGATTTTTTTTGAGTGGTTATCATTAAGTTTATGTAAAAGAAAGTTTCATATTTAGAATATTCCATTTCCTCTAGCATGCTTGTTTTCTCCATTCCCATATTCCGGTTCAGGCCTTACTCTCCCCCCTTTTACGTTTTGGTTGTCACAAATTATCCCTATTTATGCTAGTTGAATAGCCTCCTTCAGTATTTGTTGTAGTGCAGGTTGTATGTTACACAATTCCCTCAGCTTCTTTATGTCTGGACAGATCTTCTTTCCTCCTTCAAATCTAAGGGATATCTTTGCTGGATACATTATTCTTGGCTCAAAATTTCTCTTTTGATAGTTTGAATATTTGGTTTCACTGCCTCCTGGCTTGTAGAGTTTCTGCTGAAAATCTGATGATAATCTAATGTGCTTTCCTTTGTAAGTTACCGTCTTCTTTTCCCTGGCTACCTTGAGGATTCTTTCTTTGTTGTTGATTTTAGACAGCTTCAATACAATGTGCTTTGGAGAAGGCTTGTTGGGATTGTGGTAATTAGGTGTTCTATTTGCTTCTTGGATTCGAGGATCCAGTTCTTCCCACAAGTTTGGGAAGTTCTCATCGACTATTTGTTTGAATTACTCTCTGTTCCCTTCTCTCTTCCTTCTTGTGGTACGTCCATTATTCTTATATTGATCTTTCTGATGGAGTCAAAAAATGCTTTTAGAGTGCTTTCATTTCTTTTAAGTCTCAAGTCTCTTTCTTCTTCCATCGTGTCATTTCCAGATTTCTATCTTTGATGTCACTGACTCTTTCCTCCATCTGATCAACTTTACTATGTAAGCTATCTATTTCATTGTTCATTTTTTTTTACTGAATTATTAATCTCCAGAAATTCTATTTGGTTCTTTTTTAAAATTTCACTATCTTTGGTGAAATGTTCATTTTGCTCTTTGTTTGCTGTTCTGAGTTCCTTAAACTCCGTGTCTGTTTTCTTGCATCTCGTTGAGTTTTTCCATAACTGAAATCTTGAGTTCTCTGTTATTTAAGTCACATATTTCCATGTCTTATCTTCATTTTCTGGAGAGTTTTCATTTTCTTTCTGAGCTGTCTTGTTACCTTGGTTATTCATGGGCAATTGATGATTTATTATTTCTCTTCCTAGACATCTACAGGAGTTGATTCTGCAACAGGTTGATAGAAACAGGTCTTTCTTTTCTTTTCCAGTAGGTGTTTGTAGAATGTTTTATTTTCTCTCCAACTGCAGCCTTTTGTTCTCTCTCACCCTGTAGTGTTATATTTTCTCTGCACTGTCCTGGCTTGTCAAAAATGGGAGGATTCCCTGGAAGGCGGGTTTCTCCTCTGTGAACAGTTCACCTGGGTCACAGGGCGTGACCTTCGTGGGGGTTTTCGGAGAGCTTCTAAAGTTCCAAAGCTCTTCCTGCACCAGATTCAGAACCTGTGTGTTTCAACAGGTCTGTTTACTATTACAGGGATCCCCCCAAATAGGTGGTGAGAGAGGCGGGGTTTGTTGTGAGAGGTGGCCCAGAGCAATGGCAGTGACCACCACCACAGCCAGTCCTGCTTCCACGGCTCCCTCCACCTTTACCAGAACTAGTTGGGTTGTGAGTCCGTGTCTGTGGAGCACAGTTCTCAGAACTGCAAATATTCTTCTCTTTAGATCTGACACTGCTACTGTTCTGCTTCTAGCACTGGGCATGTGGTGGCGAGGCAAGCTCTGGGTGGGTAGGGAGGGGGCGGCTAGTCTTAGTACCTAAGGCTTCCATTCTCTGTTCAGCAGTGAGGGCTTAAACCACCGTTTTCAGCCTTCTTCCCTCAGTCTTTGCTCTGAGGTTTCTACCGTGATATTTGGGTTTAAACATGTTATATGCTGTCCCCTCAGCCCTGTGGGCCATAAGCAGAGCTCTAGCAGTCCGAGTTCTTCTCTCTCCCACAATTGTGGTAGTTCCTGAATGCAGTGAGTTCAGCATTCCGAGTTATGTCTGTGTCCTGTGCCCATGCTGGCCTTTGTCCGCAGTTCTCTCGTGCCCACTCATGCAATTTGCCCACCTTTAGATGATTTCTGTAGTGCCCTTCTTAGTCTTGCCTGTCTGCTGAGCAGGGAGTCCTTTATGGAGTAATAATTGTTCAATTTGTTGTAAATTCCAGGGGAGATTTCAAGAGGCTTACCTCACGCCGCCATTATTAAGACATCCATGATAATGTTTTTTATTAGGGCCTTCCTTGGAAACTGATCTCTGGGTCCAGGCTCAGGCTAACACTGAGGATGAGGGCAGAGTTGGTTGTGAACTCGTGGAGGATATCTTACCAAAAGTAGAACACATCTTTATGCCAGAAGCAGGTATGGTATTCATCAGAATACAATGTATGGGGTTTATGTTTTCCACAAGCAAATCTGTAACAGTATAGAGATAATATATTCCAATTGTAATAGAACTCACATATAAAGATTTTTGAATGGTGGTTCAGACCCCAAATCCTTGACTGCCTGACATAGAGTCTATCAGTTACAGAAACAGATTGGGTCAAAGCTATATGGAATTATAAAATCTGAAATAATTTTCTTAGTTTTGAGCATATGTACTTCTACCAATCGGTAACAATTTTCAGATTTTCTATTGTTTCCCACTTTTGACAAATACATAAGGCATTTCTTATAATTATGAAATACGCAGCAACACTAAAGTAGGTTCTAGTACATGCATGTGAATATGTGTGAATCTGGGAGAACCTTTTAACTACTAAGCTATTCCTTACTCTTATATAAATAGTGAATTCAAATAATATATATAAAAATCATTTTCAATGCTGCTTTCTGTGTTGTCTAGTTCTCTTATATATAATACATAGAATACAAAGATATTCTGTTTTTTATGACTTACTTATTACAGGATATATTCTTGAATCACATTTTAAGATTTCGTTTTAACTAAGATAATGAGTAAACTCTCCACTTGATGTTTCTTTTTCTATATGGGGATATAGGTATAGGTTCTTCGATTCTGTCAAATTCTGAATTCTTCAGGCTCTTAGAAATAATTGCATTTTAAATTCTTTCCCCAAAAGATCCTCAAATGCCTGAATTATAAACTGGCAACAATTTTCTAGTTTCTATGTCTGATCAAGTAGAGACAATGCATGCAAAAGCAGATGTCAAGTCAGATGTGAGTAAGACACCTAGGCTGAGACCGCTCACTGACATCACTGTCAGTCTTATGAGATGCTATCTGGAATAAAAATGTGGACACTATATTATTACTTCTAATGTCATAAAATGTTCATAGTATATGTTTCTACCTTCAAAATCAAGTGATAACATTTGAAGTTCAAAGACTACAACGTTAATAATTTCTGAGTAATCAACAAGTATGCTTACTGTTCAAAATGATAACGATTTTTATTAGGGCTTTCCCTGAAAACTGACCTGTTAGACATGGCTCTGGCGAACTCCGGCGATGAGGGCAGAGATGGTCATGAACTCATGGAGGATATTTTACCAAAACTAGAATACATTTCTATGCCAGAAGCAGGTAAGATATTCATAACAATACAATTTATGAGGTTTCTGTTTTCCACAAGGACATTTTTAACAATATAGAAATAACATACTCTAATTATAATAGAACTCATAAAGTTTTTTGAATGGTAGTTCAGTCACCAAATCCCTGACTGCCTGACATATATTCTATCAGTTACAAAAATAAATTGGGTCAAAGCTATACTGAATAAAATCTGAACCTATTCTTACTTTTGAGTATGTGTACATTAATCAACAGATAATAATTTTCAGACTCTTCTCTGCTTTTAACAAATACACAAAGCATGTGGCACAATTACCAGTGTATGAGAAATGTGCTGAGGCTGTGAGATGGGTTCTTGTAAATGCTTTAATATGATATGTGTGAATCTTGGAGAATCTTTTCACTACTAAACCATTGTTTACTCTTATACAAATAGTAACTTCAAATCAGATGCATAAAAATCATTTCCAGTGCCAGTTTATTTGTTCAATAGTTGTCAGGTATGTAATACATAAATACAAAGACATTCTATTTTATGCATTATTTATAATGACATATCATCTTTATTCAAAATTTAAGATTTGATTACAACTAAAATAATGATGAAACACTCCACTTGATGTTTCTTTTTCTATATGGTGACGTGGATATATGTTCTTTGATTCTGTCAAATTTCTGAATTTCTCTGGCTGTTAGAAAGCAATTTCATTTTAAATCTTTCTTAGATAGACTCAAATGCTTGAAATATAAAATGACAAAAGTTTCCCAATTCCTAGTTTCTGTTTGATCAAGTAAAGAGAATGCAGGTAATCACAGATGTCAAGACGGATGTGAGGACCATACCTAGGCTAAGCACGCTCACTGTCACCACTGCCAGACATACTAAGTCACTGTCTTGAAAAATTATGCAGCCACTATGATATTAACACCTCTAATCATACCAAATGTGGTGGAATATATGGAGCGGCCTTCAAAATCCAATGGGGAACTTTTTTTCTTAATTTATTGGGGTGACAATTGTTAATGAAATTACATAATTTCAGGTGTACAATTCTGTATTACATCATCTATAAATCCCATTGTGTGTTCACCACCCAGAGTCAGTTCCCCTTCCATCACCATATATTTGATTCCCCCTTACTCTCATCTCCCTTTCCCCACCCCCATTACCCTCTGGTAACCACTAAACTATTGTCTGTGTCTATGAGTTTTTGTTTCTCATTTGTTTCTCTTGTTCTTTTGTTGTTTTTTGGTTTAAATACCACGTATCAGTGAAATCATAGGGTTCTCTGCTTTTTCTGTCTGACTTATTTCGCTTAGCATTATACTCTCAAGATCCATCCACGTTGTCACAAATGTTCCTATGTCATCTTTTCTTACCGCCAAATAGTATTGCATTGTGTATATATACCACATCTTCTTTATCCATTCATCTATCGAAGGACATTTTGGTTGTTTCCATGTCTTGGCCATCATAAACAAAGCTGCAATGAACATTTGAGCACACGTGTCTTTATGTATAAATGATTTCAAATTCTTTGGGTAGATACCCAGGAGAGGGATTGCTGGGTGATATGGTAATTCTATTTGTAATTTTTTGAGGAACCTCCACACTGTCTTCCATAGCGGCTGCACCAGTCTGCATTCCCACTAACAGTGCATGAGGGTTCCTTTTTCTCCACAGCCTCTCCAACAGTTGTTACTATTTGTCTTGTTGATGATAGCCATTCTGACTGGGGTGAGGTGATATCTCATTGTGGTTTTCATTTGCATTTCTCTCATGATTAGTGATGTTGAGCATTTTTTTATATGTCTATTTGCCATTTGTAAGTCCTCTTTGGAGAAATGTCTCTTCAGGTCCACTGCCAATTTTTCAATTGGTTTGTTTGTTTTGTTGTTGTTGAGTTTCATGAGTTCCTTGTATATTTTGGATAGTAGACCCTTATCGGAGGAACTGTTTGCAAAAATCTTCTCCCATTCAGTCGGTTGCCTCTTTATTTTGTCGATGGTTTCTTTTGCTGTGCTGAAACTTTTAAGTTTCATATAGTCCGATTTGTTTATTTTAGCTTTTACTTCTCTTGTTTTGGAGTCAAATTCATAAAATGCTCTTTGAACCCAAGGTCCATAAGTATAGTCCCTATGTTTTCTTCTATGCAGTTTGTAGTGTCAGGTCTTAAGCTTAAGTCTTTGATACATTTTGAATTAATTTTGGTACATGGTGACAGATAACAGTCCAGTTTTATTCTTTTGCACGTTGCTATCCAATTCTCAGCACCATTTATTGAAGAGGCTGTCTTTCCTCCATTGTATGTTTTTAACTTCTTTGTCAAATCTATCTGTCCATATTTATGTGGTTTTATTTCTGGGTTCTCAATTCTATTCCATTGGTCTATGTGTCTATTTTTCTGCCAATACCATGCTGTTTTGATTATTGTAGTCCTGTAGTACACGCTAAAGTCAAGCAGTGTGATACCTCCAGCATTGTTCTTTTTTCTTAAGATTGCTTTGGCTATTCGGGGTATTTTGTGGTTCCAAACAAATCTGAGGATTTTTTGTTCTATTTCATTAAACAGTGCCATTGGGATTTTGATGGGGATTGCATTAAATCTGTATATTGCTTTGGGTAATATGGCCATTTTAACAATGTTAATTCTTCCAATGCATTAGCATGGAATGTCTTTCCATTTCTTTGTGTCTTCTTCAATTTCTTTTAAAAATGTCTTACAGTTTTCAGCATATAAATCCTTCACATCCTTGGTTAAGTTTATTCCTAGGTATTTTATTCTTTTTGCTGCAATTGCAAAAGGAATTGTTTTTTTTATTTCTTTTTCTGAGATTTCATTGTTAGTATGTAGGAATGCAATGGACTTTTGTATGTTGATTTTGTAGCCAGCAGCTTTACTGTATTTGTTGATTGTTTCTAACAGCTTTTTGGTGGAGTCTTTAGGGTTTTCTATATATAGCATGATGTCATCTGCAAAGAGTGATATTTTAACTTCTTCATTCCCAATTTGGATGCCTTTTTTTTCTTTCTGTTGCTTGATGGCTCTGGCAAGGACTAACAACACTATGCTGAACAGGAGAGGTGATAGGGGACAGCCCTGTCCTGTTCTTGAACGTAGAGCAAAGGGCTTCAGTTTTTCACCATTAATTATGAGATTAGCTGAGGGCTTGTCATCTATGGCCTTTATTATGTTAAGGTATTTTCCTTCTATACCTATTTTATTGAATGTTTTAATCATAAATGGATGTTGTATCTTGTCAAATGCTTTTTCTGCATCAATTGATATAATCATATGATTTTTGTCCTTTATCTTGTTTATGTGATGTATCACGTTGATGGATTTCCGAATGTTTGAACCATCCTTGTGCCCCGGGGTTGAACACCACTTGGTCATGATGAATAATCTTTTTAATGCATTGTAGTTTTTGATTTGCTAAATTTTCTTTAGGATTTTTGCATCAGTATTTATCAGAGATATAGGTCTGTAGTTTTCTTTTTTGTGTTGTCCTTACCAGGTTTTGGTATCAGGGTAATGTTGGCTTCATAAAATGAGTTAGGGAGTACTGACTCTTCTTCAATTTTTTGGAAGAGTTTGAGCAGGATTGGTATTAGATCCTGTTTGAAGGTTTTGTAGAACTCAATAGTGAAGCCATCTGGTCCCCGACTTTTTCATTTGGGAAGGTTTTGGATGACTGATTCAATTTCATTACTGGTGATCGGTCTCTTTAGATTTTCCAGTTCTTCATGTTTCAGCCTTGGAAGGCTATATGTTTCTACGAACTTGTCCATTTCTTCTAGGTTATTGAATTTGGTGGCATATAGTCCTTCATAGTATTCTTGCATGATCCTTTGTATTTCTGTGGTGTCCGTGATAATTTCCCCTTTTTCATTTTAATTTTATTAACTAGTGTCTTCTCTCTTCTTATCTTAGTGAGTCTAACCAAGGGTTTGTTGATTTTCTTAATCTTTTCAAAGAACCAGCTCTTTGTCAGACTAATTTTTTCTATTGTCTTTTTGTTCTCTATTTCATTTAGTTCTGCTCTGATTTTTGTTATTTCCTTTCTTCTGCTGACCTTAGGTTTCACTTGTTCTTCTGTTTCTAGTTCTTTAAGGTGTAACATGAGGTTATTTATTTGGGATTTTTCTTGTTTCTTGAGATAGGCCTGTAATGATATAAATTTCCTCTCAAAACTGCTTTCGCTGCATCCCAAATATTTTGGTAGGATGTATTTCCATTGTCATTTGTTTCTATGTATCTTTGATCTCTCCTCTAATTTCTTCTTTGACCCAGTCGTTCTTTAAAAGTATGTTGTTTAAAAGTGTTGGAGAGGCTGTGGAGAAAAAGGAACTCTCATACACTCTTGGTGGGAATGCAGAATGGTGCAGCCGCTATGGAAGGCAGTGTGGAGGTTCCTCAAGAAATTACGAATAGAATTACCATATGACCCAGCAATCGCTCTCCTGAGTATCTACCCCAAAAATATAAAAGCATTTCTCTATAGAGACACGTGTACTACAATGTTCATTGCAGCTTTGTTTACGGTGGCCAAGACATGGAAACAACCAAAATGTCCTTCGATAGATGAATGGATAAAGAAGTTGTGGTACATATACACAATGGAATACTATTCGGCGTTAAGGCAAGATGATATAGGAGCATTTGTGACAACATGGATGGATCTCGAGAGAATGATGCTAAGTGAAATAAGTCAGACAGAAAAAGCAGAGAACCCTATGATTTCACTGATATGTGGTATATAAACCAAAAAGAACAAGACAAACAAATGAGAAACAAAAACTCATAGACACAGACAATAATTTAGTGGTTACCAGAGGGTAAGGGGGTGGGGGGTGGGTGATGAGGGTAAAGGGGATCAAATATATGGTGATGGAAGGAGAACTGACTCTGGGTGGCGAACACGCAATGGGATTTATAGACGATGTAATACAGAATTGTACACCTGAAATCTATGTAAATTTACTAACAATTGTCACCCCAATAAAATTAATTTTAAAAAAAAAGTATGTTGTTTAATCTCCATGTATTTGTGTTTTTTCCTGCTTTCTTTTTGCAGTTCATATCCAATTTCAAACCCTTGTGATCAGAGAATATGCTTGGTATGATTTCAATCTTCTTAAATTTGCTGAGGCTGATTTTATGTCCCAATATATGGTCTATCCTTGAGAATGTTCCATGTACACTCGAAAAGAACTGACGTTAGTCTGACGTTTTAGGATGAAGTGCTCTATATATGTCAATGATGTCCATTTCATATAACGTGTCATTTAGGGCTGCTATTTCGTTATTTATTTTCTGTTTGGATGATCGATCGATAGCTGTCATTGATGTATTTAAGTCCCATAATATAATTGTGTTTCGGTCAATTCCTCCCTTCAGTTCTGTTAGTAGTTGCTTGGTATATTTTGGTGCTCCCTGATTGGGGGCATAAATATTGATGACTGTTTCGTCTTCTTGTGGTATGGTTCCCTTACCATGATGAAATGTCCATCTTTGTCTCTTGTTATCTTTTTCACCCTGAAGTCTGTTTCATCTGATATCATTATGGCTACACCTGCTTTTCTCTGGGTACCATTTGCTTGGAGTGTCAATTTCCACCCTTTCACTTTGAGTCTATGCTTGTCCTTGTAGCTGAGATGTGTCTCTTGGAGGCAGCATATGGTTGGGTTTAGTTTTTTGATCTAATCTGCTACTCTGTGCCTTTTTATTGGTGAGTTCAGTCCATTTACTTTTAGGGTGATTATTGATACGTGAGCATTTCCTGTCATTCTATCTTCAGTTTTCTCGTAAGGCTGTGTCTCCATTGTTTCTTTGCCTTTTTGTTGTTGTCTGTTATTTCTGTTTCGTGGTATTCTATGATGTTTCCCTCTGTTTCTTCTGTTATTACAGTATGTATTTCAGTTCTGGATTTTTTTTTGAGTGGTTACCTTTAAGGTTATGTAAAAGAAAGTTTGATATATAGAGTATTCCATTTTATTCAGCATACTTACTTTCTCCATTCCCATATTCTGGTTGAGGCTTTTACTCTACGCCTTTTTAATGTTGCCACAAATTGTCCCTGTTGATGGTGGTCGAATAGCCTCCTGTAGTATTTCTTGTAGTGCAGGTCATGTATTGGGAAATTCTCTCAGCTTCTGTATGTCTTGAAAGGTCCTCCTTCATATCTAAAGAATATCTTTGCTGGATATATTTTGGCTCATAATTTCTCTTTCAATAGTTTGAATATTTGGTTCTTCTCCCTCCTGGCTTGTACAGTTTCTCCTGAAAAATCTGATGATAATCTAATGGGCTTTCCTTTGTTGGTCACCGTCTTCCTTTCCCTGGCTGCCTTCAGGATTCTTTCTTTGGTGTTGATTTTAGACAGCTTCAATACAATGTGCCATGGAGAAGGCCTGTTGGGATTGAGGTAATTAGGTGTTCTATTTGCTTCTTGGATTCAAGGATCCAGGTCTGTCCACAAGTTTCGGAAGTTCTCATCAACAATTTGTTTGAATATATTCTCTTCTCTCTTTCTTTTCTCTCCTTCTGGTATGACCATTATTCTTATATTGTTCTTTCTGACACAGTCAACAAGTTCTTGTAGAGTGCTTTCATTTCTTTTAAGTGTCAAGTCTCTTTCTTCTTCCACCCGTGTAATTTCCAGGTTTCTATTTTCGATGTCACTGTGTTGTGCGGGGCATCCGGTGGGGTCTCAGCTCCCACTCCCTACATAAGAATTCAGGACATGGTGAGGCCAAAAAGGAACACCCACGGAGCCATAAGTAGGGGAGTCAAACCGATATATTCTCGCTGGCGGCTGGGCTGGAGACACAGGAAGCAGGATCTACATAATCTGTAACCCACCGTCCTAACAGCAGTCCGCGCTTGCCAGCCACCATCTTCTTGCTAGCCCCCACTCTCTCTCTGCTAGCGTAGCCACAGCAGTTATGTTAGTGGCCAATGGCTTACGGGTTACAGCTGACGGCCAACTAGTCACAGCTGATGGCCATCTGATCACAGTTAATGGCCATTTACTACCCGAGCCAGCACCTTTCTATGTGAGGCCGAGAGCCTGGAAACTGCTTTTTGGGGCTTTGTCTCCACATTCCACCCCAACAGGGTCTCGCCTCACAATCTACATGACAAGCGTCTTCCACAAGGGGCCTTGTGCGAGGAGCCTGGAGGTTAATGCAATATCCCGGACACAGCCAGGTTCTCTGAGCACAGCCAGGGTTTCTCAGGGCACCACCAGTACCTCTGTGCATAGCCAGACTTCCTGGGCTTCTTAGGGTACCACCAATCTCTCGGGCATAGACAGGGTTTCTCAGGGCACCACCAGTGCTTCTAGGCACAGCCAGACTTCCTGGGCTTCTTAGGGTACCACCTGTCTACCCAGGCACAGCCAGGGTTTCTCAGGGCACCACCCCAGTACTTCTGGGCACAGCCAGACTTCTTGAGCTTCTTAGAGTACCACCTGTCTCCCCGGGAACAGCCAGGGCCTCTCAGGACACTGCCACTCTCTCTGGACACAGCCAGACTTCCTGGACTCAGCCAGGGCTCTCAGGGCACTGCCACTCTCTCTAGGCTCAGCCAGACTTCCTGGACACAACCAGGGCTCTCAGGGCACTGCCACTCTCTCTGGGCACAGCCAGACTTCCTGGACAAAGCCAGGGCCTCTCAGAATATTGCCACTCTCTCTGGTCACAGCCAGACTTCCTAGACTCAGCCAGGGCTCTCAGGGCACTGCCACTCTCTCTGGGCACAGCCAGACTTCCTGGACACAGCCAGGGTCTCTCAGGGCACTGCCACTCTCTCTGGACACAGCCAGACTTCCTGGATTCAGCCAGGGCTCTCAGGGCACTGCCACTCTCTTGGGCACAGCCAGACTTTTTGGACACAGCCAGGGCCTTTCAGGGCACTGCCACTCTCTCTCTGGGCCTCTCCGAGTACTGTGCTAGAACAACAGAGGCTCACATCAAGGTGCTTACATATTATCAATGGCGGCCAGTCAAGACACAAAAAAAAC
Organism: Rhinolophus hipposideros; assembly: GCF_964194185.1. Lineage (NCBI taxonomy): Eukaryota > Metazoa > Chordata > Mammalia > Chiroptera > Rhinolophidae > Rhinolophus > Rhinolophus hipposideros. The sequence goes on along the minus strand of NC_138046.1, from coordinate 85,621,745 downwards.
ATCTGCCAGTCCCACTACATGGTGCTATGTTCCCAAAGAGTCAAGCGTCCATTAAATCACGGATAGAAGGCAATTCCCCATAGTCCATAGTCATTCACCAGGGCTGTCCTGGGGGTGAGGGATGACCTTGACCTCACTCTCATTACCCATGGAGGACTCAGCAAGCGTTTCCTCCTGGGACAAGTCCCGCATCCGGGCTGCCTCAGCAAGCAGTTCCCAGCCCACAGGGCAGCAACAACCTTCACTTTCTCCGGCCACTGCTGGTTGGGGAACCGTCCACATCTTTCCACCCCTCCACGGGGATCAAGTTCTCCAGCAGCTGCTCCTCCTGGTCTTCCTCAGACTGAGCTTTCATACACGCAAACTGCTGCACTGCCCTTTGGAGAGTTTTGGCCAGCACCGTATCCTGCCGACTATGCCATGTGTCATGCAGGGTTGCATGCTCGCTGTGCCATTTGTCGTGCGGGGCATCCGGCGGGGTGTCAGCTCCCGCTCCCCACATAAGAACACAGGACACAGTGAGGCCAAAAAGGAACACCCACGGAGCCATAAGTAGGGGAGTCAACGAATATATTCTCGCTGGCTGCTGGGCTGGAGACACACGAAGCAGGATCTACATAATCTGCAACCCGCCGTCCTAACAGCAGTCCGCACTTGCCAGCCACCATCTTCTTGCTAGCACCCACTCTCTCTCTGCTAGTGTAGCCACAGCAGTTATGTTAGGGGCCAATGGCTTACGGGTTACAGCTGACGGCCAACTAGCCACAGCTGATGGCCATCTAATCACAGTTAATGGCCATTTACTACCCGAGCCAGCACCTTTCTATGTGAGGCCGAGAGCCTGGAAACTGCTTTTTGGGGCTTTGTCCCCACACACTGATTCTTTCCCCATCTGGTCAAGTCTACTACCTAAGCTGGTTATTTCATTCTTCATTTCTTCTATTGAGTTCATAATCTCCAGAAATTCCATTTGGTTCTTTTTCAAAATCTCAATCTCTTTCGTAAAATGCTCATGTTGTTCTTTGATTGCGTTTCTGAGTTCATTAAATTGCCTTTCTGTGTTTTCTTGCAAGTCGTTGAGTTATTTCAGAACTGCAATCTTGAATTCTCTGTCATTTAAGTCACATATTTCCATATCTTTAAGTTGCTTTTCTGCAGACTTTTTACTTTCTTTCTGAGCTGTCTTGTTGCCTTGGTTATTCATGGCAATTACTGATTTATTATTTCTTTTCCTAGACATCTACAGGAGTGGTTTCTGCAACAGGTTGATAGGAAGACGTCTTTCTCTTGTTTTCCAATATTTGTTCGTAGAATGATTTATGTTCTCTCTGACTGCAGACTTTTTTTCCCCTCTCTCACACAGTAGTGCTATGTTTTCTCTGCACTATTCCAGCTTCTTACTCAATGGGGGGATTCCCTGGGAAACGGGCTTCTCCTCTGTTAACAGTTCGCCTGGGTTAAAGGGCGCCATGTCCCTGTGGGGATGCGGAGAGCTTTTGAAGTTCCAAAGCTCTTTCTGCACCAGATTCAGAGCCTGTATGTTTCAGCAGTTCTGTTTACTCCTGCAGGGATCCACCCAGATACGTGGGGCCAGGGGCGGGGTGAGTTGTGAGAAGTGGCTCAGAGCAATGGCAGCGACCACCACCACAGCTGGTCCTGCTTCCACAGCTCCCTCCCCTTTCCCGGAACTAGTTGGGCTGTGAATCTGTGTCTGTGGTCCACAGTTCTCAGAACAGCAAATTTTCTGTTCTTTTGTTCTGATACTGCTACTGTTCCGCTGCTAGCACCTAGCAGGTGGGGGCAGGTCGAGTTCTGGGAGGATAAGGAGGGGGCGACTATTCTCAGTGCCTAAGGCTTCCATTCTCTGCTCGGCAGTGAGTGCTTAAACCACCGTTTTCAGCCTTCTTCCCTCAGTCTTTGCTCTGAGGTCTCTGCGTGAGCGTTGGGTTCAGCCGTGTTATATGCTGCCCCCTCAGCCATGGGCCATAAGCAGAGCCCTACCAGTCCGAGTTCTTCCCTCTCCCTCAGCTGCGGTAGTTCCAGGATGCAGGGAGCTCGGAGCACTGAGCTAGGTCTGCATCTTGCGCCTGCGCGGCTCCGCCTCCACACTTCTCCCTTCCCTCCTCCCCCGCTCCTGCGATTCTCCCACCTTTAGGTGAATTCGCTAGTGGGCCTGTTCGCCTTGCCTGTCTGCTGTGCAGGGAGTCCTTTTTGGAGTTATTGTTGTTCGATTAGTTGTAAATTCCAGGGGATCTTTACAGAGGCTCACCTCACGCCGTCATTTTGATGACATCTCCATTTGTATGTGTTCCTTTGAGAAATGTTTCTTTAGGTCCTCTGCCCATTTTTTAATTGGATTGTTTAATTTTTTATTGTTGTTGAGTTGTATGAGTTCCTTGTATGTTTTGGATATTAGTTCCTTATCAGAGGCACTGTTTCCAGAAATCTGACATTCTGTTGGTTACCTCTATTTTGCTGTGCAGAAGCTTTTTAGTTTCATATAGTCCCATTCATTTATTTTAGCTTTTACTTCCCTTGCCTTTGGGGTCAAATTCATAAAATGCTCTTTGAACCCAAGTTCCATAAGTTTAGTACCTATGTATTCTACTAAGCATTTTATTGTTTCAGGTGTTATGTTTAGGTCTTTGATCCATTTTGAGGTAATTTTGGTACATGTGACAGCAGTCTATTTTCATTCTTTTGCATTTGGCTTTCCAGTTCTCCCAGCACCATTTATTGAAGAGGCTGTCTTTTCTCCATTGTATAGTTTTGGCTTCTTTGTCGAAAATTATCTGTCCATTTTTATGTGGGATTATTTCTGTGTTGTCAATTCTATTCCATTGTTCTGTGTGTCTCTTTTTCTGCCAATTCCATACTGTTTTGATTATTGTTGCCCTGTAGTACAAGCTGAATTCAGGGAATGTGATACCTCCAGCAATTTTTTTTTTAAGATTTCTTTGGCTATTCATGGTCTTTTGTGGTTCTATACAAATCTGATGAGTTTTTGTTCTATTTCTTTAAAAAATCCCATTGGGTTAATCATGGGGATTGCATTAAATCTGCATATTGCTTTGGGTAGTATGGCCATTTTAACTATGTTGATTCTTCCAATTCATTTTTTTTTTGTAATTGATTTCTACTTTCACACCACTGTGGTAAGAGTAGAAACGTCATATGATTTAAACCTGAAATTTATTGAGACTTGTTTTGTTGCCTAACATGTGGTATATCTTGGAAAAATGTTCCATGAACACTTGTAAAGAATGTATATTAGGCTGCTTTTGTGTGAAGGCTCTATGAATATCTATTAAATCCATCTGATCTGTTGTCTCCTTTAAGGCCACTATTTCCTTGCTGATTTTCTGTCTCAAAGATCTGTCTATTGGTGTCAATAGGGTGTTAAATTCCCCTACTATGATTGTGTTACTGTCAATCTCTCTCTTTCTGTCTGTCAATATTTATTTCATATATTTAGGTGCTCCTGTGTTGCATACATGGATGTGTACTAGGCTTCTGTTTTCTTGTGGCATTGATCCCTTTATCATTATGTATTGTTCTTCTTTGACTCTTATTATAATATTCATTTTAAAGTCTATTTTGTGTGATATAAGTATTGCTACCCCAGCTTCTCTTTTATTTCCCTTTGTGTGAAATATCATTTTCCATCCCTTTACTTTTTTTTTTTATTATTCACATTTTTATTTTTTTATTTTTTTATTTTTTATTTTTATTTATTTATTTATTTATTTATTTATTAGTTTCAGGTGAACAAGACAAAGTAATACTCACACTTTATCATTTATAACCTCACACTGTGTGGAACCCCTCCCCCCATCCACTATCCCTCTGAAACGGCACTGAGCCATTACATTTCCACTGTCTATATTCCTAATGCTGTATTCCGCTTCTTGTAAGTATATACCTACCTACACACACACACACACACACACACATACACACACATATACAGAATTATAGTTGGCATTCATTATTGTTCTGCTTCAGGTGTAAGTTCATTGAAAGGCATCTATATCTTCCCTGAGGTGGTCTCCCAAATGGGACACATGTCCATCAGATACCGTACAAAATCTTTACAACATTATTGATTACGTTCCCCAAATTACCCCCGGGTCATCTTGTGGTTACTGACTGTTTGCTAGTCCCGTCACCTTCCCCCTTGTCCCTACCCACCCGCCCATCTAACAACCCTCAGTTTTTCCTAGTTGTCTCCAAACCTGTTTCTGATTAGTTCATTCACTTATTCTTTTCTTTACATTGCACATATAAGTGAGATCATATGGTACTTCTCTTTCTCACTCTGACTTATTTCACTTCACATAATGTTCTCTAGGTCCATCCATGTTGTTACAAATGGTAAGATTTCTTTTTTCTTTATGACTGCATAATACTCCATTGTAAAAATGTACCACAGTTTCTTGATCCAGTCATCTACCGATGGGCATTTCTGTTGTTTCCATCTCTTGGCTATTGTGTATAGTGCTGCAATGAACATATGAGTGCATAAAGATTTTTGAGTTGGAGTTTTCGATTCCTCCGGATAGATGCCTAGGAGAGGAATTACTGGATCATAGGGTAGTTCCATTTTCAGATTTCTGAGACACCTCCATACTGTTTTCCATAGTGGCTGCACCAAACTGCAATCCCACCAACAGTGCACAAGCATTCCCTTTTATCCACATCTGCGCTAGCACTTGTTGTTTTTTGATTTACTGATGATAGCCAATTTGACTGGGGTGAGGTGGTATCTCCTTGTGCTTTTTATCTGCATTTCTCTGATGGTTAGTGAGGTTGAGCATTTCTCCTTATTTTGCCCTCTGTATGTCCTTTTTAGAAAAATTTCTCTTCAAGTACTCTGCCCATTTTTTAATTGGGTTGTTTGTTTTTTTGGAGTTCAGTTGAGTGAGTTTTTTTATAGATTTGTAATATTAACCCCTTATCAGATATATCATTGGCAAATATCTTTTCCCATTCTGTAGGATCCCTTTTTGTTTTATTGATGGTTTCCTTTGCTGTGAAAAAACATTTTAGTTTGATGTAATTCCACGTGTTTATTTTTTCTCTTACTTCCTTCACGCGAGGGGATATATCAGTAAAAATCTTACTCCGGGTAATGTCTGTGAAGTTTCTTCCTATATTTTCTCTAGATATTTCATGGTTTCAGATCTTACATTTAAGTCTTTAAGCCATTTTTGGATATGGTGTAAGGGAGTAGTCCACCTTCATTTTCTTGCATGTGTCTGTCCAGGTTTCACAGCACCATTTATTGAATAGACAGTCTTTACCCCATCTTACATTCTTACTTCCATTGTCATAGATTAGATGGGCATATAGGCATGGATTCATTTCGGGACACTCTATTCTGTTCCATTGATCTATGTGTCTATTTTTATGCCAGTACCATGCTGCTTTGATTACTGTAGCCTTGTAGTATAATTTGAAGTCAGGTATATCGTTATACTTCCCACTTTGTTCTTATTTCTCAAGATTGCTGAGGCTATCCGGGGTCTTTCATGGTCCCATATAAATTTCAGGATTATATGTTCTATTTATGTGAAAAACACCATAGGTAGTTTGATAGGAATTGTGTTGAATATGTATATTGCCTTAGGCAGTATGGACATTTTAACTGTATTAATTCTTCCTATCCAACAACACGGAATGTGTTTCCATCTATTTATGTCTTCTTTCATTTCTTTCTTCAGTGTCTTATAATTTTCTGAGTACAGATCTTTTACTTCTTTGGTTAAATTTATTCCCAGTTATTTTATAGTCTTTGGAGCAATTGTAAATGGAATTGTTTTTTTAATTTCTCCTTCTGATATTTTATCATTGGTATATACAAATGCAACTGATTTCCGAATATTAATTTTGTATCCTGCTACTTTACTAAATTCATCTATCAGCTCTAATAGTTTCTTGGTGGAGTCTTCAGGGTTCTCTATATATAGTATCATATCATCTGCATATAATGATAATTTTACTTCCTCCTTGCCGATTTGGATACCTTTTGCTTCTTTTTCTTGTCTGATTGCTGTGGCTAGAACTTCCAGCACTATGTTGAATAGAAGTGGAGATAGTGGGCAACCTATCCTTGTTCCTGATCTAAGGGGGAATGGTTTTGGCTTTTCCCCATTGAGTATGATGTTAGCTGTGGGTTTGTCATGTATGGCCTTTATTATGTTGAGATATGGTCCCTCTATTCCCACTTTCTTAAGGCTTTTTATCATAAATGGCTGCTGGATTTTATCAAGTGCTTTTTCTGCATCTATTGATAGGACCGTGTGATTTTTATTTTTCATTTTGTTAATGTGGTGTATCACATGAATTGATTTGCGGATGTTGAACCATCCTTGCATACCAGGGATGAATCCCACTTGATCATGGCATATGATCTTTTTAACATATTGCTGAATTCTGTTCGCTAATATTTTGTTGAGGATTTTTGCATCTATGTTCATTAGAGAAATCAGCCTGTAGTTTACTTTTTTTTGTGGTCTTTGTCTGATTTGGGGATCAGGGTGATAGTGGCTTCGTAAAAAGTGTTTGGGAGTCTTCCCTCCTTGTGGATTTTTTGGAAGAGCTTGAGGAGAATAGGTGATAATTCTTTTTTGAACGTTTTAAAATTCACCTGTAAAGCCATCTGGTCCAGGGCTTTTCTGTGCTGGGAGATTGTTGACTACTGATTCAATTTCCCTGGTGGTAATCAGTCCATGCAGGTTTTCTGTTTCTTCTTGAGTTAGCCTTGGAAGGTTGTACGTCTCTAGAAATTGTTCATTTCTTCCAGATTCTCAAACTTGTTGGCATATTGTTGCTCATAGTAATTTCTTAAAATGTTTCGTATTTCTGCAGTATCTGTTGCCACTTCTCTTTCATTTCTGATGTTATTAATTTGGGTTCTCTCTCTTTTTTTTAATGAGTCTAGCTAAAGGTTTGTCAATTTTGTTTATCTTCTCTAAGAACCAACATTTGGATTCATTGATCTCTTGTGTTGTTTTTCTGGTTTCCATTTCACTTATTTCTGCTCTGATCTTTATTATCTCCTTCCTTATGCTCCCTTTGGGCTTAATTTGCTGTTCTTTTTCCAGATCCCTTAAGTGAGAAGACAAACAGTTGATTAGTGATGTTTCTTGTTTCTTTAGGTAGGCCTGCAATGCGATGAATTTCCCCCTTAGGACGGCTTTCGCGGCATCCCATAGATTTTGGGTCGTCGTGTTTTCATTTTTGTTTGCCTTGAGATATCTTTTGATTTCTTCCTTGATCTCCTGCTTGACCCATTCATTATTTAGTAATAAGTTATTCAGCCTCCATGAATTGGTGAGTCTTCCACTTTTTCCCTGTAGTTCATTTCTAATTTCATAGCACTGTTATCAGAGAAGACATTTGGTGTGATTTCAATTTTCTTAAATTCATCAAGACTTGTTTTGTGGCCTCACATATGGTCTATCTTGGAAAATGTTCCATGTGCACTTGAGAAGAACGTCTATTTTGCAGCATTGGGGTGAAATGCTCTGAAAATGTCGATTAAATCCAAGTGGTCCAATGTATCATTTAAGGCTGTTGTTTCCATATTGATTTTCTGTCTGGAAGACCTGTCCCTTGTTGTCAGAGGTGTGTTGAAGTCCCCTACTATGATAGTGTTACTGTTGATCTCTGTCTTTATGTCAGTCAGTATCTGTTTTTTATATTTAGGTGCTCCTATGTTGGGTGCATAGATGTTTACTACGGTTATTTCCTCTTGTCGGATCAATCCCTTTATTATTATATAGTACCCATCTTTATCTTTTAATATGTTCTTCATTTTAAAGTCAATTTTGTCAGATATAAGTATTGCAACTCCAGCTGTTTTCTCACTTCCATTTGCATGAAATATCTTACTCCAACCCTTCACTTTCAGCCTGTGTGTGTCTTTTGATCGGAGGTGAGTCTCTTGCATACAGCATATACAAGGGTCCTGCTTTCTTATCCTCTCAGCCACCCTATGTCTCTTGATTGGAGCATTCAGTCCGTTTACAGTTAAAGTGGTTATTGATAGGTACATAGTTATTGCCATTTTTAAATTTGTAGTTAGATTGTTTTCGTCTTTCTTCTATTTACAGAAGTCCTTTTAGTATTTCTTGCAATGCTGGCTTGGTGGTAATAAATTCCTTTAGCTTATTCTTTTCTGGGAAGCTCTTTATCTCTCCATCAACTTTAAATGGTAGCCTTGCTGGATAAAGCAATCTAGGTTGTAGGCCTTTGTTTCCCATCACTTTTAGTATCTCCTGCCACTCCCCCCCTGGCCTTCAATGCTTCTGTAGAAAAGTCATTTGATAGTCTCATGGGAGTTCCCTTGTATGTAACCCTCTGTCTTTCTCTTGCTACTTTTTGGATTCTCTCTTTGTCTTTAAGCTTTGCCATTTTAACTATAATGTGTCTTGCTGTGGACCTGTTTGGGTTTATCCTGGTTGGAACTCTCTGCACTTCCTGGACTTGTATGTTGGTTTCCTTCATCAGGTTAGGGAAGTTTTCAGACATTATTACTTCAATCCCTTGCTTCCTCTCTTCACCTTCTGGTATTCCTATGATGCGCATGTTGTTGCGCTTGATGTTATCCCATAGGTCTCTTAAACCATCTTCTTTGTGTTTTATTCTTTCTTCTTTCTGTTGTTCTGTTTGGGTGATCTCTGCTAACTTGTCTTCTAAGTCGCTGATTGGATCCTCTGCTTCATCTAACCTGCTGGTAATTCCTTCAACTGAGTTCTTAATTTCGGTAGTTGTGTTCTTTAGTTCTAACTGGTTGTTCGTTATGATTTCTACATTCTTCTTTATGTCGTCTCTAAGCTCCTTAAACATTCTTATCTCCAGTGTTCTGAAGTCTGTCTCTGATGGGTTGGTTACCTCTGTTTCATTTGCTTCCACTTCTGGAGGTTTCTTCTGTTCTTTTATTTGGGACATGTTTCTTTGTTTCCCCATTCTGGCTGACTCTCTGTGTTTGCTTTGATGTATTTGGTGTATCCCCTAGAGTTCTTATTTCTTGCTGGGTTTTCTTATGTAGTATGTGTCCTTTGTATTTGACTTGCACTACATAGTTCTTCTCCTCTGGGTGTGCTCCAAAGGTGACGCTTGTGTTGTGTATATTGTCCTGTTAAAGAAGATGTTTAATTGCTTTTCGCTTGTGAGTAGCTGGGGTTAACTCCTAGGCTGACTAGTTGTGAGACTTGGCTCTGCCCACCGCAGGGTGCTCTGCTGAGTGAGGTTTGACTGCTTAAATGTGGTTTGGCCTTATAGGCTCTTGTGCCTGTAGAGAATTCCCTCTGGGTGTGTGACTTGTAGGTCAAACCAGGTAGTACTCTGGTTTGGTCTGGAATTGTCCTCTGGATATGTTTAATCTTGTGCCTCTTAAGCTGGGCCATCCTGACTTTTGTGTTCTCTGTTCTGTCCTGGGATCCCCTGTGTCTCTGCATCTGCGGGTTCTGGCCGCATTTCCACCACCACAGGTGCGGACGGCCATATAAAGATTTTTGTATTGTGGTTGAGACCCCAAAGCCCTGACTGCCTGACATTTAGCCTCTCAGTTACAGAAATGGGTTGGTTCAAAGCTATGTCGAATTATAAAATCGGGAAAGATTTTTAACTTTTCAGCATATTTACTTTAACTGTTAATAATTTTCAGATTTTTATGTAATTTCTGCTTTTTAACAATGCATAATTCATTTGGCCTAATTATCAGTCTGTATGAAGTATGCTAAGATACTGAAGTAGGTTCTAGTACATGCTTTAATATGTGTGTCAATCTTAGAGAACCGTTTAACTGCTAAACTGTTCCTTACTCTTATGTATATAGTGAATTCATCTTAAATTTATAAGAATAATTTTCAATGCAGGTTTTGTGTTCTCTATGTCTCTTATGTATAATACAGAGAATACAAAGATGTTCTCTTTTTAATGAGTTATTCATTATAGGATACCATCTTGAGTCACATTTTAAGATTTCATTTCAACCAAGATGTCCACTTGATGTTTCCTTTTCTACGTGGGGTCCTCGATACATTTTCTTGGTGTCTGTCAATTGTCAAATGTTTCTGGGTATTAGAAAACAATTGCATTTTAAATTTTTTCCCCAGTAGCGCTTCAAATTCCTGAATTATAAAGTGTCAAGGATTTTCTAGTTTCTAGTTTGTATGTCTGATCAAGTAGACACAATGCAGGCAGTCACATATGTCATGACCTATGTGATTAAGATACCATGCTAAGCACGCTCCCTGTCACTGTCTTACTGAGTTACTGTCTTCAGTAATAATATGGATACTATGATATTTTCATGTCTCCCCTATCAAATGTAAAATATCATGTATTTTAACATTCAAATTCAATTGTTAACATTTGAAGTTCCAATACTACAACTTGACTAATTTCTGAATAATCAACTTAAGTATGCTTACTGTTCAAAATGATAACATTGATTATTAGGGCCTTTACCGGAAACTGATCCCAGGGATGTGGCTCTGAGGAACAGTGGGGATCAGGGAAGAGGTGGTCATCACCTCTTCCCTGATCAGGGAACAGTGGTGATCAGGGAAGAGGAAGAGGATATTATGCCAAAACTAGAACCCATTTACATGACAGAAGCAGGTACGTTGCCCATAAGACTACAACTTGGGAGTGTCTGTTTTCCACAAGCACATTTAACAATATAGAGATAACATACTTTAATTTTAATACAGCTCGCATGTAAAGATTTTTGTATTGTGGCTCCAACAGCAAAGGCCTGACTGCCTGACCTATAGTCTTATCAGTTACAGAAATGGGTTTTGTCAAAGCTATATTGTATTATAAAGTCAGGAAAACTTTTTTAACTTTTCAGCATATTTACTTTAATTAACTGTTAATAATTTTCATATTTTTATATAATTTCTGCTTTTACAAATACATAACGCATTTGACATAATTATCAGTATGTATGAAGTACACAAAAACACGGAAATAGGTTCTACTACATGCTTTAATATAAAATGTGTGAATCTTAGAGAACTGTTTAACAACTAAACCTTTACTTACTCTTTTATAGATAATGAATTCAAGTGTATAAAAATCATTTTCAATGCAGATTTTGAGTTCTCTAGTTCTCTTGTATATAATACATAAAATTCAAAAATATTGTTTTTCATGACTTAATCATTATATCATCCTGAGTCACATTATAATATTTCAATTCGTCCAATATGACTAATAAAGTCTCCAATTGAGATTTTTACCTGTCTGGAGATGTAGATACATTTCCTTAGATTCAGTCAAATTGTGAATTCTTCTGGCTCTTAGAAATAAATTGCATTTTAAATCTATTATAAAACGAGCCTCAAATACCTGAATTATAAAATGGCAATAATCTTTCAGTTCTTGCTTTCTATGACAAATACAGTAGAGAGAATGCAGGCAACACAGATGTCAAAGAGGATGTGATTAAGATACCTATTCTAACCATGCTCAATAGTCACAACTGCTAGTCTCACTGCATTACTGTCCTGAATAATAATGTGCACACTATGATAGCATATCTAACCATATCAAATGTGGCATAGTATTTGTTTCTGCCTTCAAAAATCAATTGATAACGTTTGAAGGTCAAAGACTACAGCCTTATTAATTTCTGAGTAATCAACTTAGGTATGCTTACCGCTCAAAATGACAACGTTTTTAATTAGCATTTCCTGGAATCTGATTTTGGGGACCTGCCTCAGGCAAACATTGGAGATGAAGGCAGATATTGCTGTGAACTTATGGAGGATATTTTACTGAAACTAGAACCCATTTATATGTCAGAAACAGGTATGACATTCATAACAGCATAGTTTATGGGATTTCTCTTTTCCACAAACACATTTTTAACAACCTAGAAGTAGCATGCTCTAATAGAGCTCATGTATAAATATTTTTGAATGGTAGTACAGACACCAAATCCCTCACTGCCTGATGTATACTCTATCATTTACAGAAACAGATAAAGTCAAAGCTACATTGAATTACAAAATCAGAAAAAGTTTTCCTGTATTTAAGCATAGGTACTTTACCCAACTGGTAATAATTTTCAGATTCTTTATTAATTTCCACCTATACCAAATACATAGAACATTTCTCATAATTATGAGTTAATATGAAATATGCTGAGAAACTGAGGTAGACTCTAGTACATGCTTTAAAATAATATGTGTGTAACTTGGAGACCCTTTTAACGACTAAACTGTTCCTTACTCTTATATAATTAGTGAATTCATATCACATATATAAAGATCATTTTCAATGCTGCTTTCGGGTATTTTTAGTTTCCTTGTATGTCATATATAAAATAAAAAATATTGTGGGGACAGAGCCAGGAGTGCAGTTTCCAGACTCTAGCCTTCACGTGGAAAGGTGCTCCTCGGGTAGTAAATGACCATCAACTGTGATTGGATGGCCTTCAGCTGTGGCTACTTGGCTGTCAGCTGTAACCAGTGAGCCACTGTCCACTAATATAGCTGCCGTGGCTTCACTAGCAAAAATGGGGGCTAGCAAGAAGATGGTGGCTGAGCCTGCAAGAGCGGATTGCAGAGAGGCGGATGCTTCCAGCGAGAATATAGTAGTATGACTACCCCATCTATGGCTCCATGGGTATTCCTTTTTGGCCTCACCATATCCTGTGTTCTTATGTGGGGAGCGGGAACTGAGACCCCACAGGCCGCCCTGCACGACAAATGGCGCAGCGAGCAGGGTGTGGTGTCGGCTGAAACTCTCCGGAAGGTAATGGAGCAGTTTATACATATAAAAGCTCAGTTTCGTAAGCAGGGTGTCGTGTGGGACGGCCTGGGGGTCTCAGCTCCCGCTCCCCACATAAGAATGCAGAACATGGAGAGGCCATACAGGAACACCCATGAGCCATAGATAGGGGAATCATACCATTATATTCTCGCTGGCGGAATCCGCCTCTCTGCAATCTGCTCTTGCTAGGTCAGCCACCATCTTCTTGCTAGCCCTCCATTTTCTGCTAGCGAAGCCATGGCAGTTATATTAGTGGCCAATGGCTCACTGGTTACAGCTGATGGCCATCCAATCACAGTTGATGGCCATTTACTACCTGAGCCAGCACCTTTCTATGTGAGGCCGAGAGCCTAGAAAATGCTTTCTGGGGCTCAGTCCCCACACTCCACCCCTACAGGGTCTCTCCTCACAATCTACGCAACAAGCGTCTTCCGCGAGTGGCCCTGTGCGAGGAGCCTGGAGGTGAATGCAATATCCTGGACACAGCCAGGCTCTCTGGGCACAGCCAGGGTTTCTCAGGGCACCACCAATCCTTCTGGGCACAGCCAGACTTACTGGGCTTCTTAGGGTACCACCTGTCTCCCCGAGCACAGCCAGCGTTTCTCAGGGCACCACCAGTCCTTCTGGGCACAGCCAGACTTCCTGGACTCAGCCAGGGCTCTCAGGGCACTGCCACTCTCTCTGGTCACAGCCAGACTTCCTCGACTCAGCCAGGGCTCTCAGGGCACTGCCACTCTCTCTGGGTCTCTCAGGGTACCGTGCTGGAACAACAGCGGCTCACAGTCAAGGTGCTTACATATTCTCAATGGCAGCCAGTCAAGACACAAAAGCAAACATCCGCCAGTTCCACTACATGGTGGTATGTTCCGAAACAGTCAAGTGGTCCATTAATTTAGGGATGGAAGGCAATTACCCATAGTCCAGTCATATGCCAGGGCTGTCCTGGGAGTGGGGGACGACCTTGACCTCACCCTCATCTCCCATGGAGGACTCAGCAAGCATTTCCTCCTGGGACTTCAAGTCCTGCATTCGGGCTATCTCAGCAAGCAGTTCCCAGCCCACAGGGCAGCAACAACCTTCGCTTTCTCCGGCTTCTGCTGGTTGGGGAACCCTCCACGTCTTCCCACCCCTCCACGGGGGTCCAGCTTTCCGGCATCTGCTTCTCCTGGTCTTCCTGAGACTGAGTGTTCATACGCACAAACTGCTTCACCGCCTTTCGGGGAGCTTTGGCCGGCACCATACCCTGCTCGCTGCACCATGTGTCATGCGGGGTGGCCTGCAGGGTCTCAGCTCCTGCTCCCCACATAAGAACGCAGAACATTGTAAGGCCAAACAGGAACACCCATGGAGCCATAGATAGGGGAGTCATACCATTATATTCTCGCTGGCGGCATCCGCCTCTGCAATCTGTTTTTGCTACCTCAGCCACCATCTTCTTGCTAGCCCCCATTTTTCTTGCTAGCATAGCCACGGCAGTTATATTAGTGGCCAATAGCTCACTGGTTACAGCTGATGGCCAACTAGCCACAGCTGATGGACATCCAGTCACAGTTGATGGCCATTTACTACCTGAGCCAGCACCTTTCTATGTGAGGCCGAGAGCCTGGAAACTGCTTTCTGGGGCTCTGTCCCCACACAGTGTATGGTGCCAGCCAAAGCTCTCCAAAGGGCAGTGGAGCAGTTTGTGCGTATGAACACTCAGTCCCAGGAAGACCATGAGGAGCAGCTGCTGGAGAGCTGGACCCCAGTGGAGGGGAGGGAAGACGTGGAGGGTTCCCCAACCAGCATAGGCCAGAGAAAGCAAAGGTCCTTGCGGCCCAGTTTGCTGGGAAGTGCTTGCTGAGGTCCTCACCCCAAAATTGGGGAGGACTTGGAGCCCTCGCCCTGCGGAGAGGGCACACGTTGTGATGCTAACACACAGCCCTGGCGAATGACTGTGGACTATGGGGAATGGGCTCCATCCCTAATTTAATGGACCGCTTGACTGTCTGTTTGGGAACATAGCAACATGTAGTGGAACTGGCAGATGTTTGCTTTTTTGTCTCGACCAGCCGCCTTGGAGAATATGTGAGAAAGTCTGGCTGAGCCCAGAGAGAGTGGCAGTGCCTTGAGAGCCCTGGCTGAGTCTAAGAAGTCTGACTGTGCCCAGAGAGAGTGGTAGTGCCTTGAGACCCCTGGCTGAACCCAGGAAGTCTGGCTGTGCCCAGAGAGAGTGGCAGTGCCCTGAGACCCCTGGCTAAACCCAGGAAGTCTGGCTGTGCCCAGAAAGAATGGCAGTGCCCTGAGAGCCCTGGCTGTGTCCAGGAAGTCGGGCTGTGCCCAGAGAGAGGGGCAGTGCCCTGAGAGCCCTGGCTGAGCCCAGGAAGTCTGGCTGTGCCCAGAGAGAGTGGCAGTGTCCTGAGAGCCCTGGCTGAGCCCAGGAAGTCTGGCTGTGCCCAGAGAGAGTGGCAGTGCCCTGAGAGGCCCTGGCTGTGTCCAGGAAGTCGGGCTGTGCCCAGAGAGAGTGGCAGTGCCCTGAGAGCCCTGGCTGAGCCCAGGAAGTCTGGCTGTGCCCAGAGAGAGTGGCAGTGCCCTGAGAGCCCTGGCTGAGCCCAGGAAGTCTGGCTGTGCCCAGAGAGAGTGGCAGTGCCCTGAGAGGCCCTGGCTGTGTCCAGGAAGTCTGGCTGTGCCCAGAGAGAGTGGTAGTGCCCTGAGAGGCCCTGGCTGAGTCCAGGAAGTCTGGCTGTGCCTAGAAGTACTGGTGGTACCCTGAGAAGCCCTGGCTGAGTCCAGGAAGTCTGGCTGTGCCCAGAAGGACTGGTGGTACCCTTAGAAACCCTGGCTGTGTCCAGGATATTGCATTCACCTCCAGGCTCCTTGCACAGGGCCCCTCATGGAAGACGCTTGTCGTGTAGATTGTGAAGCAAGACAATGTAGTGGTGGAGTGTGGGGACAGTGTCAGGAGTGCAGGCTCTCGACCTCACGTGGAAAGGTGCTGGCTCAGGTAGTAAATGGCCATCAACTGTGATCAGATGGCCATCAGCTGTGGCTACTTGGCCGTCAGCTGTAACCAGTGAGCCATTGGCTACTAATATAACTGCCGTGGCTACACTAGCAAAAATGGGGGCTAGCAAGAAGATGGTGGCTGAGCTAGCAAGAGCAGATTTCAGAGAGGCGGATGCCGCCAGTGAGACTATAGTGGTATGACTCCCCCATCTATGGCTCCATGTGTGTTCCTTTTTGACCTCACGATATCCTGTGTTCTTATGTGGGGAACAGGAGCTGAGACACTGCATGACACCCTGCACGACAAACATATTCTGTTTTTCATGACATATTCATTATAGGATATCATCTCATGTCATATTTTAAGATTTCATTTCAACTAATATAATGAATAAACTTTCTACTTGATTTTTTTTCAGTACAGAGATCTAGATACATGTTCTTAGATTCTGTGAAATTTTGGATTCTTCTGACTCTTACAAATAGTTGCATTTTAAACCTTTTCTTCCACAGAGCCTCAAATGCCAGAATTCTAAAATGGCGAGTGGTTTATAGTTGCTACATTCTATGCTCATGTAGTAGAGAAAATTCAGGCAATTACAGATGTCAAGGCAGATGTGACCATGTTAAGCACACTCTCTAGTCACCACTCTCAGTATTACTGAATTAATTTCCTGAAACATAAAGAGGACACCATGGTATTATTACCGTTAACCATGTCAATGTGATTTATGTGTTTCTAACTTCAAAAATCAAATGACAACATTTGAAGTTAAGAGACTACAACCTCAATAACTTCTGAGTAATCAACAAGGATGCTTACTGTTGAAAATGATAACATTTTTTACTAGGGCTTTTCATGGAAACTGATCTCAGGGACACAGCCATGGCAAACACTGGGCATGAGGGCAGAGACAGTGATGAATGCATGGACCATTTTGTAGTGAAACTAGATCCAATTTATATGCCAGAAACAGGTATGATATTCATAAGAGTACCATTTATGGGATTTCTGTTTTCCACAAGCTCATCTTTAACAATATAAAGGTAACATACTCTAACTTTTTTTTTATAAATTTTTTTTTATTAAATTTATTGGGGTGACAATTGTTAGTAAATTTACATAGATTTCAGGTGTACAATTCTGTATTACATCATCTATAAATCCCATTGTGTGTTCACCACCCAGAGTCAATTCTCCTTCCATATGATGTCACTGATATGTGGTATATAAACCAAAAACAACAAAGGAACAAGACAAACAAATGAGAAAGAAAAACTCACATACTCTAACTTTAATAGAGCTCATATTTTAAAATTATCTTTTCTTTTTTTTTAAAGATTTTATTGGGGAAGGCAAACAGGACTTTACTGGGGAACAGTGTGTATTCCAGGACATTTTTTTGTTTTGTATTGGGGAATGAACAGTAGTGTGTTTTTCCCAGGACTCATCAGCTCCATCCAAATCAAACTGTTGTCCTTTCAATCTTAGTTGTGGACGGCGCAGCTCAGCTCAGCTCCAGGTCCAGTCCCCATTGTTAGTTGCAAAGGTGCAGCCCACTGTGGGGACAAAGCCAGGAGGGCAGTTTCCAGGCTCTTGGCCTCACGTTGAAAGGTGCTGCCTCAGGTAGTAAATGGCCATCAACTGTGATTGGATGGCCATCAGCTGTAAGCAGTGAGCCATTGGCCACTGATATAACTGCCGTGGCTTTGCTAGCAGAAAATGGGGGCTAGCAAGAAGATTAGCAAGAACGGCAAGAACGGATTGCAGTTAGCACAGTGGATTGCAGCTAGCAAGTAAGGTGGGTTGGCAGAGAAAAGTGGACAGCAGGTTGTGGATAATGTGGCTCCTGCTTCCTGTGTCTCTAACCCAGCCGACAGTGAGAATATAGTGGTATGACTCCCCTATCTATGGCTCCGTGGGTATTCATTTTAGGCCTCACCATATCCTGCATTCTTATATGGGGAGCAGGACCAGAGACCCCGCATGACATCCCGCATGACACCATCATCCCTTCAGGAGTCAAACCGGCAACCTTGTGGTTGAGAGCCCGCGCTCCAACTAACTGAGCCATCTGGCCACCCGGGAGCTGAGCTGCAGTTTATTGACTTCATTCTTGTTGCAGAGGGCGCAGCTCGCTGGCCCATGTGGGAATCGAACCAACAGCCCCGTTGCCCAGAGCTCATGCTCTAACCAACTGAGCCACCCATTCACCCCTTAAAATTTTCAATGGTAGTTCACACCCCAAATGCCTGCCTGCCTGCTGTATAGTCTGTCATACAGAGGAAAGGGTTCAGGCAGAGCTATATGAGTTATAAAATCTGCAAACCTTATTTTTTAGCATGTGTAGTTTAACTAACCAGTAATGATTTTCAGATTCTTCATTAATTTCTGCTTATACCAAATACATAAAGCATTACTTATAATGATGAATTTGAATGAAATATGCTGAGACACCAAAGTAGGTTTTGCTACATACTTTAATATAATATTTATGAATTTTGGAAAACCTTTTTGAACTATGAAACCTTTCCTTTCCTCTTCTATGAATAGTGATTTCAAATCAGATATGTAAAAAGCACTTTCAATGCTTTTTTGGTTTGTTTCTCTTGTTCTCTTGTATGTAATACATAGAACAAAAGTATTCTCTTTTTCATGACTTGCTCATTATAGGATATTGAGTCACATTTTAAAGATTTCAACTAATATAATGAGGAAATATTCTACTTGATGTTTCTTTTTTCTTTATGGAGATCTAGATACATGTTCTTAGATTCTGTGAAATTCTGTATTCTTCTGGCTCTTAGAAAACAATTGCATTTTGAATCCTTTGCCCTATAGAGCCTCAAATGCCTGAATTATACAATGGCAAGAATTTTCTAGTTCCTAGTATCTACGTCTAATCAAGTAAGGAGAATGCAGGCGATCTCGGATGTCAAGGTGGATGTGACTAAGATACTTATGCTGAGCACACTCACTGTCACCTCTGTCAGTGTTACTGAGTTACTGTCATGAATAATAGAGGACACTATAATATTATCACCTCCCACCATATCAAGTGTGGCATAGTATATGATTCTACCTTCGAAAATCAAGTTGTAATATTTGAAATTCAAAGACTACAATCTTAATAATTTCTGAGTAGTCAACTTAAGTATCCGTACTGTTCAAAATGATAACTTGTTTTTATTAGTGCCTTTCCTGGAACCTGACCTCTGGGACCTGGCTCTAGTGAATACTGAGTATGAGAGCAGAGATGATCATGAATACGTGGAGGATATTTTATCAAAACTAGAACCCATTTACATGCCAGAAGCAGGTATGTTGCACGTAAGCATATAATTTTGGGGGTTTCTATTATCAACAAGTACATCTTTAACAATATAGAGATTACATCCTGTAATTTTAATAGAGCTCACAAATAAATATTTCTGAATGGTAGTTTGACACCAAATCCCTGATTGCCTGACATATTGTCTATTAGTTACAGAAACAGGTGGGTCAAAGCTATATGGAATTATAAAATCTGAAAACGTTTTCCATTTTTTAGCATATGTACTTTAACCAATAATAATTTTCAGAATTTTCATTAATTTGCACTTATACCAAATACATAAGGCATTACTAATAATTATGAGTTTGTATGAAATATGCTGAGATACTAGTTCTAGTACATGCTTCAATATAATATTTGTGAATGTTGGAAAACCTTTTGACCACTAAACCATTCCTTACTCTTATATAAATAGTGAGTTTAAATCAGATCTGTAAAATTCATTTTCAGTGCTGGTTTTTGGGTTCTCTAGTTCTCTCTCATGTAAAACATAGAATACAAACATATTCAGTTTTTCGTGACTTGCTCATTATGGGATTTTATCTTGAGTTACATTTTAAGATTTCATTTCAACTAATATAACGAATAAACTCTCCTCTTCATGGTTATTTTACTGTTGGAGATGTAAATACATGTTCTTAGAATCTGTGAAACTCTGAATTCTCTTGCTCTTAGAAACGATTGCATTCTAAATCCTTTCCCCAATAGATGCCTGAAATCTCCATTCCCCAAATGCCTGAATTATAAAATAATAAGAGTTTTCTAGTCCCTACTTTCTATGGCAGGTCCAGTAGAGAGAATGCAGGCAATCACGGATGTCAAAGGCAAATATGGCTGAGATACCTATGCAGAGCACACTCACAGTCACCACTTTCAGTATGTCTGACTTACTGGCCCCAAAAATGAAGAGGACACTTGATATTATGACTTCTAACCATGTCAAATGTGGCATAGAATATATTTCTGCCTTCAAAAATCAATTGCTACATTGTATTGTATACCTAAAACTAATAAAAATATCAACTCATAACATTTGAAGTTAAAAGACTACAACTTTACTGATTGCTGAGTAATCAACTTAAGTGTGCTTGCTGTTCAAAATGATAACTTTTTTTATTGGGCCTTTGCTGGAACCTGATCTCTGGAATCAAGCTCAGGCCAACTCTGTGCATGAGAGAAGAGATGGTTATGAACTCATGGAGGATATTTTACCTAAACTAGAACCCATTTATATGCCAGAAGCAGGTATGGTACTCGTAGGAATACAATTTATGGGGTTTCTGTTTTCCACAACGGCATCTTTAACAATATAGAGGTAACATACACTAATACTAATGGATCTCCAAATAAAGATGTTTGAATGATACTTCAGACCTCAAATCCCTGATTACCTGACTTAGACTCTAACAGTTATAGAAATCAGTTGGGACAAAGCTATAAGCTATATTGAATAAAATCTCAACTTGTTCTTAGATTTTTTTTAAAGTTTATTGAGGTGACAATGTTAGTACAGTTACATAGGTTTCAGGAGGAAAATATTGTAATATATCATCTATATATCACATCGTGTGTTCACCGCCCAGAATGAGTTCTCTTTCCATCACCATATAGTGGATTTCCTTTACACTCATCTACCATTCTCCACTCCCCTTACCCTTGGGTAACCAATAAACTATTCTCTGTGTCTATAAGTTTTAGTTTATTTCTTTGTGTTGTTCCTTTGTTCTATTCAGTTTTACATACCAAATGTCAGTGAAATCATATGGTTCTCTACTTTTTCTGTCTGATTTATTTCACCTAGCATAATAATCTCAAGTTCCATCCATATTGTCGCAAATGGTAATATTTGATCTTTTATTATGCAGAATAGTAAGTATTCCATTGTGTATATATACCACATCTTCTTTCTCCAATCATCTATCAAAGGACACTATGGTTGTTTCCATGTCTTGGCCACCATAAATAAAGCTGCAATGAACATCGGAATACATATATCTTTATGGATAAATGTTTTCAGATTTCTTGGGTATATACTCAAGACAGGGATTGCTGGGTCATGTGAACATTCTATTCTTAATTTTTTGAGGAACCTCCACACAGCCTTCCATAGCGGCTGCACCAATCTGCATTCCTACCAACAGAGTATGAGGGTTTTTTTCCTCCACAGCCTCTCCAACACTTCTTATTTCTCTTATTGATGATCGCCATTCTAACTGGGATGAGGTGATATTTCATTGTGGTTTTTATTTGCATTTCTTTGATGATTAGTGATATTGAGCATATTTTCATATGTCTGTTGGCCATCTCTATGTACTCTTTGGAGAAATGTCTCTTCAGATCCTCTGCTCATTTTATAATTGGATTGTTCATTTTGTTGTTGTTGAGTTCCTTATTTATTTGGATATTAGCCCCTTATTGGAGGTGTTGTTGGCAAAAATCTTCTGCAATTATGTTGGTTGCCTCTTTGTTTTTTTGATGGTTTCTTTAGCTGTGCAGAAGCTTTTTAGTTTGATATAGTCCGATTCATTAATTTTAGCTTTTACTTCCCTTGCCTTTCAAGTCAAATTCAGAACATGCTCTTTGAATCCAAGATCCATAAGTTCAGTACCTACAATTTCTTCTATGAAGTTTATTGTTTCAGGTCTTATGTTCAGGTTTTGGACCCATTTTTAATTAATTTTTGTACATGGTGACAGAAAATAGTCTAGTTTCATTCTTTTGCACGTGGCTTTCCAATTCTCCCAGCACCATTTATTGAAGAGGCTGTCTTTTCTCCATTGTACTTTTTGGATACTTTGTCAAAAATTACCATCCATATTTATGTGGGTTTAAAACTGGGTTCTCAATTCTATTCTTTTGGTTTGTGTGTCTGTTTTTATGCCAATACCATACATTTTTTTATTAAATTTATTGGGGTGACAATTGTTAGTAAATTTACATAGATTTCAGGTGTGCAATTCTGTATTACATCATCTATAAATGCCATTGTGTGTTCACCACCCAGAGTCAGTTCTCCTTCCATCACCATATATTTGATCCCCCTTACCCTCATCACCCACCCCCTTTACCCTCTGGTAACCACTAAATTATTGTCTGTGTCTATGAGTTTTTATTTCTCATTTGTTTGTCTTGTTCTTTTGTTGTTTTTGGTTTATATACCACATATCAGTGAAATCATAGGGTTCTATAATTTTTCTGTCTGACTTATTATCGTTGCCCTATACTACTAGCAGAGTGAGGGAGTTTGATACCTCCAGCATTGTTCTTTTTTCTTAGGATTGCTTTGGCTATTCATGGTCTTTTGTGGTTCTATACAAACCTGATGATGTTTTGTTCTATTTCTTCAAAAAATGCCATTGGTATTTTGATGGGGATTGCATTAAATCTGTATTGCTTTTGTAAAATGGCCATTTTAACTATGTTGATTCTTCCAATCCATGAGCACGGAATGTCTTTCCATTTCTTTGTGTCTTCCTCAATTTCTTTCAAAAATATCTTATACTTTTCAGTATGTAGGTCTTTCCATTCTCTGTTACGTTTACTCCTAGGTATTTTATTGTTTTTGTTGCCATTGGAAAAGGAATTGGGTTTTTTTGGTTTCTTTTTCTGAGACTTTATTGTTAGTGTATAGGAATGCAGTGGATTTTTGTGTGTTGATTTTGTAGCCACCTACTTTACTGTACTCGTTTATTGTTTCTAATAGCTTTTTGTTGGGCTCTTTAGGGTTTTCTATATATAGCATCATGTCATCTGCAAAGAGTGATAATTTAACTTCTTCATTCCCAATTTGGATGCCTTTTATTTCTTTCTCTTGCCTGATTGCTCGGGCAAGGACTTCCAACACTATGTTGAAAAGCAGAGGTGATAGGGGACAGCCCTGTCACGTTCCTGAACATAGAGCAAAGGGTTTCAGATTTTCACCATTAATTATATTAGTTCACAATGGAATTTATAGGTGATATAATACAGAAGTGTACACCTGAAATCTATGTAATTTTACAAACAAATGTCACCCCAATAAATTTTTAAAAAACTACATTAGCTGTACTACATTAGGGTTTCTCATATGTGGCCTTTATTATTTTAAGATATTTAACTTCTATGCCCATTTTATTAAGTGTTTTAATCATAAATGGACATTCTATCTTGTCAAATGATTTTTCTGCATCTACTGATTTAATCATTTGATTTTCGTCCTTATTTTGTTTATATGATGTATCACATTGATCTATTTATGTATGCTGAATCATCCTTGTGCCCCTGGGATGAACCCCACTTGGTCGTGATGAATAATTTTTTAATGCAAAATTGTATTCGATTTGCTAGAATTTTGTTTAGGATTTTTGCATCTGTATTCATCAGAGATATTGGTCTGTAGTTTTGTTTTTTGTGTTGTCCTTACCAGGTTTTGGTATGAGGGTAATGTTGGCCTCATGAAACAAGTTAGGGATTATTGTCTCTTCTTCAATTTTTTGGAAGAGTTTGAGCAGGATTGGTATTAGATCCTCTTTGAAGGTTTGGTAGAATTCACTAGTGAAGCCATCTGGTCCCAGACTTTTGCTTTTGGGAAGGTTTTGGATGACTGATTCAATTTCGTTACTGGTGATCAGTCTATTTAGATTTTCCAGTTCTTCATGGTTCAGTCTTGGAAGGCTATATGTTTCTAATGGAAGGCTATATGTTTCCATTTCTTCTAGGTTATTGAATTTGGTGGCATATAGTCCTTCATAGCATTCTTGGATGATCCTTTGTATTTCTGTGGTGTCCGTGATAACTTCCCATTTTCCATTTCTGATTTTGTTAATTAGCATATTCTCTTTTTATCTTAGTGAGTCTAGCCAAGGTTTTGTCGATTTTGTTAATCTTTTCAAAGAACCAGCTCTTTGTCAAATTAATTTTTTCTATTATCTTTTTGTTCTCTATTTCATTTAGTTCTGCTCTGATTTTTGTTATTTCCTATCTTCTGCTGACCTTGGGTTTCATTTTTTCTTTTTTTTCTCGTTCTTTAAGTTGTAACATGAGGTTATTTATTTGGGATTTTTCTTGTTTCTTGAGATAGGCCTGTAATGATGTAAATTTCCCTCTTAAAACTGCTTTCGCTGCATCCTAAAAATTTTAGTAGGATGTATTTCATTGTGATTTGTTCTATGTATCTTTTGATCTTTTCTTCTTTGACCCAGTCGTTCTTTAAAAGTATTTGTTTAATCTCCATGTATTTGTGTTTTGTCCTGCTTTCTTTTTTTTTTAATTTATTTATTTATTAGTTTCAGGTGTACAAAACAAGGTAATACTTAGACGTTCATCATTTATATCCCTCATACTGTGAACCCCCCTCCCCCCATCCACTATCCCTCCGACCTCACACTGAACCATCACATTATATATATAAAATTATAGTTGGCATTCATTAATGTTTAGCTTCTGGTGTACAATGCCATGATCAGGTATCCACAGTATCCCTGAGGTGGTCTCCCAAACAGGACGCATGTCCATCGGATACCCAACAAAATCTTTACAACATTATAGAATACCTTCCCCAAATTAATTTTCAAAAAAACCCTGAGGCCATCTTGTGGTTACCAGCTGCTTCTAAATCCCTTCACCTTTCCCCTTATCCCCAACCCCCTCCCACACACCCATCTAACCACTCTCGATTTTTTCTCTGCGTCCCCAAAACTGTCTCTGATTAGTTCATTCACATAGTCTTTTCTTTAGATTCCATATATAAGTGAGATCATATGGTACTTGTCTTTCTCTTTCTGACTTATTTCACTTAACATAATGTTCTCTAGATCCATCCATGTTGCTGCAAATGATAAGATTTCTTTCTTCTTTATGGCTGCGTAATACTCCATTGTATAAATGTACCACAGCTTCTTAATCCAGTCATCTACCGATGGGCATTTCGGTTGTTTCCATATCTTGGCTATTGTGTAAAGTGCTGCAATAAACATAGGAGTGCATACAGATTTTTGAATTGGAGTTTTGGATTTCTCCGGGTAGATGCCTAGGAGTGGAATTACTGGATCATAGGGTAGTTCTATCTTCAGATTCCTGAGATACCTCCATACTGTTTTCCATAGTGGCTGCACTAATCTGCAGTCCCACCAACAGTGCACTAGCGTTCCCTTTTCTCCACATCCGCGCCAGCATTTGTTGTTTGTTGATTTATTGATAATAGCCATTTTGACTGGAGTGAGGTGGTATCTCATTGTGGTTTTTATTTGCATTTCTCTGATGGTTAGTGAGGTTGAGCATTTCTTCATATGTCTTCTGGCCTTCTGTATGTCCTTTTTAGAGAAATGTCTCCCCAAGTCCTCTGCCCATTTTTTAATTGGGTTGTTTGTTTTTTTGGAGTTGAGTTGAGTAAGTTTTTTATAGATTTGTGATATTAATCCCTTATCAGATATATCATTGGTAAATATCTTTTCCCATACAGTAGGATCCCTTTTTGTTTTATTGATGGTTTCCTTTGCTGTGAAAAAAACTTTTTAGTTTGATGTAATCCCACATGTTTATTTTTTCTCTTACTTCCCTCGCGCGAGGGGATATGTCAGTGAAAATCTTACTCCGGGTAATGTCCATGAAGTTTCTTCCTATATTTTCTTCTAGATATTTTATGGTTTCAGATCTTACATTTAAGTCTTTAAGCCATTTTGAATTTGTTTTTGTATATGGTGTAAGGAGGTGGTCCAGCTTCATTTTCTTGCATGTGTCTGTCCAGGTTTCCCAACACCACTTATTGAACAGACTGTCTTTACCCCATCGTACATTCTTGCTTCCATTGTCGTAGATTAGATGGGCATATAGGCATGGATTTACGTCTGGACTTTCTATTCTGTTTGTCCTGCTTTCTTTTTGCAATTGATATCCAGTTTCAAAGCCTTGTGATCAGAGAATATATTTGGTATAATTTTAATCGTCTCTAATTTGTTAAGGCTGATTTTATGTCTCAATATATGGTCTATCTTTGAGAATGTTCCATGTACACTAGAAAACAATGTATAGTCTGATGTTTTAGGATGAATTGCTCTACATATGTCAATGATGTCCATTTCATCTAATGTGTTATTTAGGGCTGCTATTTCGTTATTTATTTTCTGTTTGGATGATCGATCCATAGCTGTCAATGATGTATTTAAGTCCCCTAATATAATTGTGTTTTGGTCAATTTCTCCCTTCAGTTCTGTTAGTAGTTGCTTGGTATATTTTGGTGCTCCCTGATTGGGGGCATAAATATTGATGACTATTATGTCTTATTGTTGTATAGTCCCCTTTACCATTATGAAATGCCCATCTTTGTCTCTTGTTATTTTTTCACTCTGAAGTCTGTTTCATCTGATATCAGTATGGCTACATCTCATTTTCTCTGAGTACCATTTGCTTGGAGTGTCAATCTTCACCCTTTCACTTTGAGTCTGTTTTTCCTTGTACGTGAGATGTGTCTCTTGGAGACAGCATATGGTTGGGTTTAGTTTTCGGATCCAATCTGCTACTCTGTGACATTTTGTTGGTGAGTTCAGTCCATTTACATTTAGGATGATTATTGATACGTGAGGATTTCCTGTCATTCTATCTTTAGTTTTCTGGTATGGCTGTGTCTCCATTGTTTCTTTGCCTTTTTGTTCTTCTCTATTATTTCTGTGAGGTGGTATTCTATGAGGTTTCCCTCTGTTTCTTCTTTTATTACAGTATATATTTCAGTTCTGGACTTTTTTTCAGTGGTTACCCTTAAGTTTATGTAAAAGAAAGGTTGATATTTAGAGTATTCCATTTTCTTCAGCACACTTACTTGCTCCATTTCCATATTCCATTTCAGGCCTTTACTCTCCCCCTTTTTATGTTTTGATTGCCATAAATTGTCCCTGTTGATGGTGGTCGAATAGCCTCCTTTAGTATTTCTTTTAGTGCAGATCATGTATTAGAAAATTCCCTCAGCTTCTGTATGTCTGGTAAGGTCTTTATTCCTTCTTCATATCTAAAGGATATCTTTCCTGGATATATTTTTCTTGGCTCATAATTTCTCTTTTTCAATAGTTTGAATATTTGGTTCCACTCCCTCCTGGCTGGTAGAGTTTCTGCTGAAAACTCATATGATAATCTAATAGGCTTTCCCTTGAAGGTTACCGTCTTCTTTTCCCTGGCTACCTTGAGGATTCCTTCTTTGTCGTTGATTTTAGACAGCTTCAATACAATGTGCCTTGGAGAAGGCCTGTTGGGATTCAGGTAATTAGGTGTTCTATTTGCTTCTTGGATTCGAGGATCCAGTTCTGTCCACAAGTTTGGGAAGTTCTCATCAACAATTTGAATATATTCTCTGTTCCCTTCTCTCTTTCTTCTCCTTCTGGTATGCCCATTATTCTTATATTGCGCTTTCTGATGGAATTGGAAAGTTATTGTAGAGTTCATTCATTTCTTTTAAGTCTGAAGTCTCTTTCTTCTTCCATCTGTGTAATTTCCAGGTTTCTATTTTCGATGTCACTGATTCTTTCCTCCATCTGGTCAACTCTAATACCTAAGCGGGTTATTTCATTCTTAATTTCTTCTATTGAGTCCTTAATCTCCAGAAATTCCATTTGGTTCTTTTTTAAAATTTCCATCTCTTTCGTAAAATGCTCATGTTGTTCTTTGATTGTGTTTCTGAGTTCAAGAAACTGCCTTTGTGTGTTTTCTTGCATCTCATTGAGTTTTTTTGGAACTGCAATCTTGAGTTCTCTGTCATTTAAGTCACATATTTCCATATCTTTAAGTTCCTTTTCCGGAGACTTTTCACTTTCTTTCTGAGCTGTCTTGTTGCCTTGGTTATCATGGCAATTACTGATTTATTATTTCTCTTCCTAAACATCTATAGGCTTGGCGTTTGCAATAGGTTGATAGGAAGTCTTTCTTTTGTTTTGCAGTACTTGTTGGTAGAATGTTTTATTTTCTCTCTGACTGCAGCCTTTTTCCCTCTCTCACACAGTAGTGCTATGTTTTCTCTGCACTATTCCAGCTTTTCACAAAATGGGGGGATTCCCTGGGAGACGGGCTTCTCCTCTGTTAATAGTTCTCCTGGGTTACAGGGCGCAGTGTTTGTGTGGGTATGCAGAGAGCTTTTGAAGTTCCTAAGCTCTTTCTGTACCGGATTCAGAGCCCGTGTATTTCAGCAGTTCTGTTTAATCCTTCAGGGATCCGCACAGATAGGTGGGGACCGGGGCAGTGTGAGTTGTGAGAGGTGGCCCAGAGCAATGGCGGTGACCACTAACACAGCCGATCCTGCTTCCACAGCTCCCTCCCCTTTGCCGGAACTAGTTGGCCTGCTAATCTGTGTCTACAGTCCACAGTTCTCAGAACAGCAAATATTCTGTTCTTTTGATCTGACATGCTACTGTTCCACTTCTAGCACTGGGCAGGTGGGATCGGGGCGAGCTCTGGGAGGGTAGGGTGGGGGCGGCTAGTATCAGTGCCTAAGGCTTCCGTTCTCTGCTCAGCAGTGAGGGCTTAAACCACCGTTTTCAGCGTCTTCCCTCGGTCTT
This sequence comes from Rhinolophus hipposideros, assembly GCF_964194185.1. Lineage (NCBI taxonomy): Eukaryota > Metazoa > Chordata > Mammalia > Chiroptera > Rhinolophidae > Rhinolophus > Rhinolophus hipposideros. The sequence goes on along the minus strand of NC_138046.1, from coordinate 85,593,118 downwards.
TTCTCCGAGATCTCTGCCGTGCACATTGGGTTCAGCTGTGTTATATGCTGCCCCCCTCAGCCCTGTGGGCCATAAGCGGAGCCCTAGCAGTCCGAGTTCTTCCCTCTCCTGCAGCTTCGGTAGTTCCCGGATGCAGCGAGCTCGGAGCACTGAGCTTGGTCTGCCTTCTGCGTGCGCGCGACTCCGTCTCCCCACTTCTCCCTTCCCTACTCCCCCACTCGCGTGATCCGCCCACCTTTAGGTGAATTCAGTAGTGGGCCTCTTCGTCTTGCCTGTCTGCTGTGCAGGGAGTCTTTTGTGGAGTTATTGTTGTTCTATTAGTTGTAAATTCCAGGGGAGTTTTACAGAGGCTCACCTCACGCCACCATTTTGATGACGTCTGGGTTTAGTTTTTGATCCTATCTACTGCTCTGCACCTTTTTATTGGTGCGTTCAGTCCATTTACATTTAGGGTTATTATCGATATATAAGGATTTCCTCATTCTGCCTTCTGTTTTCTGTCAGGATTGTGTCTCCATTGTTTCTTTGCCCCTTTGTTGCTGTCTGTAATAACACTTTGGTGGTATACTGTTATTTTTCCCTTGCCTGGTTACCATTAAGTTTATGTAATAGAAAGTTTCATATTTAGAGTATTCTATTTTCTTCAATGTACTTCCTTTCTCAATTGCCTTGTGCTGGTTCACACCTTTACTCTCTGTCCTCTTATGTTTTTGTTGTCACAGATTTTCCCTCTTTATGCTGAGTCGATTTTTGCGTTTTAGTAGCAATTTGTCTTTTTCCTCTTTTTTTTAGATGTTTTTTTCTTCTTTACCTGTATGTTATGTTTAAGTATATAGAATCCTATTTAGTGTAGGGGTTGCCATTTCCTGCTTCTGTCTCTCTGTTTACAATACTACTCATGGTTTTGTATTCTTTTGCTTTTTTTGTTTCAGGTGGAATATCATCCTTCAGTATTTGTAGTGCAGGTCGTGTTAGAAAATTCTCTCAGCTTGTGTGTGTGTGGAAAGGTGTTTATTCCTCTTTCGTCTCTGAATGATACCTTTGCTGGATATATTATTCTTGGCTCACAATTTCTCTCTTTCAATAGTTTGAATACTTGGTTCTACTCCCTCCTGGCTTGTAGAGTTTCTGCTGAAAAATCTGATGATAATCTAATGGGCTTTCCTTTGTAAGTTACCGTCTTCTTTTCCCTGGCTGCCTTGAGGATTCTTTCATTGTCATTAATTTCTGAGAGCTGCAATACAATGTGCCTTGGAGAAGGCCTGTTGGGATTGAGGTAATTAGGTGTTCTATTTGCTTCTTGGATTCGAGGATCCAGTTCTTTTGACAAGTTTAGGAAGTTCTCATCAACTCTTTGTTTGAATATACTGTCTGTTCCCTTCTTCCTTTCTTCTCCTTCTGGCATGCCCATTATTCTTATGTTACTCTTTCTGATGGGATCATGAAGTTCTTGTAGAGTTCTTTCATTTCTTTTAACTCTCAAGTCTCTCTCTTCTTTCATCTATGTCATTTCCAGGTTTCTGTGTTCGATGTCACTGATTCTTTCCTCCATCTGATCAGCTCTATTATCTAAGCTGGCTATTTCATTCTCCATTTCTTTTATTGAGTTCTTAGTCTCCAGGATTTCTATTTGGTTCTCTCTTTTTTAATTTCAGTCTGTTTGGTAAAATGTTCATTTTGTACTTTTGTTGTGTCTGAGTTCCTCAAATTATCTGTGTGTTCTATCATCTTGTTGATTTTTTTCCAGAACTGCAGTCCTGAATTCTCTGTCATTTAAGTCACGTGTTTCCATGATTTTAACTTCATTTTGTGGGGACTTTTCATTTTTTTCTGATCTGCCTTGTTACCTTGGTTACTCACGGCAGTTAATGAAGTAATATTTCTCTTCCTAGGCATCTACAGGTGTGCATTCTGCAACAAGTTGATAGGAAGAGGTTTTATTTTACTTTCTAGGAGGTGTTGGTGCAATATTTTATTTTCTCTCCCACTGCAGCCTGTTATTCTCTCTCATACTGTATTGTTATATTTTCTCTTGCTGTATTCGGCATCTCTCATGATGGTGGCATTCCCTGGAAGGCGGTCTTCTCCACTGTGAGCAGGTCACCTGGGTCTCAGGGCATTGTCCCCTTGGCGGGATGTGGAGAGATTCTGAGTCTCAAAACTCTTCCTGCACCAGATTCAGAGTCTGTGTGTTTCAGCAGCTCTGTTTACCCCTGTTGGGATCCACCCAGATAGGTGGAGGCGGGGGCAGGGTGAGTTATGAGAGGTGGCTCCCAGCAATGGCAGTGACCACCAGCACCACTGTTTTGCACCCAAGTTTCCTTACCCTTCACAGGAACTCTCTGGGCTGTGAGTTTGCAGCTGTGGCTGTGGGGCTGCAGCCTTCAGAGCTGTAAATATTTGGTTCTTTTGATGTGACTCTGCTACCATTCCGCTTCTAGCACTGGGATGGTGGGGAGTGGTCAGCCAGGCTCCGTACCTATTTCTTCCGTCCTCTGCTTGGCAGTGATGGCGTAAACCACTGTTCTTACACTTCTTCCCTCATTCTTTGCTCCAAGGTCTCTGCCATGATCGTTAGGTTCAGGCATTTTATATGCTGATCCTCAGGCGGGACTGTGGGCCATAAGGGGAGCACTAGGAGTCCGAATTCTACCCTCACCCGTGACTGCGTAGCTCTGGAATTCAGAGAGCCTGAAGCTCCGAGCTCTGGTTTGTGTCCTGCAGTCTGCGCACTGCCTGCATCTCCAGACTTCCCCTTTCCTTCCTCCCCCACTTGCCCAATTTGCCTACCTTTAGATGAATTCAATTGTGTGTTTCTTGAGCTTGACTGTCTGCTATGCAGATAGTCCTTTGTGGAATTATAGCTGTTCAATTTGTTGTAAATTCCACGGGAGATTTCAAGAGGCTCACCTGACACCGCCATTTCTGTGATGACATGCTTCTTAGTTTTGAGCATACGTACTTTGACCAGCAGGCAACAATTTTCAGATTCTTCTTCACTTGCACCTTTTAACACATTCAAAAATATTTTACATAATTATTAGTCTGTATGAGATATGCTGACAAACTGAAGTATGTTCTAGTACATGTGTTAATATGTGTGAATCCGGGAGAACATTTTAACTACTAAACCATTGCTTAATCTTATATAAATAGTGACTTTAAATCAGACACATAAAAATCACTTTCCTTGAGAGTATAATGCTAAGTGAAATAAGTCAGACCGAAAAAGCAGAGAACCATATGATTTCACTGACATGTGGTATATAAACCAAAAACAACAAAAGAACAAGACAAACAAATGACAAACAAAAACTCATAGACAAAGACAATAGTTTAGTGGTTACCAGAAGGTAAGGGGGGTGGGGGGTGGGAGATGAGGGTAAGGGGGATCAAATATGTGGTGATGGAAGGAGAGCTGATTCTGGGTGGTGAACACACAATGGGATTTATAGATGATGTAATACAGAATTGTACACCTGAAATCTATGTAAATTTACTAACAATTGTCCCCCCAATAAATTTAATTTAAAAAAAGAGAGAGAGATATATCACATGATATCAAAAAAATCACTTTCCTTGTTTTTTATTAAAAGTTATTGGGGTAATAATGGTTAACAAAACTATATAGGTTTCAAGTGTATAATTTTTTTAAGTTAAAGTTTATTGGGGTGCATGGTAAGGAAAGCTACATAGGTTTCAAGTGAACAATTCTGTAATACATCATCTATATATCACATTGTGTGTGTTCATCACCCAGAGTTAGTTCTCCTTCCATCACCATATATTTGACCCTCTTTATCCTCTTCTACAATTTCCACCCCCGAAAACCCTCTGGTAACGAATAACCTGTTTTCTGTGTCTATGAGTTTTTGCTTCTTTGTTTTTCTTGTTCCTTTCTTGCTTTCAGTTTTTATCCCACATATGAGTGAAGTCATATGGTTCCCTAATTTTTCAGTTTATTATTTCATTTAGCATAATGATTTCAATATCTAACCATGTTGTCATAAATGGCACTATTTCATCTTTTCTTTTGGCAGAGTAGTTTTCAATTGTATTTATATACCACACCATCTTTATCCAATCACCTATCAAAAGACACGTTGGTTGTTTCCATGTCTTGCCACTGTAAATAATGCTGCAATGAACATCAGAGTACATATATCTTTATGGAAAAATGTTTTCATATGGTGGGAGTATATACCCAGGAGAGGGATTGGTGGGTCATATGGTAATTCTATTCGTAATTTTTTGAGGAACCTCCACACAGCCTTCCATAGCGGCTGTACCAATTTACATTCCCACCAACAGTGAATGGAGGTTCCTTTTTCTGTACAGCCTCTCCAACTCTTGTTATAATTTGTCCTGTTGATGATAGCCATTCTAACAGGTGTGAGGTGGTATCTCATTGTGGTTTTAATTTTCATTTCCCTAATAGTTAGTGAAGTTTAACATTTTTTCATATATATCTGTTGGCCGTTGTATCTCTTGTTGGGAAAAGTTTCTGTTCGTTAATTGGTTTGTCTTTTGTTGTTGAGTTACATGAGTTTTTTATGTGTTTTGGATATTAGCCCCTTATTGGAGGTGTTTCAAAATATCTTCCCCAGTTTTGCTGGTTGCCTCTTTGTTTGGCTGATGGTTTCTTTTCTGTGCAGAAGCTTTTTAGTTTGATATAGGACCATTAATTTCTTTTAGCTTTTAGGTCAAATTCATAAAATCTTCTTTGAATACAAGGTACATAAGTTTAGTACCTATGTTTTCTTCTATGCAGTTTATTGTTTCAGGTTTTGTGTTTAAGTCTTTGATCCATTTTGAATTAATTTTGGCACATGGTGACAGATAGCAGTCTGGTTTCATTCTTTTGCACATGGCTTTCCAATTTTCCTAGCAGCATTAGAGTTAAAATGGCCATATTACCCAAAGCAATATACAGATTTAATGCAATCCCCATCAAAATCCCAATGGCATTTTTTAAAGATATAGAATAAAAATATCAGATTTGTTTGGAACCGCAAAAGACCCCGAATAGCCAAAACTATCTTAAGAAAAAAGAACAATGCTGAAGTATCACACTCCCTGACTTTAGCTTGTACTACAGGACTACAATAATCAAAACAGCATGGTACTGGCAGAAAAACAGACACGTAGATCAATGGAATAGAATTGAGAACACAGAAATAAAACCACATAAATATGGACAGATAATTTTTGACAAAGAAGTTAAAACAATGCAATGGAAGAAAGACAGCCTCTTCAATAAATGGTGCTGGCAGAATTGGATAGACACATGCAAAAGAATGAAGCTGGACTGCTATCTGTCACCATGTACCAAAATTAATTCAAAATGGATCAAAGACTTAAGCATAAGACCTGACACAATAAACTGCATAGAAGAAAACATAGGTACTAAACTTATAGAACTTGCGTTCAAAGAGCATTTTATGAATTTGACTCCAAAGGCAATGGAAGTAAAAGCTAAAATAAACAAATGGGACTATATAAAACTTAAAAACTTCTGCACAGCAAAAGAAACCATCAACAAAATAAAGAGGCAACCAACTGAATGGGAGAAGATTTTTGCAAACAGTGCCTCCGATAAGGGGCTAATATCCAAAATATACAAAGAACTCATGCAATTCAACAACAAAAAAACCAACAACACAATTGAAAAATGGGCAGAGGACCTGAAGAGACATTTCTCCAAAGAGGACATACAAATGGCACATAGACATATGAAAAAATGCTCAGCATCACTAATCATCAGAGAAATGCAAATAAAAACCACAATGAGATATCACCTCACCCCAGTCAGAATGGCTTTCATCAACAAGACAAATAGTAACAAGTGATGGAGAGGCTGTGGAGAAAAAGGAACCCTCTTACACTGTTGGTGGGAATGCAGACTGGTGCAGCCACTATGGAAGGCAGTGTGGAGATTCCTCAAAAAATTACAAATAGAATTACTGTATGACCCAGCAATCCCACTCCTAGGTATCTACCCCAAAAATCTGAAAACATTTATCCATAAAGACACGTGTGCTCCAATGTTCATTGCAGCTTTGTTCCAAGACATGGAAACAACCATTTCTTTTTTTTTTTAATTTATTTATTGGGGTGACAATTGTTAATGAAATTACATAATTTCAAGTGTAGAATTGTGTATTACATCAACTATAAATCCCATTGTGTGTTCACCACCCAGAGTCAGTTCTCCGTCCATCACCATATATTTGATCCCCCTTACCCTCATCTCCCTCCCCCCACTCCCCTTACCCTCTGGTAACCATTAAACTATTGTCTGTGTCTATGAGTTTTTGAAACAACCATTTCTTATTAGAGCCTCTCATGGAAACTGATCTCAGTGACATGGCTGTGGCAAACATTGGGGGTGAGGACAGAGATGGTGATGAATGCATGGAGAATATTATAGTGAAACTGCAACCTGTATATATGCCCGATGAAGGTATGATATTCCTAAGGTCAAAATTTATGGGGTTTCTGTTTTCCACAAGCTCATCTTTAATAATACAGATGTAGCATGCTCTAAATTTAATAGAGCTCACATTTAAGATATTTGAATAGTACTTCAGACACCAAATGCATGACTGCCTGATATATACTATCATTTACAGATATCAGTTGAGTAAGAGCTATATGTGTTATAAAATCTGAAAAACCTTTTCTTAGTTTTGAGCATATGTACCAACCAGTAATTTTCAGATGCTTCATCAATTTCCACTTATACCAAATACATTAAGCATTTCTTATAATTATGAATTTGAATGAAATATACTGAGAAACTGAAGTGCGCTTTCGTACATAGTTTTGTATAATATTTCTGAATCTTGGTTAGCCATTTGACTACAAAACCATTCTTTACTCTTATATAAATAGTGATATATAAATCGTATATATATAAATCACTTTCAATACTGGTATTTTGGTTTTCTGGTTTTCTAGTATATAACATGTAGATTACAAAGATATTCTGTTTTTCATGACTTGCTCATTATAGGATATTGAGTTGCATTTTAAGGTTTCATTTCAACTAATATAATGAGTAAACATTCCACTTGATGTTTCTATTTCTGTATGGAAATCTAGATACATGTTCTTACATTCTGAGAGATTCCGTGTTCTTCAGGTGCTTAGAAAACAAATGCATTTTAAATACTTTGCTCAGTAGAGCCTCAAATGCCTGAATTATAAAATGGCAAGAATTTTCTAGTTACTACTATCTATGTCTGGTCTGTAGATACAATACAGGCAATCTCAGATGCAAGGCGGATGTGACAAAGATAGTTATGCTAAGCACACTCACTATCACCACTGTCCGTGTTACTGAGTTATTGTCCCAAAAAATAAAGAGGACAACATGATATTATCAACTCTAACCATATCAATCTGATGTATGTTTCTAACTTCAAAAATCAAATGATAACATCTGAAGTTCAAAGACTACAACCATAATAATTTCTGAGTAATCAAGAAGGATGCTTCCTGTTCAAAATGATGATGTTTTTCATTAGGGCCTTCCTTGGTACCTGATCTTTTGGACATGGCTATGGGGAACACTGGGGATGAGGGCAGAGAAAACAGCTTTGAAGACATGGAGGATATTGGAGTGAAACAAGATCTCGTATATACGCTCGATGCAGGTATGATATTCATAAGTGTATAATTTATGGGATTTCTGTTTTCCACAAGGTCATCTTTAACAATATACAAGTAACATACTCCAACTTTAATAGAGCTCACATTTTAGGATTTTTTTGATGGTAGTGCGGACGCCAAATGCCTGGATGCCTGCTGTTTAGTGTATCATATAGAGATAAGGGCTGAGACAGAGCCATATGAATTATGAAATCTGAAAACGTTTTCTATTTATGACCATATGTACTTTAACCAAGCAGTAATAATTTTCAGATTCTTCATTAATTTCCACTTATACCAAATATATAAAGGATTTCTTATAATTATGAATTTGAATGAAATATGCTGAGACACTGTAGTAGGTTTTGCTGCATGCTTTAATGAAATATTTTTTAATCTTGGAGACCCATTTAACTACAAAACTGTTTCTTTACTTTTATAGAAATAGTGATTTCAAATCAGATATATGAAAATCACTTTCAAAGCTGTTTTTTGATTTTCAGCTTCTCTTGTATGTAATACATAGAATACAAAGATATTCTGTTTCTCATGACTTGCTCATTATAGAATATTGTGTCACATTTTAAGATTTTGTTTCAACTAGTACAATGAGTAAACACTTTCCTTGATGGTTCTTTTTTCAAGTATGGAGAGCTAAATGCATGTTCTACATCTGTGAATACTGTATTCCCCTGGCTCTTATAAAACAATTGCATTTTAAAACCTTTGCACAACAGAGCCCCAAATGACTGAATTATGAAATGGCAACAATTTTCTAGTTCCTACTTCCTTTTTTATTAAAATTAATTGGATAACAATGGTTAATAAAATTACATATATTTCAAGTTTACAATACTGTAGTACATACATATATATATATATATACATATATATATATATGTATGTATATATATATATATATATATATATATATATATGTATCACATTGTGTGTTCACCACCCAGAGTCAGTTCGCTTTCAATCACCATATATTGGATCTCCTTTACCTTCATCTACCATCCTCCTCCCCCTTTACCCTCTGGTAACCAGTAAACTAGTGTCTGTGTCTATTAGATTTTGTTTCTTTATTTGTTTGTCTTGTTGCTTTGTTGCTTTCACTTTTATATGTTACATATCAATGAAATCATATGATTCTCTATTTTTCTGTGAGACTTATTTCGTTTAGCACAATAATCTCAAGATCCATCCATTTTGTTGCTGTTCCTACTTTGTATGTCTGATCAAGGAGAGAGAAGCCAGGCTGTGTCAGATGTCAAGGCAGATGTGACTACGATAGTTATGCTAAGCATACTCACTGTCACCATTGTCGGTGTTTCTGGGTTACTGTCCCTAAAAATAAAGAGGACACCATGAAATTATCACCTCTAATCATGTCAATGTGATGTGTGTATTTCCAACTTCAATAATCAAGTTACAACATTTGAAGTTCAAAGACTACAACTTTAATAATTTCTGAGTAATCAACAAGGATGCTTCCAGTTCAAAATGATGTTTTTCATTAGGGCCTTCCTTGGAACCTGATCTTGTGGACATGGCTGTGGTGAACACTGGGCATGAGGGTAGAGATGGTCATGAAGGCATGGAGGATATTGGAGTGAAACTAAAACTCATTTATACACCAGAAGTAGGTATGATATTCATACCTACAATTTATGGGGTTTCTCTTTTCTACAAGCTTGTCTTTTACAATATAGAGGTAACATACTCTAACTTTAATAGAACTTATATTAAAAGATTTTTGAATGATATATTGGACCCAAAATGTGTGACTCCCTGCTGGATAATAAATTATTTAAAGGTATGGGTTGAGTCAGAGCTATATGCATTACAAACGATGAAAAAGATTTCTTATTTTTGAGCATATATACTTTAACCAGCCAGTAATAATTTCCAGAATCTTTGTTAATTTCCAATTATACCAAACACATAAAGCATTTCTTATAATTATGAATTGGAATGAAATGTGGTGAGACACTGAAAATGGTTTTGAGCATTCTTTAATATAATATTTATGAATCTTGGAGAATGGTTAGCTACGAAACTGTTCCTTTACTCTTATATAAATAGTGATTTCAAATCAGATATATAAATTCACGTTCAATGTTGTTTTTTTGTTCTCTGCTTCTCTTCTATGTAATATATAGAATACAAAGTCATTTTGTCTTTCATGACTTGCTCATTACAGGATGTTGAGTCACATTTTAAGATTTCATTTCAACTAATCTAATGAGTAAACAAAGACTCCACCTGATGCTTCTTTTTCTTTTTGGACATCTACATCCATATTCTTACATTTTGTGAAGTTCTGTGTTCTTCTGGCTCTTAGAAAACAATTCCATTTTAAATCCTTTACTCAAGAGAGCCTCAAATGCCTGAATTATAAAATGGCAAGAATTTTCTAGTTCCTAGTTTCTATGTCTGATCAAGTAGAGAAAATGCAGGCGATCTCAGATGTCATGGTCATGTGACCAAGACACTTATGCTGAGCACACTCACTGTCACGACTGTCAGTGTTACTGAGTTACTGTACCGAAAAATAAAGAGGACACTATGATATTACCACCTCTACTCATATCAGTGTGATGGATGTGTTTCTAATTTTCCAAATGAAGCGACAGCATTTGAAGTTCAAACACTACAACCATAATAATTTCTGAATAATCAACAAGTTTGCTTACTGTTCCAAATAATAATGTTTTTTTATTAGGGCCTTTCATGGAAACTGATCTCAGCGACATGGCTGTGGCGAACACTGGGGATGAGGTCAAACATGGTAATGAATGCATAGAGGATATTGTAGTGAAACTAGATCCCATACACATGCCCGATGCAGGTATGATATTCATAAGAGTACGGTGTATGGGGTGTCTGTTTTCCACAAGCTCATCTTTAACAATACTCAGGTAACTTTAATAGAGCTCACATTTTCAGATTTTTCAATGGTAGTTCGGGCCCCAAATGCCTGACTGTGTGCTGTGTAGTCTATCATATAGCAATAAGTGTTCAGGCAGAGCTACAGGAAGCATAAAATCTGAAAACTTTTTCTTATTTTAGAGAATATATACTTTAACCAACCAGTAATAATTTTCAGATTCTTCCTTAATTTCTGCTTATACCAAATACACAAAGAATTTCTTATAATTATGAATTTGAATGAAATATGCTGAGACACCAAAGTAGGTTTTGCTGCATGCTTTAACATAATATTTGTGATTGTTGGAGAACATTTTAACTATGAAACAATTCCTTTACCCTTACATAAATAGTGATTTCAAATCAGATATGTAAAAATCACTTGTTTTTCAGTTTCAGGTATACAAAACAATGTAATAGTTAGACATTTACACCCCTCACAAAGTGATAACCCCTCCCCCAATCTACTACCCCTGTGATATCGTATATAGCTGTTACAATTCCATTGACTCCATTCCCTACGCTGTACTCCACATCCTGTGACTTTATAGATAGATAGATATATATGTGTGTATATATATATATATATATATATATATATTTAATTATAGTTGGCATTCATTATTATTCAGCTTCAGCTTCAGGCGTACAACACAGTGGTCAGACATCTACACAGTCCATGAAGTAGTTTCCCTAATAGGACAAGTGCCCACTGACCTCCTACAAAATCTTTGCAGCATTATTGGTTATTTTCCCCAAATTGTATTGTATATCCTGGTGGCTATAGTGTGATTACAAATTTGCACTTTCTAATCCCTTTATCTTCTGCCCCATCACTACTCCCCTATCACCTAGCAACCCTCAGACTTTTTTCTCTATACCTCTGAATCTATTTCTGTTTTGTTTGTTCGTTTATTCTGTTCTTTAGATTCCACATATAAGTGAGATCATATGGTATTTGTCTTTCTCTGTCTGACTTATTTCACTTAGCGTAATATTCTCTAGGTCCATCCGTATTGTTGCAAATGGTAAGATTTCATTCTTTTTTTATAGCCCAGTGATACTCCATTGTATAAATAATCACTTTCAATGCTGTTTTTTTGTTTCTCGGGTTCTCTTGTATGTGATACATAGAATACAGAGATATTCTGTTTTCATGACTTGCTCGTTAAAGGATATTGAGTCACATTTAAGATTTTATTTCAACTAATATAATGAGTAAACACTTCAACTTGATGTTCCTTTTTTCTGTATGGAGAGCTAGATACATGTTCTTAGATTCTGTGAAATGCTGTATTCTCGTGGCTCTTAGAAAACAATAACATTTTAAATCCTTTGCCCAATACATCCTAAAATGCCTGAAGTATAAAATAGCAACAATTTTTTAATTCCTACTTTTTGTGTCTGATCAAGTAGAGAGAATGCAGGCAATTTCGGATGCACAGCAGATGTGACTAAGATACTTATGCTAAGCACACTCACTGTCACCACTATTAGTGGTGCTGACTTACTATCCCGAAAAATCAAGAGGACACCATGATATTTTCACCACTAAACATATCAATGTGATGTATGTGTTTCTAATTTGAAAAATCAAGTGACAACATCTGTAGTTCAAAGACTACAACCATAATAATTTCTGAGTAATCAAGAAGGATGCTTCCTGTTCAAAATGATGATGTTTTTCATTAGGGCCTTCCTTGGGACCTGATCTTGTGGACATGGCTGTGGCGAACACTGGAGATGAAGGAAGGAATGGTCATAAAGGCATGGAGGATGTTGGAGTGAAACTAGATCCCATATGTATGCCCAGTGCAGGTATGATATTCATAAGAGTACAATTTCTGGGGTGTCTGTTTTCCACAAGCTCATCTTTAACAATATGGAAGTAACATACTCTGATAAAGCTCACATTTTAAGATTTTTCTCTTTTTAGTTAAAATTTATTGGGGTGACAATGGATAGTAAATTTAAATAGGTTTCAAGTGTACAATTCTATAATACATCATCTGTATATCACATTGTGTGTTCATCACCCAGAGTCAGTTTTCTAAAGATGACTGGATATAGAAGACGTGGTGTATATACACAATGAAATACTACTTGGCCATAAGAAAAGATGAAATAGTGCTATTTTGGACGAAATGGACGGATCTTGAGATTATTATGCTAAGTGAAATAAGTCACAGAGAAAAATTCAAGAACCATATGATTTCACTGATGTGTGGGATATAAAACTGAAAGCAACAAAGGAACAAGAGAAACAAATAAAGGAACAAAACTGATAGACACGTACAATAGTTTAGTGGTTAGCAGAGGGTAAGGGGGGCGCGGGGTGGTAGATGAGGGCAAACAAAGTCAAATACATGGTGATGGAAGACCTTTCAAAGATAGTTGAGAACCCAAATGCCTGACTGCATGCTGTATAGCCTATCATATAGATATCAGGGTTCAAGCAGAGCTACAGGAATTATAAAATCTGAGGACCTGTTTTTTTTATTTTGGAGCATATGTACTTTACCCAACCAGTAATGATTTTCAGATTCTTCATTAATTTCCCCTTATAGAATGTAAATAAAGCATATCTTATAATTATGAATTTGAATGAAATATGCTGAAACACTGAAGTAGTTTTTGCTACATGCTTTAATGTAATATTTGTGACTCTTGGAGAACATTTTAACTACAAAACAATTCCTTTTCTCTTATATAAATACTGATTTCAATTCAGATGTACAAAAATCACTTTCAATTCTGGTTTTTTGGTTCTCTGATTCTCTTATATGCTACACATAGACTACAATGATATTCTGATTTTCACGACTTACTAATTATAGGATATTGAGTCACATTTTAAGATTTCATTTCAACTAATATAATGAGTATGGTTCTTTTTTCTGTGTGGAGAACTAGATACATGTTCTCAGATTCTATGGAATTCGGTGTTCTCCTTGCTCTTAGAACACAATTGCATTTTAAATCCTTTGCCCAACAGAGCCTTGAATGCCTTCATTATGAAATGGAAACAATTTTCTAGTTCCTAGTTTCTGTGCCTGATCAAGTAGAGAGAAGGCAGGCCATCTCAGACGTCAAGGTGGATGTGACTAAGATACTTATGCTAAGCACTCACAGCCACCATTCTCGGTGTTACTGAGTTACAGCCCTGAAAAATAAAGAGGACACTATAATGTTCCACCTTTAACCATGTCACTGGGATGTTGTATTTCTAATTTGAAAAATCAAATGACAGTTTTTGAAGTTCAAAGACAACAACCTTAATAATTTCTCACTAATCAACAAGTACGCTTACTGTTCAAAATGATAATGTTTTTTTATTAGGACCTTTCTTGGAAACTGATCTCAGTGACATGGCTGTGGCGAATACTGGACATGAGGGCAGACATGGTGATGAATGCATAGAGGATATTGTAGTGAAGCTAGAACCCATACATATGCCTGATGCAGGTATTATATTCGTAAGAGTACAATTTATGGGGTTTCTGTTTTCCACAGGCTCATCTTATACAGCATAGAGGTAACTTACTCTAAATTTAATAGAGCTCATATTTAAAGATTTTCCAATAGTAGTTCAGACCCAAAGGCCTGCCTGCTTACCTGCTGTGTAGTCTATCACACGCTTATAGAGATAAGGGTTGAGTCAGAGCTATATGAATTATAAAATCTGAAAACCTTTTCTTATTTTGGAGCAAATGTACTTTAAACAACCAGTAATAATTTTCAGATTCTTCATTAATTTTCACTTATACCAAATACGTAAATCATTTCTGATAATTATGAATTTGAATGGAATATTCTGAGACACTGAAGAAGTTTTGCTACATGCTTTAATATAATATTTGTGAATCTTGCAGAATGGTTTACTATGAAACCATTCCTTTACTCTTATACAAATAGTGATTTCAAATCAGATTCATAAAAATCACTTTTTTTACTTTATTGGGGTGACAATTGTTAGTAAAATTACATAGATTTCAGGTATACAATTCTGTATTACATCATCTGTAAATCCCATTGTGTGTTCACCACCCAGAGTCAGTTCTCCTTCCATCACCATATATTTGATCCCCCTTACCCTCATCTCCCATCCCCCACCCCCTTTACCCTCTGGTAACCACTAAACTATTGTCTGTGTCTATGAGATTTTGTTTCTCATTTGTTTGTCTTGTTCTTTTGTTGTTTTTGGTTTATATACCACATATCAGTGAAATCATAGGGTTCTCTGCTTTTCTTGTCTGACTTATTTTGCTTAGCATTATACTCTCAAGATCCATCCATGTTGTCACAAATGTTCCTATATCATCTTTTCTTACCGCCGAGTAGTATTACATTGTGTACATATACCACAACTTCTTTTTTTTTATTTATTTATTAGTTTCAGGTGTACAAGACAAGGTAATACTTAGACGTTCATCATTTATATCCCTCACTCTGTGAACCCCCCCCATCCACTATCCCTCCGACCTCACACTGAACCATCACATTATATATATAAAATTATAGTTGGCATTCATTAATGTTTAGCTTCTGGTGTACAATGCCATGATCAGGTATCCACAGTATGCCTGAGGTGGTCTCCCAAATAGGACGCATGTCCGTCGGATACCCAACAAAATCTTTACAACATTATTGAATACCTTCCCCAAATTAATTTTCAAAAAAACCCTGAGGCCATCTTGTGGTTACCAGCTGCTTCCAAATCCCTTCACCTTTCCCCTTATCCCCAACCACCCCCCCACACCCATCTAACAACTCTCGGTTTTTTCTTTGTGTCCCCAAAACTGTTTCTGATTAGTTCATTCACATAGTCTTTTCTTTAGATTCCATATATAAGTGAGATCATATGGTACTTGTCTTTCTCTTTCTGACTTATTTCACTTAACATAATGTTCTCTAGATCCATCCATGTTGCTGCAAATGATAAGATTTCTTTCTTCTTTATGGCTGCGTAATACTCCATTGTATAAATGTACCACAGCTTCTTAATCCAGTCATCTACTGATGGGCATTTAGGTTGTTTCCATATCTTGGCTATTGTGTAAAGTGCTGCAATAAACATAGGAGTGCATACAGATTTTTGAATTGGAGTTTTGGATTTCTCCGGGTAGATGCCTAGGAGTGGAATTACTGGATCATAGGGTAGTTCCATTTTCAGATTCCTGAGATAACTCCATACTGTTTTCCATAGTGGCTGCACTAATCTGCAATCCCACCAACAGTGCACTAGCGTTCCCTTTTCTCCACATCCACGCCAGCATTTGTTGTTTGTTGATTTATTGATGATAGCCATTTTGACTGGAGTGAGGTGGTATCTCATTGTGGTTTTTATTTGCATTTCTCTGATGGTTAGTGAGGTTGAGCATTTCTTCATATGTCTTCTGGCCTTCTGTATGTCCTTTTTAGAAAAATGTCTCCTCAAGTCCTCTGCCTATTTTTTAATTGGGTTGTTTGTTTTTTTGGAGTTGAGTTGAATAAGTTTTTTATAGATTTGTGATATTAATCCCTTATCAGATATATCATTGGCAAATATCTTTTCCCATTCAGTAGGATCCTTTTTTGTTTTATTGATGGTTTCCTTTGCTGTGAAAAAACTTTTTAGTTTGATGTAATCCCACATGTTTATTTTTTCTCTTACTTCCCTCGCGCGAGGGGATATATCAGTGAAAATCTTACTCCGGGTAATGTCCATGAAGTTTCTTCCTATATTTTCTTCTAGATATTTTATGGTTTCAGATCTTACATTTAAGTCTTTAAGCCATTTTGAATTTATTTTTGTATATGGTGTAAGGAGGTGGTCCAGCTTCATTTTCTTGCATGTGTCTGTCCAGGTTTCCCAACACCACTTATTGAACAAACTGTCTTTACCCCATCGTACATTCTTGCTTCCATTGTTGTAGATTAGATGGGCATATAGGCATGGATTTACGTCTGGACTCTCTATTCTGTTCCATTGATCTATGTGTCTATTTTTATGCCAGTACCATGCTGTTTTGATTACTGTAGCCTTGTAGTATAGTTTGAAATCAGGTATCGTTATACCTCCCACTTTGTTCTTATTTCTCAAGATTGCTGAGGCTATCCGGGGTCTTTTATGGTCCCATATAAATTTTAGGATTATATGTTCTATTTCTGTGAAAAACGTCGTTGGTAGTTTGATAGGAATTGCATTGAATATGTATATTGCCTTAGGCAGTATGGACATTTTAACTATATTAATTCTTCCTATCCATGAACATGGAATGTGTTTCCATCTATTTATGTCTTCTTTCATTTCTTTCTTCAATGTTGTATAATTTTCTGAGTACAGATCTTTTACATCTTTGGTTAGATTTATTCCCAGATATTTTATAGTCTTTGGAGCAACACAACTTCTTTATCCATTCATCTATCGAAGGACATTTTGGTTTCCATGTCTTGGCCACCGTAAACAAAGCTGCAATGAACATTGGAGCACACGTGTCTTTATGTATAAAAATCACTTTTAATGCTGTTGTTTTGGTTCTCTGGTTGTTTTGTATATAATATATAGAATACAAAGATATTCTGTTTTTTGTGACTTGCTCATTATAGGGTATTGTGTCACATTTTAAGATTTCATTTCAACTAATGTATGAATAAATACTCCACATGATGTTTCTATTTCTGTATGGAAATCTAGGTACATGTTCCTAGATTCTGTGATATTCTGTATTCTCCTGGCTCTTAGAAAACAGTTGCATTTTAAATGCTTTACATAATAGAGCCTCAAATGCCTGAGTTATAAAATGGAAGAATTTTCTAGTTCTTAGTTTCTATGTCTGTTCATGTAGAGAGAATGCAGGCATCACGCATGCCAAGGGGGTTATGAGTAAGATACCTATGTTAACTAAGCACACTCACTGTCATCCTTTCATTGTTACTGAGTTACTGTCCTGAAAAGTAGAGGACACTATAATATTATCACCTCTAATGATACCAATGTGATGTGTTTCTAACTTCAAAACTGAAGTGACAACATTTGAATTTCAACGCCTACAACCTTAATAATTTCTGAATAATCAACAAGTATATTTACTGTTCAAAATTATAACGTTCGGTTATTAGGGTCTTCTTCGGAATCTGACCTCTGGAACCTAGCTTTGGTGAACACTGGGTATGAAGACAGAGATGGTCGTGAACGCATGGACAATGTTGTTGTGAAACAAGAACCTTTATATATGCCAGAAGCAGGTATGATATTCATAAGAGTACAATTTATGGGGTTTTTGTTTTCCACAAACTCATCTTTAACAACATAGAGGTAACATACTCTAACTTTAATAGAGCTCACATTTAAAATTTTTGAATGGTAGATCGGACCCCAAATGCCTGACTCCCTTATATATCGTCTATCATTTACAGATACGGATTGAGTCAGAGTTATATGAATTACAAAATCAAAAAACCTTTTCTTCTCTTGAGCATATATACTTTAGCCAATCAGTAATAATTTTCAGATTCATCATTAATTTCCAGTTATACCAAATATATAAAGCATTTCTTATTATTATGAATTTGTATGAAATATGCTGAGACTTGAAGTAGGTTTTGCTACAAGCCTTAATATAATATTTGTGAATCTTGGAGTACCTTTTAAGTATGAAACCATTTCTTTACATTTATATAAATAGTGATTTCATATCAGATATATAAAAATCACTTTCAATGCTGGTTTTTGCTTCTCTGGTTTTATTTAATGTAATACGTAAAATATAAAGATATTCTGTTTTTCACGACCTGCTCATTATAGGATATTGAGTCACATTTTAAGACTTCATTTCAACTAATTTAATGAGTAAACACTCCACTTGATGTTTCCCTTTCTGTATGGAGATATAGATACATATTCTTAGATTCTGTGAAATCCTGTATTCTTTTGGCTGTTAGAAAACAATTGCATTTTAAATACATTGCCCAATAGAGCCTCAATTGCCTGAACTATAAAATGGCATGAATTTTCTAGTTTCTAGTTTCTATGTATGTCTGATAAAGTAGAGAAGATGCAGGTGATCTCAGATGTCAGGGTGGATGTGACTAAGATACTTATGCTAAACACACTCACAGTCACAACTCTCTGTGTTACTGAGTTACAGTCCTGAAAAATAAAGAGGACACTATGATATTATCACTTCTAACCATACCAATGTGATGTATGTGTTTCTAATTTCAAAAATCAAGTGACAATATTTGAAGTTTAGAGACTACAACCTTAATAATTTCTAAGTTATCAGCAAGTATGCTTACTGTTCAAAATGTTACATTTTTTATTAGAATCTTCCTCGGAATATGACCTCTGGGACCTGGCTGTGGCGAGTACTGGGCATGAAAGCGAAGATGGTCCTGAACTCATGGAGGAAATTATACCAAAACTAGAACCCATTTACATGCACAAAGCAGGTATATCAGTCATAAGAATACAATTTATGGGGTTGCTGTTTTCCACAAGCATGTCTTTAACAATATAGAAAGAGCATAATCTAATTTAATTTGATTTTGTTGTAATAGTTTTTTTATTTCATTTTTATTACATTTTATTTATTTTATTTTGTTGTGTTGTGTTGTGTTTTATATTTTACGGCTTGTAAATGCCACAGAAATTTAATCCTAATCTGTTAAACCCTAGTGTTATGAACCCCATATTGCTCTTATCATTTTTTAAAATATTTTAAATTTAGTGTGGTAACATTGGCTACTAAATTATATCATTTTCAATTGTACAGTTCTATAATACATCATCTGTATATTGCATCTAAATTATACAGGTTTCAGGTGTACAATTTTATAATACATCATCTATATTTTTCATCTTCTGTTCACGCCCATAGTCTGTTCTCCTTCCATCTCTTATATTTGACCCCCTTTACCCTCTTCTACCACCACCCTTCCCCACTTACCTTCTGTTCTCCACTAAACTGTTCTTTGTGTGTTTCAGTTTTTCTTGTTTGTCTTGCTCGTTTGTTGCTTTCAGTTTTATGTCCCACATATGAGTGAAATTATGTGGTTCTCAACATTTTTTTTGTCTGTTTCGCTTAGCATGATAATCTTAAGATCCATGTCACAAATGACAGTATTTCATCGTTTTATGGTTGAGAAATATTATATATATACATACACACACACAGAGTGCCAAAAAATGTATACACATTTTAAGAGATGTTAACGCTTTGGTAAATGTTGCTCAAGCAGTAGTTTGCGGTAATCAGAAGTATCTGGACACTGATGGTGAATACTTTGAGCACCTCTTGTAATTGCAGAAGTCAAATGTGACTTGTATTCAAATTTTGTTATCGGTATATATTAATACAGTTTTTTCCTTTCTTAAAATGTGTATACATTTTTTGGCACTATACATATATATGTATATATATATACATATATACAGAGCTCACTCTCTAACCATATTTGTATATGTATGTATGTGTATATATATATGTATGTATGTATGTATATGTATATATTCACATCTTCTTAATCCAATCAGCTATCAAAGAACACTTTGGTTGTTTCCATGTTCTTAATCCAGTCAGCTATCAAAGGACACTTTGATTGTTTCCGTGTCTTGGCCACCATGAATCATGCTACAACGAACAAAGGGGTACATATATCTTTAAAGATAAATGGTTTCAGCAAACAAAGAAAAAACTCATAGACACAGACAATAGTTTAGTGGTTACCAGAGGGTGACAGGGAACAGCATCAAATATATGGTGACGGAAGGAGAGCTGACTCTGGGTGGTGAATGCACAATGTGATATATAGATGATGTATTACCAAATTGTAAACCTGAAACCTATGTAACTTTACTAACCATTGGGGTAACCATTGTCACCCCAATAAACTTTAATTTTTAAAAAAAAATTAGAAAGAAAAGATAAATGGTTTCAGGTTTTTCAGGTAGATACCCAGAAAAGGTATAGCTGGGTGGGTTGTATGGTAATTGTATTCTTTGTTTGTATTTTTGGTTTGTTTGTTTTTTATTTTTTTTAATTGGGGAATATTGCGGAACAGTATGTTTCTCCAGGGCCCATCAGCTCCAAGGAATTCTCCTTCAATCTAGTTGCGGAGGGCGCAGCTCAGCTCCAAGTCCAATCGCCATTTTCAATCTTTAGTTGCAGGGGGCGCAACCCACCATCCCATGCGGGAATTGAACCACACCCTTGTTGTGGAGAGCTCTCACTCTAACCAACTGAGCCATCTGGCTGCCCTTCCAGAAGCTCAGTGGCACCTCGTTGTTTTCAATCTAGTTGTGGAGGATGCAGCTCACTGGCCCAAGTGATAATTGAACTGGCAACCCTGCTGTTCAGAGCTCGCACTCTAACCAACTGAGCCATCCAGCCACCCCATGTATTCTTTGTTTTTTAAGGAACATCTGTAAAGTTTTCCATAGTGGCTGTACCAATTTACCTTCCCACCAGCTGTGTATGAGTGTTCCTGTTTCTCCTCAGCATCTCCACCTATGGTTATTTCTTGTCTTGTTGTTGATAGCCATTCTAACAGGTGTGGATGTTACCTCATTTTGGTGTGTTTATGATTTTTATTAAAGTGTCGCTAACATACAATATTATGTTAGTTTCAGGTGTACATCATAGTTATTCAACATTACCCACTTAGCCACTTAGCACTATACAGAGTTATTACTACATTATTGATTTTATTCCCTATGCTAAAGAAGTGATCACTATGGTTGTGGTTTTGGTTTGTATTTACCTAATAGCTAGTAAAGTTGAGCATCTTTTTATATATCGGTTGGCCATTTGTATGTCTTCTTGGAGAAGTACACATTCAGGTTCTCTGCCCATTTTTTAATTGGATTGTTTGTTTTGCTGTTGAGTTGTCTGAGTTTCTTTGCATATTTTAGATATTAGCTCCTTATTGGAAGTGTTGTTTGCAAATATCTTCTCCAACTCACTTGGTTGCCTCTTTGTTTTGTTGATGGTTTCTTTTTTGCTCTCCAGAAGTGTTTTAGTTTTTATAGTCCCATTCATTTATTTTGCTTTTACTTCCTTTGCCTTTGAGATCAAATTCATAAAATCCCCTCTGAACCCAATGTCCATAAGTTTAGTACCTATGCTTTCTTGTATGTAATTTATTGATTCAGGTCTTTCTCATATCCATTTTAGTTAGTTTTGGTATGTGGTGACAGATACTAGCAGTATAATTTCATTATTTTGCTGATGGCTTTCCAATTTTCCCAGCGTAATTTATTGAAGAGGCTTTTTTTCCTCCATTGTATGTTTTTGGTACCTTTGGTCAAAATTATCTGCCCAAATATCTGTGGGTTTGTTCCTGGGTTTTCAATTCTATTCCATTGGTTTCTGTGTCTGTGTTTTTATTATTGTCACTTTGTAGTATAAGTTGAAGTCAGGGGCTAATACCTTTGGCCATGTTCTTTTTTTCTCAATATTGCTTTCACTATTCGGGGTCTTTTGTGATTACATACAAATCTGATGATTTTTGTTATATGTTTTTTAAATGCCATTGGTATTTTGATGTGGATTTCAAAAGAACAGATATTAATTCATCTTTGAATGTTAGGTAGAATTCACTGGTGAAGCCATCCAGTCCAGGAATTTTGCTTTTGAGGAGGTTTTTGATGATTGTTTCAATTTTTTTACTGTAGACTGGTCTATTTAGATTTTCTAGTTCCTTGTGATTCAGTCTAGGAAAGTTACATATTACTAAGAACTTGTCCACTTCTTCTAGGTTATTGAATTTGGTGGCATATAGTCCTTCATAGTATTCTTGGATGATCCTTTGTATTTCTGTGGTATCCATCATAACTTCTCCTCTATCATTTCTGATTTTGTTTATTTATGCCTTTCTCTTTTTTCTTTAGTGAGTTTAACCAGGGATTTGTCAATTTTATTAAGCTTTTTAAAGAACTAGATCTTTGTTGCATTGATTTTTTTTCCTATAATCTCTTTGCTCTATTTCTTTCAATTCTGCTCTAATTTTTATTATACCCTTTTTTAATTAAATTTATTGAGATGACAATAGTTAATAAAATTACATGGGTTTCAAGTGTGCAATTTTATAATACATCATCTATGTATCACATTGTGTGCTCACTATCCAGAGGCAGTTCTCCTTCCATCACCATATATTTGACCCCCTTTCCCCTCCTCTACAGTTCTCCCTGCCCCCTTACCCTCTGGTAAGTACTAAACTGTTGTCTGTGTCTATGAGTTTTTGTTTCTTTATTTGTTTGTCTTGTACTTTTGTTGCTTTCAGTTTTATTTGGGTTTCATTTGTTCTTCTTTTTCTTGTTCTTTGACATTCAATATTTGGCTTTTTATTTTGGATTTCTCTTGTATCTTGAGATAATACTGTAATGATATAAACTTTCCTCTTACTACTGCTTCACAGCATGCCAAAGTGATGTATTTTCATTCTCATTTGTTTCTGTGTATTTTTTATTAGTTTCAGGTGTACAAAACAATGTAATAGTTCGACATTAACACCCCTCACAAAGTAATAACCCCCTCCCCCAACCTACTACCCCCCTTTGAAATCATATATCTTTCTATGCATTTTTTTTATTTCTCCTTTTATTTCTTCTTTGGTCGCATGTTGTTTAATCTGTACATATTTATGGTTTTTCCCACTTACTTTTTGCAGTTGATGTCCAATTTCAAACAATTGGATCACAGAATGTGGTTCGTATGATTTCAATCTTCTTAAATATGTTGAGGCTCGGGGAGGGGGTTGCAAGATGCGGAGTAGGTAAACTCTACGTTTACTTCCTCTCATGACCACATCAAAATTACAACTAAACTACACAACAACTATCATTTAGAATCACCTGAAGTCTAGGTGAACCAAAGCCCTACAACTAAGGGCATACAGAAGAAGCCATGTCTAGACTGATAGGTGGGCAGAGTTGTGGACCAGGTTGTTTCCACACCTGCATGTGGCAGTTAAAAATCAGGATGGATATATCAGCTGTGGAGTTCAACCCCCAGAGGAGCAAGGGTTCTAAGCCCCACTCCAAGCTCCCCAGCCCAAAGTTCCAGTGCCAGGAAGAGAACTCCCCATAAATTCTGGCTGTGAAAACCAGCAAAGCCTATGGCTGACTGAGTGAAGGGCAGCTCCAGTCCCAAGCACTCCTTTTTTTTTTATTAGTTTCAGGTGTACAAGACAATGTAATACTTAGACGTTCATCATTTATATCCCTCACACTGTGAACCCCTCTCCCCCCATCCATTATCCCTCCAACATCACACCGAGCCATCACATTATATATATAAAATTATAGTTGGCATTCATTAATGTTTAACTTCTGGTGTACAATGCCATGATCAAGCATCCACATTATCTCTGAGGTGGTCTCCCAAATAGGACGCATGTCCATCGGATACCCAACAAAATCTTTACAACATTATTGAATAAGTTCCCCAAATTAATTTTCAGAAAACCCTGAGGCCATCTCCAAGCACTCCTTTTAAAGTAAACGTGTACGGACTTACTCACTGATGGACTCACTCTTTGAGCTATAGTGCTGGGGCAGCAGCTGTATAGTTGCCAGGGACATACGGGGAAGAACTGAGTTGTCTAGCCTCAAGGCAAAGCCTGGAGGAGCAGCTTTTCCTGGACAGAGGAGCTGAAGGAAGCCATTGTTTCTTTGTTGAACTCAACCCCTCCTGGCGTGGAGTTGAAGATGGCTGCCATGTCTGAGTCTCCAATCAGCCTGTCTAACACCATAAGTTTGCCCTGCCCCTAGTGATTTCTGGAGATCCCACCCTAGTAAACTTTCATGCACACCCAAGCTGCTTCCAGTGTACGCTTTTCTGTTTAAACAACCTGTCCTGTCTCATACTGCAGACTTCCCTAAAATCTCTCAAGGGTTCACAAAACCCCAAAAAGGAGCATCAGGCTTTGCCATGTCCCATAACTCTTGTTGAGCAGTCTTAAGCCCAACACTAGCCACAGCCATTCTCAGTTCACAGGTGGAACTTTTGAGGTACATCCAAGCTCACCATGGGTGGCAGCCATCTGTGGATCGCCTTGTGGCTCATGCCAGGTGGCCCCGGGCATGGTAGAGGCTGTGGCTGAAATTGGTCTATGGTGGGACCTCTCCCCAGAGGACCTGGGAACTGGCACAACCAGAAGCCAGATTCAGACTGAGCTGGAGCATCACCTGGCCACCTCCAAGGATGACACAACCAAAGGGCAGACTGGGCAGGCACCAAAGCCCTGCTAGAGCATATCCTGATCTGTAAGGTCAGTCCCTGCACCACAGATCCCCCACTGTAGTCATGGGAAGTACTCACAACCAATCGGCCCAAGGGTCAATCTCTCTCATTGATGTGCAAATAGCAACCAAGGCTCAACTTCAACAGGAGGTCACACAACCCACACAAGAGACACACCTGGAGCAACTGGCTCTGGTGTCCAGGAAGATTGCGCCACTGGATCCCACAAGAAATCTACTATATAAAACGACTCTACTAAGACCAGGAGGCATAGCAGATCTGCCTAATTCATAGAAGCAAACACAGAAAGGAAGCCAAAATTGAGAGATAGAGAAACATTTCCCAAATAAAAGGACAGAACAGAGCTCTGGAAAAAATGACTAAACAAAATGGAAACAAGGAATCTACCAGATTCAGAGTTCAAAACACTGGTTATAAAGATGCCCAGTGGTCTCAGGGAGAACATCAACAGAGAGATAGAAAACATAAAAATAGAGATAGAAAACATTTTTAAAAAGTCAGAAATAAAGAATACAGTAACTGAAATGAAGAATACATTAGAGGGAATCAACAGTACCTTAGATGAAGCAGAGGATACAATCAGCGATTTAGAAGATAAAGTAGCAGAAAACACCCAATCAGAACCGCAAAAAGAAAAAGAATCCAAAAAATGAGAATAGTTTAAAGGGCCTCTGGGACAACATCAGGCATACCAACATTCACATCATGAGTGTACCCGAAGAAGAGAGCAAAAGGAACTGAAAATTGTTTTGGAGAAATAATAACAAAAAACTTTCCTAACCTGGTGAAGGAGATAGACATAAAAGCCCAGGAAGCACATAGAGTCCCAAACAAGATGAACCCAAAGAGGCCCACACCAAGACATATCATAATTAAAATGTTAAAGGTTAAAGACAAAGAAGAATTTTAAAATCAGCAAGAGAAAAGCTGTTTGTTCCCTACGAGGGAGCTCCCAGAACACTGTTGGCTGATATCTCAATGGAAACATTGCAGGCCAGAAGGGATTGGCAGGAAATATTAAAAGTGATGAAAAGCTGGGACCTACAACCAACATTACCCAGCATAGCTATCATTTAGAATGGAGGGACAGGTAAAGAACTTCACAGAAAAGAAAAAGCTAAAGGAGTCCATCACCAACAAACCAGTATTATGAGGAAAATTAAAGGGACTTTTTTAAAAGCAAAAAAAAAAAAATCAAAAATACAAATAATAAAATGGCAATAACTACATACAGTACTCATATCTCTGAACAATTACTTTCAATGTAAATGGATTAAGTGTTCCACTAGAGTGGCTGAATGGATAAGAAAAACAGGTCCCTTACATATGCTGCCTACAAGAAACTTCAGATCAAAAGACACAAACAGATTGAAAGTAAAAGGATGGGGAAAGATAT
Organism: Rhinolophus hipposideros; assembly: GCF_964194185.1. NCBI lineage: Eukaryota > Metazoa > Chordata > Mammalia > Chiroptera > Rhinolophidae > Rhinolophus > Rhinolophus hipposideros. The sequence goes on along the minus strand of NC_138046.1, from coordinate 85,566,886 downwards.
TTCATAAAAATGGAAATGGAAAAAAAATGGTGGGGTAACACAAAGTAAACTTTAAAACAAAGGCTACGTCAAGAGACAAAGAAGGACTTAGTCATCCCACTTCTGGGTATTTAACCGAAGAAACCCAAAATGCTACCTTGAGGGGACATGTGCATCCACATGTTCATTACAACATTGTTTACAATAGCAAAGATGTAGAGGTAGCCTAGGTGTCTATCGATGGATGAATGGATAAAGAGGAGGTGGTACATAAGTATATATAGTGGAATATTTTTCAACCATGGAAGATAATGGGTTCAATCTATCTGTTGCAGCACGATGGACGTGGAGAATATTGTGCTCAGTGGAGGACGTCTGACAGAGAAAGACAGATACAATGTGATTTTGCTTATATGTGGAATCTAAAGAACAAAATGAACAAAGAAACCAAACAGAAACAAACTCATAGATACAGAGGACATTTTAATGGTAGTCCAATGGGAAGGGGGTTAAGGGGTTGAGAGAAAAAGAGGATGGAATTAAGAACTACAAACTGGTTTTTACAAAGTAGTCATGGGGATATAGGGTATAGCATAATGAATATAGTCAACAATATTGTAATAACTAAGTATGATATCATATGGCTACTAGATTTATTGGGGTGATAGATGGAAGGGGGTTGGGGAACTGGGTGAAAATAGTGAAGGGATTAAGAAGTATAAATTGGTAGTTACAAATAGTCATGAGGATGTAAAGTAAAGCATAGGGAATATAGTCAATAATATGGTAATAACTATATATAGTGCCAGGTGGATACTAAACAAGTCATGAAATCTTTATGTTGTACACCTCAAATAATGTAAAATAACATTTAATGTAAAAATTAAAATAAAATTTCTTCATTGATTTAAAAAAATTTACTGAAGCTAGTTCTGTGTCCCAACATGTGGTCTACCTCTGAAAATGCTCCATATGCATTAGAGAAGATTGGGTAACCTGATGTTCTGGGATAAAAGGCTGTGTAAATTTCGATTATGTCCACTTTGTCTAAGGTATTATTTAAGGCTGCTATTTCTTTACTGATTTTCTGTTTGGATGATCTTTCCATAGCTGTCAATGGTGTGTTTAGGTCCCCTACTATAATTGTGTTTCTGTCAGTTTATCTCTTTAGTTCTGTTAGGAGTTGGTTTGTATATTTTGATACTCAGTGATTGAGGGCATATACCAGGAGGGCCAAAATAATGTATACACATGACTTGTATTCATTTTCTTATCAGCATATATATGAGTATTTCAATTTTTTTAAATAATAGTTTTATTTTTAATTACAGTTGATATACAATAGTATATTAGTTTCAGGTGTATAACAGTGATTAGACATTTATATACCTACGAAGTGATCACCACAATAAATCTAGCACCCATCTGATACCATATATAGTTATTACAATATTACTGACCACAACCTATATGCAATACCCTTCATCCACATGACAATTTTGTAACTACCAATTTGCACTTCTTAATCCCTTCACCATTGTCACCCTGCCCCAGCCCCTCTCCGATCTTTTACCCCAACAAATCTAGTATCCCACTGACACCATACATACTTATTACAATATTATTGATTATAATCTTTATGCTATACCCAGCATCCCCATAACTACATATATATATATATATATGTATATGTATATATATGTATATATATATAAATTATATAAATTATATATACAAATTATAGTTGGAAACCCCGTGGCCATCTTGTGGTTATAAACTATTTTCTAATCCCCTCACCTTCCCCCATATACCCACCCCCCCCCGCCCATCTAACAACCCTCAGTTTTTCCTTTTTGCCTCGAAAACTGTTTCTGATTAGTTCATTCACTTATTCTCTTCTTTAGATTCCGCATATAAGTGAGATCATATGGTACTTGTCTTTCTTTGTCTGACTTATTTCACTTAACATAATGTTCTCTAGGTCCATCCATGTTGTTGCAAATGGTAAGATTTCTTTCTTCTTTATGGCTGCGTAATACTCCATTGTATAAATGTACCACAGCTTCTTAATCCAGTCATCTACCAATGAGAATTTTGGTTGTTTCCATGTCTTGACTATTGTGTATAGTGCTGCAATAAACATAGGAGTGCATAAATATTTCTGAATTGGAGTTTTGGATTTCTCTGATAGATACCTAGGAGTGGAATTACTGGATCATAGGATAGTTCCATTGTCACATTTTTGAGATACCTCCATACCGTTTTCCATAGTGGCTGCACCAATCTGCAAACCCACCAACAGTGCACAAGAGTTCCCTTTTCTCCACATCTGCACCAGAACTTGTTGTTTCTTGATTTATTGATGATAGCTATTTTGACTGGGGTGAGGTGGTATCTCATTGTGGTTTTTATTTGCATTTCTCTGTTGGTTAGTGAGGTTGAGCATTTCTTCATATGTCTGTTTGCCATCTGGATGGCCTTTTTAGAAAAATATCTCTTCAAGACCTCTACCCATTTGTTAATTGGGTTGTTTGTTTTTTTGGACTTCAGTTGAGTGAGATTTTATAGATTTGTGATATTAACCCCTTATCAGATATATCATTGTCAAATATCTTTTCCCATTCAGTAGCATCACTTTTCTTTTATTGATGGTTTCCTTTGCTGTGAAAAAACTTTTTAGTTTGATGTAATCCCATGTGTTTATTTTTTCTCTTACTTCCCTCACGCGAGGGGATATATCAGTAAAAATACCACTCCGGGTAATGTCTGTGAAGTTTCTTCCTATATTTTCTTCTAGGTATTTTATGGTTTCAGATCTTACATTTAAGTCTTAAAGCAATTTTGAATTTGTTTTTGTATATGGTGTAAGGAAGTGGTCCAGCTTAATTTTTTTGCATGTGTCTGTCCAGGTTTCCCAGCACCATTTATTGAATAGACTGTCTTTACCCCATCGTACATTCTTGCTTCCATTGTCATAGATTAAATGGCCATATAGGCATGGATTTATTTCTGGACTCTCTATTCTGTTCCATTGATCTATGTGCTGTTTTTATGCCAGTACCATGCTGCTTTGATTACTGTAGCCTTGTAGTATAATTTGAACTCAGGTATTGTTATACCTCCCACTTTGTTCTTAATTCACAAGATTGCTGAGGCTATTCGGGGTCGTTTATGATCCCATATAAATTTTAGGGTTATAAGTTCTATTTCTGTGAAAAACGTCGTTGGTAGTTTGATAGGAATTGCTCTGAATATGTATGTTGCCTTAGGCAGTATGGACATTTTAAGTATATTAATTCTTCCTATCCAGAACCATGATATGGGTTTCCATCTATTTATATCTTCTTTCATTTCTGTCTTCAGTGTCTTATAATTTTCTGAGTACAGACCTTTTACTTCTTTGATTAAATTTATTCCCAGGTATTTTATAGTCTTTGAAGCAATTATAAATGGGATTGTGTTTTTAATTTCTCCTTCTGATTTTTTTATTATTGGCATATACAAATACAATTGATTTCTGAATATTAATTTTGTATCCTGCTACTTTACTAAATTCATCTATCAGCTCTAATAGTTTCTTGGTGGAGTCTTTAGTGTTGTCTTTATATAGTATCATATCATCTGCATATAATGATAATTTGACTTCCTCCTTACCAATTTGGATGCCTTTTATTGCTTTCTCTTGTCTGAATTCTGTGGCTAGAACTTCCAGCACTATGATGAATAGAAGCGGAGACAGTGGGCAACCTTGCCATTTTCCTGATCTTAGAGGGAATGGTTTTAGCTGTTCCCCATTGAGTATGATGTTAGTTGTGCATTTGTCATATATGGCCTTTATTTTGTTGAGATATGATCCCTGTATTCCCACTTCCTTAAGGGTTTTTATCATAAAGGGCTGCTGCATTTTATCAAATGCTATTTCTGCATCTATTGATATGATCATGTGATTTTTATTTTTCATTTTGTTAATGTGATGTATCACATGAAATGATTTGCAGATGTTGAACCACCCTTGCATACCAGGGATGAATCCCACTTGATCATGGTGTATGATCTTTTTAATGTATTGCTGAATTCTGTTTGCTAATATTTTGTTGAGGATTTTTGCATCTATGTTCATTAGAGATATCGGCCTGTAGTTTTCTTTTTTTGTGGTGTCTTTGTCTGCTTTTGGGATCAGGGTGATAGTGGCTTCATTAAAAGTGTTTGGGAGTCTTCCCTCCTTCTGGATTTTTTGGAAGAGTTTGAGGAGGATAGGTGATAATTCGTTTTTGAACGTTTTGTAAAATTCACCTGTAAAGCCATCTGGTCCAGGGCTTTTTTTTCTTGGGAGATTGTTGATTACTGATTCAATTTCCCTGATGGTAATCAGTCTATTCAGGTTCTCTGTTTCTTCTTGAGTTAGCCTTGGAATGTTGTACGCCTCTAGAAAATTGTCCATTTCTTCCAGGTTGTCAGACTTGTTGGCATATAGTTGCTCATAGTAATTTCTTAAAATGTTTTGTATTTCAGTGGTGTTTGTTGTCACTTCTCCTCTTTCATTTCTCATTTTATTAATTTGGGTCCTCTCTCATTTTTTAATGAGTCTGGCTAAAGGTTTGTCAATTTTGTTTATCTTCTCTAAGAACCAACTCTTGGATTCATTGATCTTTTTTATTGTTTTTCTGGTTTCTATTTCATTTATTTCTGCTCTGATGTTTATTATCTCCTTCCTTGTTCTCTTTTTGGGCTTATTTTGCTGTTCTTCTTCCAGATCCTTTAAGTGTGAAGATAAACTGTTCATTAGTAATGTTTCTTGTTTCTTTAGGTAGGTCTGCAATGCTATGAATTTCCCTCTTAGGACTGCTTTCACGGCATCCCATAGATTTTTGGTCATCGTGCTTTCATTTTCCTTTGTCTCGAGATATCTTTTGATTTCTTCCTTGATCTCCTGCTTGACCCATTCATTACTTAGTAATATGTTATTCAGCCTCCATGACTTGGTGTGTCTTCCAGTTTTTTTTCTGTAGTTCATCTCTAATTTCATAGCACTGTGATCAGAGAAGAGAATTGGTATGATTTCAATTTTCCTAAATTTATTAAGACTTGTTTTGTGGCCTAACATATGATCTATCTTGGAAAATGTTCCATGTGCACTTGAGAAGAACGTCTATTTTGCAGCATTGGGGTGAAATGCTCTGAAAATATCGATTAAATCCAAGTGGTCCAATGTATCATTTAAGGCTGTTGTTTCCATATTGATTTTCTGTCTGGAAGACCTGTCCCTTGTTGTCAGAGGTGTGTTGAAGTCCCCTACTATGATAGTGTTACTGTTGATCTCTGTCTTTATGTCAGTCAGTATCTGTTTTTTATATTTAGGTGCTCCTATGTTGGGTGCATAGATGTTTACTACGGTTATTTCCTCTTGTCGGATCAATCCCTTTATTATTATATAGTACCCATCTTTATCTTTTAATATGTTCTTCATTTTAAAGTCAATTTTGTCAGATATAAGTATTGTAACTCCAGCTGTTTTCTCACTTCCATTTGCATGAAATATCTTACTCCAACCCTTCACTTTCAGCCTGTGTGTGTCTTTTGATCGGAGGTGAGTCTCTTGTATACAGCATATACAAGGGTCTTGCTTTCTTATCCACTCAGCCACCCTATGTCTCTTGATTGGAGCATTTAATCTGTTTATATTTAAAGTGATTATTGATAGATACATATTTATTGCCATTTTTAAATTTGTAGTTATTGTTTTCATCTTTCTTCTATTTACAGAAGTCCTTTTAGTATTTCTTGCAATGCTGGCTTGGTGGTAATAAATTCCTTTAGCTTATTCTTTTCTGGGAAGCTCTTTATCTCTCCATCAACTTTAATGACAGCCTTGCTGGATAAAGCAATCTAGGTTGTAGGCCTTTGTTTTCCATCACTTTTAGTATCTCCTGCCACTCCCTCCTGGCCTTCAATGTTTCTGTAGAAAAGTCATTTGATAGTCTTATGGGAGTTCCTTTGTATGTAACCTGTCTTTCTCTTGCTGCTTTTAGGATTCTCTCTTTGTCTTTAAGCTTTGCCATTTTAACTATAATGTGTCTTGGTGTGGTCCTGTTTGGATTTATCCTGGTTGGAACTCTCTGCACTTCCTGGACTTGTATGTTGGTTTCCTTCATCAGGTTAGGGAAGTTTTTAGACATTATTACTTCAATCCCTTGCTTCCTCTCTTCACCTTCTGGTATTCCTATGATGCGCATGTTGTTGCACCTGATGTTATCCCATATAGGTCTCTTAAACCATCTTCCTTGTGTTTTATTCTTTTTTCTCTCTGTTGTTCTGTTTGGGTGATCTCTGCTAACTTGTCTTCTAAGTCGTTGATTGGATCCTCTGCTTCATCTAACCTGGTGGTAATTCCTTCAACTGAGTTCTTAATTTCGGTAATTGTGTTCTTTAGTTCTAACTGGTTGTTTGTTATGATTTCTACATCCTTCTTTATGTCATCTCTAAGCTCCTTAAACATTCTTATCACCAGTGTTCTGAAGTCTGTCTCTGATGGGTTGGTTACCTCTTTTCATTTGCTTCCACTTCTGGAGGTTTCTTCTGTTCTTTTATTTGGGACATGTTTCTTTGTTTCCCCATCCTGGCTGACTCTGTGTTTGCTTTGATGTATTTGGTATATCCCCTAGAGTTCTTATTTCTTGCTGGGATATCTTATGTAGTATGTGTCCTTTTTATTTGACTTGCACTACATAGTTCTTCTCCTCTGGGTGTGCTCCAAACGTGACTCTTGTGTTGTGTATATTGTCCTGTTAAAGAAGATCTTTAATTGCTTTTTGCTTGTGAGTAGGTGGGGTTAACTCCCAGGCTGACTAGTTGAGACTTGGCTCTGCTCACCACAGGTTGTTCTGCTGAGTGAGGTTTGACCACTTAAATGTGGTTTGTCCTCTATGGGCTCTTGTGCCTGTAGAGAATTCCCTCTGGGTGTGTGACTTGTTGGTCAAATCAGGTAATACTCTGGTTTGGTCTGATAATGGCTTCTGGAGATGTTGAATCTTGTGCCTCTTAAGCTGGGCCCTGGTAGGGCAATTTCAGAAAAAAGCAAATCAAGCACAACAACAAGAACAACAACAACAAAGAAAAAAATCAAATACGTTTACATGTAAAAACACCTGATAACCCCCACTCAACGCAGACAAAGATATCAAAGATACAAAGACAAAACAAAGCAAAACAAAAAGCAGCACCAGTCTTCGCTTAAGTCCACCAAGTAATCTCCAGGTTGTCCTCTGCTATACCAAAGAGTACCCTGCCTCTTACACAGGCAGAACTAGTCACCTGGTGCCCAGAGTGACTTTGGGACTGTAGATTTAAGTGTGTGGGGCTGGTAGGGCTGGATGATAGTTTTTACAAAGTCACTTCAGTTTCTACCCTTGCCTGCACATATACACACTGAGAATAGCAACACCAGCACTGTGTCCAGTACTCCTGAGTCTTAGGGCACTTCTTCGGTGTGTGTGTAGGAGGGGACGGGCGGGAGATTTCTAAGCTGCTGAAAGCCGGGAGCTTCGTCTGCTGCTTACTGCTGATCTCTGGGAGTGTCTCCACAGTTCCACTTGCCTCGCCCTAGGCTGGCCAGAAAGGGTGGGGGCTGGCGGTGGAGGAGTCTCTTCTCTCCTAGCCCAGCCAAAATCACACTCTTCCCAGCCTCTTCCCTGGGTCAGAGCTGCCTGTCAGTCTTCCCAGAACCTGAGCACTATGGTCCCAGTAATCTGACACTACTCCTCAGTTCAGGGGCCATTTTAAGTCTCTGGAAGGGCGGGGATAAGATTGGAGGAGCCGGGGGAGGGGCCCAGGTATGGAGTCTGTGTTTTTTGTCCGCCCTAGGGCCCATCAAGCTGCCAGTGCTGCGCGCGATCAGCTGTGGGACGCAGGGAAAGAGCCCACCTCCTGGCTTTTGTGTTATCTGTTCCGCTCTGGGGTCCCATGCTTCTTGCCTGCCGCGTTACCGCTGCCCCAGCCGCCGCCACCGCAGCTACCGCCAGCCACAACTCCACCGCAGGACCGTGCTTTTCCACTCCGCTCCCTTCCTTCTTCCCCTGCTCGCCCAATTTTCACACCTTCAAGTAATCCTTCCACGAATCTCTTAGCTGTTCTGCGTGACGAGCAAAGTGTTCTTTGATGTGTCCCGTTTGTAATAAGATCCGGAGTAGAACTCAGAAAGTGTGTCCCGCTGCCGCCATTCCTATGACGTCACTCTGAGTATTTCAATTTTAATATACATTTTTTCCTTTTTTAAAATGTGTATACCTGGATACATCTTGAGATTATTATGCTAAGCAATATAAGTCACACAGAAAAAGTCGAGAACTATATGATATCACTGATATGTGGGATATAAAAGTGAAAGCAAAAAAGGAACAAGACAAACAAATACAGAACAAAACTCATAGACACAAACAGTGGTTACCAGAGGGTAAGGGGGAAAGGGATGGTAGATGAGGATAAAGAGGATGAAATATATTGTGATGGAAGGAGAACTGACTCTCGGTGGTGAACACACAGTGTGATATATAGATGATGTATTACAGAATTATACACCTAAAATCTATGCAAATTTACTACCAATTGTCACTCTAATAACCTTTAATTAAAAAAATATATCAGTCACATCATAAAAATGGTGGGATGAGGTGAGCCTCTTGAAATCTCCCCTGGAATTTACAACAAATTGACCAACTATAACTCCACAATGGACTCCCTACGCAGCAGACTAAGAGGGACACTATTGAAATAACCTAAAGGTGGGTAATTTGCGCGAGTGGGGGAGGACGAAATGGAGAAGTGCAGAGACGGAGCCAGGTGGGCTCAAGACACAGACCTAACTCAGTGCTCCGAGCTCGCTGCATCCCAGAACTACCGCAGCTGCGGGAGAGGGAAGAACTCTGACTACTAGGGCTCCACTTATGGCCACAGCGCTGAGGGGGCAGCATATAACACAGCTGAACCCAATGCTCACGGCCTCAGAGACCTCAGAGAAAAGACTGAGGGAAGAAGAGTGAAAATGGAGGTTTCAGCCCTCACTGCCTAGTAGAGAACGGAAGCCTTAGGCACTGAACCTAGCTACCCCCTCCCTACCTCCCAGAGCTCGGCTCCCCCTACCTGCCAAGTACTATAAGCAGAAGGGTGGCAGTGTAATATCAAAAGAACTATATTTGCAGTTCTGAGAACTGTGGTGCGCAGACGTAGACTTGCAACGCAATTAGTTCCAGAAAAGGGGAGGGAGCCATGAAAGCCAGGCTGGCTGTGGCTGTGGTTGCCGTCATTACTCTGGGCCACCCTCACAACCAACTACGCCCCTATCCCCACCTATCTGGGCAAATCCCTGCAGGAGTAAACAGAACTGTTGAAACACAAGGGCTCTGAATTTGGTGCAGGAAGAGCTTTCGAACTTCAAAAGCACTCTGCATCCCGACAGAGATGTGGTGCCCTATGAACCAGGAAAACTGTTAAAAGAGGAGAAGCCCGCCATCCAGGCAATCCCTCCATTGTGTGAGAAGCTGGAATAGTACAGAGAAAATGTAACACTAAAGTATGAGAGAGAATAAGAGGCTGCAGTCGGAGAAAAAAATAAAACATTCTACCAGCACCTACTGGAAAACAAAAGAAAGACCTCCTCCTATCAATCTGTTGCAGAACCCACTCCTGTAGATGTCTAGGAAGACAAATAATAAATCATTAATTGCCATGAATAGCCAAGGAAACAAGACAGCTCAGATAGAAAACGAAAACTCTACAGAAAATAAAATTAAAGATGTGGAAATATGTGACTTAAATGACAGACAATTCAAGATTGCAGTTATGAAAAACCTCAACAAGATGCAAGAAAACACAGAAAGGCAGTTTAATGAACTCAGAAACACAATCAAAGAACAAAATGAACATTTTCCCAAAGAGATTGAAAATTGAAAAAGAACCAAATAGAATTACTGGAGACTAAGAACTCAATAGAGGAAATGAAGCTTAGGTAGTAGAGTTGACAGATGGAGGAAAGAATCAGTGACATCGAAGATAGGAACCTGGAAATTACACAGATGGAAGAAGAAAGAGACTTGAGACATAAAAGAAATGAAAGAACTCTACAAGAACTTCATGATCCCATCAGAAAGAATAACCTAAGAATAATGGGAGTACCAGAAGGAGAAGAAGGGAAGAAGGGAACAGAAAGTGTATTCAAACAAATAGTCTATGAGAACTTCCCAAGCTTGACGAAACAACTGGATCCTCGAATCCAAGAAGCAAATAGAACACGTAATTACCTCAATCCCAACAGGCCTTCTCCAAGGCACATTGTATTGAAGCTGTCAAAAATCAACGACAACGAAAGAATCCTCAAAGCAGCCAGGGAACGGAAGACAGCAACCTACAAAGGAAAGCCCATCAGATTATCATCAGATTTTTCAGCAGAAACTATATAAGCCAGGAGGGAATGGAACCAAATATTCAAATTATTGAAAGAGAGAAATTATGAGTCAAGAAAAATATAGCAAGTAAAGGTATCCTTTAGATTTGAAGAACGAATAAAGACATTTCCAGACATACAGAAGCTGAGGGAATTTTCTAACACACGATCTGCACTACAAGAAATAGTAAAGGAGGCTATTCGAACACTAAAATGGACAATTTGTGGCAACCAAAACACAAAAAGAGGGAGAGAAAAGGCCTGAACCGCAATATGGCAACAGAGAATCTAAGCATGCTGAAGAAAATGGAATACTCTAAATTTCAAACTTTCTTTTACATAAACTTAATAGTAACCAGTCAAAAAAAAATATCCAGAACTGAAATGTATACTGTAATGAAAGAAGAAACAGAGAGAAAAATCACATAATACAACCACACAGAAATAATAGACAACAACAAAAAGGCAAGAAACAATGGAGACACAGTCTTCACAGAAAACTACAGATAGAATGATAGGAAATCCTCACATATTAATAATCACCCTAAGTGTAAATGGACTGAACTTACCAATAAAAAGACACAGAGTAGCAGATTGGATAAAAAAACTAAACCCAACCATCAGCTGCCTCCAAGACACACATCTCAGCAACTGGGACAAACATAGACTCAAGTGAAAGGGTGGAAATTGACACTCCAAGCAAATGGTACCCAGAGAAAATCAATGGTAGCCATTCTGATATCAGATGAAACATACTTCACAGTAAGAAAGGTAACAAGAGACAAAGATGGACATTTCATAATGGTAAAGGGTGCTATACAACAAGAAGACATAACAGTCATCAATATTTAACCCCTCAATCAGGGAGCACCGAAATATACCAGGCAACTACTAACAGAACTAAATAGAGAAATTGACCAAAACACAATTATACTAGGGGACCTAAATACATCATTGAGAGCTACGAATACATCATACATACAGAAAACAAATAAAGAAATACCAGCCTTAAAGGACACATTAGATGAAATGGACATAAATGACATTCATAGAGCAATTCATCCTAAAATATCAGACTGTACATTTTTTTCTAATGTACATAGAACATTCTCAAGGATAAACCACATATAGGGACATAAAGCTAGCCTCAGCAAATTTAGGAACATTGAAATCATACCGAGCATATTCTCTGATCACAAAGCTTTGAAATTGGATATCAACTGCAAAAAGAAAGCAGGAAAAAACACAAAAACATGGAGATTAAACAACATACTTTTCAAGAACGACTGGGTCAAAGAAGAAATTAGAGGAGAGATCAAAAGATACATAGAAACAAATGACAATGAAAATACATCCTACCAAAATTTTTAGGCTGCAGTGAAAGCAGTTTTAGGATGGAAATTTATATCATTACAGGCCTATCTGAAGAAACAAGAAAAATCCCAAAAATAACCTCACGTTACACCTTAAATAACTAGCAACAGAAGAACAAGTGAAACCAAAGGTCAGCAGAAGAAAGGAAATAACAAAAACCAGAGCAGAGCTAAATGAAATACAGAACAAAGAGACAATAGAAAAAAATTAATGTGACAAAGAGCTGGTTCTTTGAAAGATTAATAAAATTGACAAACCCTTGGCTAGACTCACTAAGATAAAAAGAGAGAAGACACTAATCAACAAAATCAGAAATGAAAAAGGGGAAGTTATCACGGATGCCACAGAAATACAAAGGATCATCCAAGAATACTATGAAGGGCTACATGTGACCAAATTCAATAACCCAGAAGACATGCACAACTTCTTAGAAACATATAGCCTTCCAAGCCTGAACCATGAAGAACTGGAAAATCTAAACAACTGATCACCAGTAACGAAATTGAATCAGTCATCCAAAACCTTCACAAAAGCAAAAGTCCTGGACCAGATGGCTTCACTAGTGAATTCTACAAAGCCTTCAAAGAAGGTCTAATGTCAATCCTGCTCAAACTTCCAAAAAACTGAAGAAGAGACAGTACTCCCTAACTCATTTTATGAGGCCAACATTACCCTGATACCAAAACCTGATAAGGATAACACAATAAAAGAAAACTGAAGAACAATATCTCTGATGAATACAGATGCAAAAATCCTAAACAAAATTTTACCAAATCGAGTGCAACAATCCATGAAAAAGATTATTCATCACGACCAAGTGGGGTTAATCCCCGAGGCACAAGGATGGTTCAACATCCTCAAATCCATCAAGGTGATACATCACTTAAACAAAGTAAATGACAAAAATCATATGACTATATCAATTGATGCAGAAAATGCAGTTGACAAGATACAACATCCATTTATGATTAAAACACTTAATAAAATAGGTATAGAAGGAAAATACCTTAACATAATAAAGGCCATATATGACAAGCCCTCAGCTAATCTCATAATTAATGGTGAAAAACTAAAGCCCTTTGTTCTACGTTCAGGAACACAACAGGGCTGTCCCCTATCACCTCTGCTTTTCAACATAATGTTGGAAGTCCTCCCAGAACCATCAGGCAAGAGGAAGACATAAAAGGCATCCAAATAGGGAATGAAGAAGTTAAATTGTCACTCTTTGCAGATGACATGATGCTATAGAGAGAAAAGCGTAAATACTCTACCAAAAAGCTATTAGAAACAATCAACGCATACAGTACAGTTGCTGGCTACAAAATCAACATACAAAAGTCCATTGCATTCCTATATACTAACAATGAAATCTCAGAAAAAGAAATAAAAAAAACTCCGTTTGAAATGGCAGCTAAAAGAATAAAATACCTAGGAATAAACTTAACCAAGGATGTGAAAGACTTAATGCTGAAAACTATAAGACATTTTTAAAAGAAATTGAAGAAGACACAAAGAAATGGAAAGACATTCCGTGCTCATGGATTGGAAGAATCAACATAGTTCAAATGGCCATATTACCCAAAGGAATATACAGATTAAATGCAATCCCCACCTAATCACAATGGCGTTTTTTAAATAAATAGAACAAAAAACCATCAGATCTTTTTGGAACCACAAAAGACCCCGAATAGCCAAAGCAATCTTAAGAAAAAAGAGCAACGCTGGATGTAACTCACTCCCTGACTTTAGCTAGTACTACAGGGCAACAATAATCAAAACAGCATGGTATTGGCAGAAAAACAGACACATAGACCAATGGAATAGAATTGACAACCCAGAAATAAAACCTCATAAATATGGACAGAAAATTTTTAACAAAGAAGCCAAAACATGTAATGGAGAAAAGACAGTGTCTTCAATAAATGGTGCTCTGATAATTGGAAATCAACGTGCAAAAGAATGAAACTGGACTGCTATGTGTCACCATGTACCAAAATTAATTCAAAAATGGATCAAAGACTTACACATAAGACCTGAAACAATAAACTGCATAGAAGAAAACATAGGTACTAAACTTATGGACCTTGTGTTCAAAGAGCATTTCATGAATTTCATTCCAAAGGCAAGGAAAGTAAAAGCTAAAATAAATGAATGGGACTATGTGAAACTTAAAAGCTTCTGCATAGCAGAAGAATCCATTGACAAAATAAAGAGACAACCAACTGAATGGGAGAAGATTTTTGCAAACAGTGCCTCCGATAAGGGGTTGATATCCAAAATATACAAGGAACTCGTGCCACTCAACAACGAAAACACAAACAACCCAATTGAAAAATGGGCAGAGGGCTTGAAGAGACATTTCTCCAAAGGGGACATAGAAATGGCAAATAGACATATGAAAAAAAATGTTCAACATCAGTAATCATTACAGAAATGCAAATGAAAACCACAATGAGATATCACCTCATCCCAGTTAGAAAGGCTATCATCAACAAGACAAATAGTAACAAGTGCTGAAGAGGCTGTGGAGAAAAAGGAACCCTCACATAGTGTTGGTGGGAATGCAGACTGGTGCAGCCGCTATGGAATTCAGGGTGGAGGTTCCTCAAAAAATTACAAATACAATTACCATATGACCCAGCAGTCCCTCTTTTGGGTATCTACCAAAAAAATCTGAAAACAGTTATCCATAAAGACAATTGTGCTCCAATGTTCATTACAGCTTTATTTACGATGGCCAAGACATGGAAACAACCAAAATGTCCTTCAATAGATGATTGGATAAAGAAGTTGTGATATATATACGCAATGGAATACTATTCGGCAGTCAGAAAAGATGAAATAGGACCATTTGTGATAACATGGATGGATCTTGAGATTATAATGCTAGGCGAAATAAGTCAGACCGGAAAAGCAGTGAACCATATAATTTCACTGATATTTGGTGTATAAACCAAAAACAACAAAAGAACAGGATAAACAAATGACAAACAAAAAGTCATAGACACAGACAATAGTTTAGTGGTTACCAGAGGGTAAGGGGGGCAAGGGTTGGTAGATGAGGATAATTGGGATCAAATATATGGTGATGAAAGGTGAACTGACTGAGCGGTGAACACATGATGTGATTTATAGATGATGTAATACAGAATTGTACACCTGAAATCCACATAACTTTACTAACAATTGTCACCTCAATAAACTTTATTGGAAAAAATAAAATTTACCATCTGACTTAAAAGAAACTTGTATACAATGTTTTGGCACCCTCTGTACTTTGATAAGTATTATGTCTTCTTGTATTGTCCCGTTGATCTTTATGGGATGTCCATCTTTGTCTCTTGTTACTTGTTTTTATCCTGAATTCTGTTTTGTCTGATATAAGTATGAATACACCTGATATTCTCTGGCTGCCATTTTTTTGGAGTATCGTTTTACACCCTTTTATGTGAGTCTATATTTGTCTTTGTAGCTTAGATGTGACTTTTGGAGGCAGCATATGGTTGAGGTTTTTTTTCAGCCAGTCTTCTACTCTGTGCCTTTTTATTGGTGAGTTTAGTCCATTAACATTTAGGGTGATTATTGATATATGAGGATTTCCTAAAGCTTTTGATTTCTGGTAGCTTGGTGTCTCCATTGTTTCCTTACCCTTCTGTTTCTGTCTGTTATTTTAGTTTAGTGCTATTCTATGTTTTTTTTCTCTGTTTTCTCTTTTTATTGTTGTTATTTGTCTCAGTTTTGAATTTTTTATATATGGTTACCATTAAGTTTATGTAAAAGAAAATTTCATATATACTGCATTCGTTTTTCTTATGCATTCATTTCCATTACCCTTTTCAAGTTGAGACCTTTACCTCTTCCCCTTTTATGTTTTTGTTGTCACAAATTATCCCTATTTATTTTGTGAGTTCATTTCAGAGTTGTGGTAACAATTGTCTTCTCTTTTTCGTTTCTTGTTTTTACCTCCTTTGCGCTTTATGTTATATTTAAATATATACTGCCCTACTGTGAATAAGGGTTGCCATTTTCTGATTTGTCTGTCTGTTAATCATCTACTCATAGTTGTTTATCCTTTTGTCTTTTTGTTTCAGGTAGAATAACCTTCTTCAGTATTTCCTGTAACACAGGCCTTGTGGTGGAAAATTCCCTCATCTTCCTTATGTCTGGAAACATCCTTATTACTCCTTTATATCTAAAGGATAACTTTACTGACTACATTAATTTTGGCTGATAATTTCTTTCTTTCAATAGTGTGAGTGTTTGATTCTACTCCCTCCTATCTTGTAGAGTTTCTACTGTAAACTCAGATGATAATCTAATGGGCTTTCCTTTATAGAATACCAGCTTCTTTTCCCTGACTACGTTGAGAATTCATTCTTTGTCATTAATTTTTTTTTGTCATTAATTTTTGATAGATTTTATATAATGTGTCTTGGAGAGGCCTTTTTATTTTTTTTTCTTCTAATATTTTCAAATTTATTTAATACATTTTATATTACATATTTCCAATTTTACTATATATACAGTGTTGTAGTATAATTTCAATAAAGATCCAGGAGTAACTTTATGTATAATCTTCCTGACACTTTTCCAAAAAATATAAGAATAATGTGTACAGTATTTTTAAAATGTCATTAAAATACAATAGCCATACTGAGGACAAGAGGACAAGATGTTTTACTTCAGAAACAAACAATAAATATATGCATATATTTTAGCTTTTTCCTTGTTGAGGGGACCTAAAACTGATACAACCTCTCATACATCATGAAATCTCACTTTTTCATGTTCACAAGTTTTAATTTTGGCATTGCTGAATCTATGGCCCCTTTTCATTTTGATTGGTGCCTTTTGGATCTGGTTTAAAAATATTTTTCTGTATCCAAGGTGCTTAATCTATTCTCATACATTTTCTTCTAGTTATAATATTTTCTTTCCACATACGGGTTTTTAATTCTTTCTGCATATATTCTGTACATGGCACAATGCCTTTTTTAAATTTGATTTTATTTCTTTAATTTCAGGAAATTTTTTTATGCATTTGAGTATGTTTACTTTCATTTGTTAGTTTTTTTATGAACCCAGTTTTGTCTATGTTTGTCTTTATACCTATCCTTTATTGTTGTATTTTCTGTCCATTCTGTATGTGAGTTTTTCATCAGGTTTAGCTAGCATTTATATATATTCAGATTATTCATTTTATTTTAGTTGTTTTTAATATTAATTGATCTCTTTTTAATTAAATTTTGTTTTCCTTTCTACTACCCTCTAAGCTCCACTAGCTCATGTTTTAATCATCTTTGTCTTATTACCTTTTCTCGTCTCTTTTGAACCTTCAAATCAGTTCTTTCGGGTTTTTCTTTTAAGTGTTCACCTTGTCTGTAGTATACGTTTTTCCTTTTTTTTTCTTTTTTTATTAGTTTCAGGTGTACAAGACAAGGTATGGAGAGGCCTTTTTAGATTGAGATAATTAGTTCTGTTTGCTTCTTTCATTCAAGGTTTCACTTCTTTCTGTAGGTTTGGGAAGTTTTCATCGAATGTTTGAATAAGCTGTGTTCCCTTCTCCCTTTCTTCTCCATCTGGTATAGCCATTACTCTATTTATTATTACTATTATTGCATTATATCCCTTTAGTCTCCTTTAATTTGGAACAGTTCTTTCTTCCTTTTTTCTTTCTTTACAAATTTTCACGTTTTTATTTTTTTTTAACATTTTATTAGTTTCAGGTGTGCAAAACAATGTAATAGTTAAACATTTATCATTTGTATCCCTCACACAAACAACTCCCCTTCCCCCATCCACTACGCCTCTGACATCGCACACAGCCATTACATTTCCACTGGCTCTATTCCAAATATTGTACTCCGCTTCTTGTGTGTATATATATATATATATATATATATATATATATATATACACACATACATACATACGTATGTATGTATGTATGTATGTATATATAATTGTAGTTGATATTCATCACTGCTCAGCTTCACCTTCAGGTGTACAATGCAGTGATCAGGCATCTACATCATCCTGATGTGGTATCCCTAATGAGACAAGTGTCCATCGGATACCCTACAAAATCTTTACAACATTATTGATTACATTCCCTAAATTGACTTTCATATCCCTGTGGCAAAGAATCAGTGATGGCGAAGACAGAAATATGGAAATGATGCAGGCAGAAGAATAATTATTCTTATACTGCTCTTCCTAATGGAGTCAGATAGTTTTTGTAGACTTCTTTGATTTCTTTCAACTCTCAAATCTGTCTCTTATTCCGCCAGCATCATTTCAACATTACTGTCTTCCCTATCACTGATTCTTTCCATCATCTGGTCAACTCTATTTCGTAAGCTTGCTATTTCATTCTTCGTCTCTTTTATTCATTTCCTTGCATCCAGAATTTCTATTTAGTTCCTTTATAATCTTTCAGTCTCTTTGGTAAACTATTCCTTTTGCTTGCTGATTTTATTTCTGAGTTTATTAAATTGTCTATCTGAATTTTCTTGCACCTTCTTGAGGTTTTTCAGAACTGCAATCTTGAATTCTCTGTCATTGAAGTCACATATTTCCATGTCTTAAATTTATTCTCCGGAAATTTTTCATTGTCTTTCTTTTTAAAAAAAAAATATTGTGGTGACAATTGTTAGTGAAATTACATAGATTTCAGGTGTACAATTCTGAATTACATCATCTATAAATCCCATTGTGCGTTCACACTCAGAGTCAGTTCTCCTTCCATCACCATATATTTGATCCCCCTTACTCTCATCTCCCTCCGACCAACACCATTACCCTCTGGTAACCACTAAACTATTGTCTTTGTCTATGAGATTTTGTTTCTCATTTGTTTGTCTTGTTCTTTTATTGTTTTTGGTTTATATATGACATATCAGTGAAATTATAGGGTTCTCTGATTTTTCGGTCTGACATATTACACTTACCATTACACTCTCAAGTTCCATGCATGTTTTCACAAATGTTCCTATATCATCTTTTCTTACCACTGAATAGTATTCCATTGTGTATATATACCACAACTTCTTTATCCATTCATCTATCGAAGGACATTTTGGTCGTTTCCATGCCTTGGCCACCGTAAACAAAGCTGCAATGAATATTGGAGCATACGTGTCTTTATGTATAAATGTTTTCAAAATGTTGGGTAGATACACCGGAGAGGGAGTACTGGGTCATATGGTAATTCTATTCGTAATTTTTTGAGGAACCTCCACACTGCCTTCCATAACGGCTGCACAAGTCTGCATTCCCACCAACAGTGTATGAGGGTTCCTTTTTCTCCACAGCCTCTCCACACTAGTTACTATTTGTCTTGTTGATGATAGCCATTCTGACTGGGGTGAGGTGATATCTCATTATGGTTGTTATTTGCATTTCTCTGATGATTAGTGATGTTGTGCATTTTTTCATATGTCTATTTGCCATTTGTATGTCCTGTTTGGAGAAATGTCCCTTCAGGTCCTCTGCCCATTTTTCAATTGGGTTGTTTGTTTTTTTCTTGTTGAGCTTCATGAGTTCCTTGTATATTTTGGATATTAGCCCCTTATCGGAGGCACTGTTTGCAAAAATCTTCTCCCATTCAGCTGGTTACCTCTTTATTTTGTCGATGGTTTCTTTTGCTGTGCAGAAGCTTTTAAGTTTCACATAGTCCCATTCGTTTATTTTAGCTTTCACTTCCATTGCCTTTGGAGTCAAATTCATAAAGTCCTCTTTGAACTCAAGTTCCATAAGTTTAGTACCTATGTTTTCTTCTATGCAGTTTATTGTGTCAGGTCTTATGCTTAAGTCTTTGATCCATTTTGAATTAATTTTGGTACATGGTGACAGATAGCAGTCCAGTTTCATTCTTTTGCACGTGGCTATCCAATTCTCCCAGAACCATTTATTGAAGAGGCTGTCTTTCCTCCATTGTATGTTTTTAGCTTCTTTGTCAAACATTATCTGTCCATATTTATGTGGTTTTATTTCTGGGTTCTAAATTCTATTCCATTGGTCTATGTGTCTGCTTTTCTGGCAATACCATGATGTTTTCATTATTGTAGTCCTGTAGTACAAGCTAAAGTCAGAGAGTGCGATACCTCCAGTATTGTTCTTTTTTCTTAAGATTGCTTTGGCTATTCGGGGTCTTTTTGGTTCCGAACAAATCTGCTGATTTTTTGTTCTATTTTTTTAAAAAATGCCATTGGGATTTTGATGGGGATTGCATTCAATCTGTATATTGCTTTGGGAAATATGGCCATTTTAACTATGTTGATTCTTCCAATTCATGAGCACGGAATGTCTTTCCATTTCTTTGTATCTTCTTCAATTTCTTTCAAAAATGTCTTATAGTTTTCAACATATAGGTCCTTCACATCCTTGGTTAAGTTTGTTCCTAGGTATTTTATTCTTTTTGCTGCAAGTGCAAAGGGAATTGTTTTTTATATTTCTTTTTCTGAGATTTCAGCGTTAGTATATAGGAATGCAATGGACTTTTGTATGTTGATTTTGTAGCCGGCAACTTTACTGTATTCGTTGATTGTTTCTAATAGCTTTTTGGTCGAGTCTTTAGGGTTTTCTATATATAGCATCATGTCATCTGCAAAGAGTGATAATTTCACTTCTTCATTCCCAATTTGGATGCCTTTTATTTATTTCTCTTGCCTGCTTGCTCTGGCAAGGACTTCCAACACTATGTCGAAAAGCAGAGGTGATAGCGGACAGCCCTGTCGTGTTCCTGAACGTAGAGCAAAGGGCTTCAGTTTTCCACCATTAATTATGAGATTAGCTGAGGGCTTGCCATATATGGCCTTTATTATGTTATTTTCCTTCTATACGTATTTTATTAAGTGTTTTAATCAGAAATGGATGTTGTATCTTTTCAAATGCTTTTTCTGCATCAATTGATATAATCATATGATTTTTCTCCTTTATTTTCTTTATGTGATTTATCACATTGATGGATTTGCGGATGGTGAACCATCCTTGTGCCCCGGGGATGAACCCCACTTGGTCGTGATGAATAGTCTTTCTAATGCGTTGTTGTATTCGATTTGCTAGAATTTTGTTTATGATTTTTGCATCAGTATTCATCAGATATATTAGACAGGAGTTTTGTGTGTGTGTGTGTTGTCCTTACCAGGTTTTTGTATCAGGGTAATGTTGGCCTCATTAAATGAGTTAGGAGGTTCTGTCTCTTCTTAAATTTTTTGGAAGAGTGTGAGCAGGATTGGTATTAGATCCTCTTCGAAGGTTTGGTAGAATTCACTAGTGAAGCCATCTGGTCCCGGACTTTTGCTTTTGGGAAGGTTTTGTATGATTGATTCAATTTCGTTACTGGTGATCGGTCTGTGTAGTATTTCCAGTTCTTCATGGTTCAGCCTTGGAAGTCTATATGTTTCTAAGAACTTGTCCATTTCTTCTAGGTTATTGAATTTGGTGGCATAAAGTCCTTCATAGTATTCTTGGGTGATCCTCTGTACTTCTGTGGTGTCTGTGATAACTTACCCTTTTTCATTTCTGATTTTGTTAATTAGTGTCTTTACTCTTCTTATCTTAGTGAGTCTAGCCAAAGGTGTGTCAATTTTGTTAATCTTTTCAAAGAACCAGCTCTTTATCACATTAATTTTTTCTGTTGTCTTTTTGTTCTCTATTTCATTTAGTTCTGCTCTGATTTTTGTTATTTCCTTTCTTCTGCTGACCTTGGGTTTCACTTATTCTTCTTTTTCTAGTTCTTTAAGGTGTAACATGAGGTTATTTATTTGGGATTTTTCTTGTTTCTTGAGATAGGCCTGTAATGATATAAATTTCCATCTTAAAACTATTTTCGCTGCTACCCAAAAATTTTGGTAAGATGTATTTTCATTGCCATTTGTTTCTATGTATCTTTTGATCTGTCCTCTAATTTGTTCTTTGACTTACTCGTTCTTTAAAAGTATGTTGTTTAATATCCACACATTTGTGTTTTTCCCTGCTTTCTTTTTGCAGTTCATATCCAATTTCAAAGCCTTGTGATCAGAGAATATGCTTGGTATGATTTCAATCTTTTTAAATTTTCTGAGGCTGATTTTATGTCTGAATGTATGGTCTATCCTTGAGAATGTTCCGTGTACACTTGAAAAGAATGTATAGTCTGATGTTTTAGGATGAAGTGCTGTATATATGTCAATTATGTCCATTTCATCTAATGTGTCATTTAGGGCTGCTATTTCGTTATTTATTTTCTGTTTGGATGATCTATCCATAGCTGTCAATGATGTATTTAAGTCCCCTAGTATAATTGTGTTTTGGTCAATTTCTCCTTCAGTTCTGTTAGCATTTGCTTGGTATATGTCGGTGCTCCCTGATTGGGGGCATAAATATTGATGACTGTCATGTCTTCTTGTTGTATAGTCCACTTTACCATTATGAAATGTCCATCTTTGTCCTTTGTTACTATTTTCACCATGAAGTCTGTTTCATCTGACATCATTATGGCTACACCTAATTTCTCTGGGTACCATTTGCTTGGAGTGTCAATTTCCACCCTTTCACTTGAGTCTATGCTTGTCCTTATAGCTGAGGTTTGTCTCTTGGAGACAGCATATGGTTGGGTTTAGTTCTCTGATCCAATCTGCTACTCTGTGCCTTTTTATTGGTGAGTTCAATCCACTTACATTTAGGGTGATCATTGATACGTGAAGATTTCCTGTCATTCTATCTTTTATTTCCTGGTAAGGCTGTGTCTCCATTGTTTCTTTGCCTTTTTGCTGTTGTCTTTATTTCTGTGTGGTGGTATTCTATGATGTTTCCCTCTGTTTCTTCTTTTATTACAGTACATATTTCAGTTCTGGATTGTTTTTGAGTGATTACCCTTAAGTTTATGTAAAAGAAAGTTGGATATTTAGAGTATTCCATTTTCTTCAGCACGCTTACTTTCTCCCCTCCCATATTCCGGTTTTGGCCTTTACTCTCCCCCTTTATATGTTGCCAGAAATTGTCCCTGTTGATGGTGGTCGAATGGCCTACTTTAGTATTTCTTGTAGTGCAGGTCGTGTATTAGAAAATTCCCTCAGCTTCTGTATGTCTGGAAAGCTCTTTACTCCTTCATATCTAAAAGATATCTTTGCTGGATATATTATTCTTGGCTCATAATTTCTGTCTTTCAATAGTTTGAATATTAGGTTCCACTCCCTCCTGGCTTGTAGAGAGTTTCTGCTATAAAATCTGATGATAATCTAATGGGCATTCCTTTGTAGGTTACCGTGTTCTTTTCCCTGGCTGCCTTGAGGATTCCTTCTTTGTCATTGATTTTAGACAGCTTCAATTCAATGTTTTTTGGAGAAGACCTGTTGGGATTGAGGTAATTAGGTGTTCATTTTGCTTCTGGATTCGAGGATCCAGTTCTGTTCACAAGTTTGGGAAGTTCTCATCAACAATTTGTTTGAATATATTCTCTGTTCCCTTCTCTCTTTCTTCTCCTTCTGGTATTCCCATTATTCTTATATGGCTCTTTCAGATAGAGTCAGAAATTTCTTGTATAGTTCTTTCATTTCTTTTAAGTCTCAAGTCTTTTTCTTCTTCCATCTGTTTAATTTCCAGGTTTCTATCTTCGATGTCACTGATTCTTTCCTCCATCTGGTCAACTCTACTACCTAAGCTGGTGATTTCATTCTTCATTTCTTCTATTGAGTTCTTAATCTTCAGAAATTCCATTTGGTTCTTTTTTAAAATTTCAATCTCTTTCGTAAAATGCTCATGTTGTTCTTTGATTGCGTTTCTGAGTTCATTAAATTGCCTTTCTGTGTTTTCTTGCATCTTGTTGAGTTTTTTTAAAACTGCAATCTTGAATTCTCTGTCATTTAAGTCACATGTTTCCTGATCTTTAAGTTCCTTTGCTGGAGACTTTTCACTTTCTTTCTGAGCTATCTTTTTGCTGTCGTTATTCATGGTAATTAGTGATTTTTTATTTATCTTCCTAGACATCTACAGGAGTGGCTTCTGCAACAGGTTGTTAGGAAGAGGTCTTTCTTTTGTTTTCCAATACTTGTTGGTAGAATGTTTTATTTTCTCTCCGACTGCAGCCTTTTTTTTCCTCTCTCACACAGTAGTGCTATGTTTTCTGTGCACTATTATAGCTTCTCACACAATGGGGGGATTCCCTGGGAGACGGGCTTCTCCTCTGTTAACAGTTCGCCTGGGTCATAGGGCGCCCCGTCCCTGTGGGGATGTAGATAGGTTTTGAAGTTCCAAAGCTCTTTTTGCACCAGATTCAGAGCCTGTATGTTTCAGCAGTTCTGTTTACTCCTGCAGGGATCTGCCCAGATAGGTGGGGCATGGGCGGGGTGAGTTGTGAGAGGTGGCCCAGAGCAATGGCAGCAACCACCACCACAGCAGGTCCCGCTTCCACAGCTCCCTCCCCTTTGCCAGAACTAGTTGGGCTGCGAATTTGTGTCTGCGGTCCACAGTTCTCAAAGCAGCAAATATTCTGTTCTTTTGGTCTGACACTGCTACTGTTCCACTTCTAGCACCAGGCTGGTGGGGGCGGGCCAGCTTTGGGAGGGTATGGAGTGGGCGGCTAGACTCAGTGCCTAAGGCTTCTGTTCTCTGCTTGACAGTGAGGGCTTAAAGCACAGTTTTCAGCCTTCTTCCCTCAGTCTTTTCTCCCAGGTCTCTGCCATGAGCGTTGGGTTCAGCCGTCTTATATGCTGCCCCCTCAGCCCTGTGGGCCATAAGCGGAGCCCTAGCAGTCCGAGTTCTTCCCTCTCCCTCAGCTGCGGTAGTTCCGGGATGCAGCGAGCTCGGAGCACTGAGCTAGGTCTGCGTCCTGCGCCCGCGCTGCTCCATCTCCTCACTTCTCGCTTCCCTCCTCACTTGCGCGTTCTCCCACCTTTAGGTGAATTTAGTAGTGGGCCTGTTGCCTTGCCTGTCTGCTGTGCAGGGAGTCCTTTGTGGAGTTATTATTGTTCAATTAGTTGTAAATTCCAGGGGAGCTTTACAGAGGCTCACCTCACGCTGCCATTTTTATGACGTCTCTTCATTTTCTTTCTGAGCTGCCTTGTTACCTTGGTTATTCATGGTATTTGATGAATTATTTCTCTGCCTAGGTATTCATAAGAGTCAACTCTGCAGCAGGTTGATAAGAAGAGATCTTTCTTTTGTTTCCCAGTAGGTGGTGTTGGAGCATTTTATTTTTACTTCCACTGCTCCAGCTGGCTTCTGGATTGTCTACTGGGTGATGGGAGATGCCTTGTATTCAGTAGGGAGGTGAGCGCCTCCTCTGTGACCAGGTTACCTTTTTCGCAGGGTACCACTTCCTTGGGGGAATGTGGTGGACTATGGGATTCTGAACCCCTGAAATCCCAGTGCTGCCCCTGCAGCCAGATGTAGTCCTGAACTGTGCTGTGCTGTGCTGCCTGAGCTATCCCACGTGCACCTGCTGGCATCAGCGATGAAGGGTGGGAGCAGGATAGGTTGGGAGAGGCAACTGGTATGGTTGTGGCTTTGTTCTCATCCTGGTAATGGCAAGTGCAAGACCTCAGGTGCTTCATATCTGTATCTCCATCCTTGTCACTGGGATTAGCCACAGTGTGCATCTGCCACTCAGGAACTATCTCTCCACTTTTCAGGACTGTAGAAATTCTGCTTTGTAAGCCTAAACTCACTACTGCAGTTTTCTTGGGGGCCATTGTTAGTTATGGGAGGATGCAGGGAGGTGAGCCCTGGGAATATGTGGGGAGGCAAGCTCAGGAAGTGTCATGGGAGTTGGTCAGGCTATGTCGCTTTGTTTCCTCTCCGGCAATGGCTGCTGCTAGAACACAGCTTTTGCACTTCTGTATTCAGTCTATGACCAGATCACTGGTTTCAGCTGTATTATATGTTGATCACTCTGTCAGGAATGTTCGGGGCCACTGAGAGTGCACCTACAGCCTGAATCCTCCCTTCTCCCAAACCTACAGTGAGTTCAAGGCTGCGTCTGTGGCACCCTTCTCTACTCTTCTCCATTCCCTCCTCTGTCCACTCCAAATCACCCACCTTTGCATGTTTCCAAGTATGGATTTCTCAGACATGTTTGTGTATTTCCCAGGGTATCCTTTCTTTAAATATGGCTTTTCAACTTGGTGTAACATCAAGGAGAGAAATCAAGGGGATTCCCCTTACACTGCCATGCTTCTGAAATCACCAACGTTTTCTTACTTTTGAGTATATGTACTCTAAGTAACAGCTAATAATTTTCTAATCCTTTTATAATTCCAACTTTGAACAAATACATAAAACATTTGACATAATTATCAGTATGTATGAAATATACTAAGGCACTGAAGTAGGTTCTAGTACCAGATTTAATATAATTTGTGTGATTCTGGGAGAATCCCTTAACTTCTAAACTCATACATACTCTTGTAAATAGTGAAACCAAATCATATATGTTAAAATCATTTTCAATGCTGATTTATGCATTCTCTGGTTCTGTTGGATAGAATACAGTGAATACAGAGATATTCATTTTTCCTGACTTATTTATCGTAAAATATCATCTTGAGTCAAATTTTAACATCTTGAGTCAAATTGCTACCAATATAATGAGTAAACACTCCACTTGAATTTTCCTTTTCTATGTGGATAACTGGATATCTGTTCTTCAATTTTGTCAAATTCTGAATTCTCCCATTTTAGAAAACAATTAGATTTTAAATCCTTACTTCATTGAACTCTCAAATGACTGAGTCATGAAATAGCCAGAAGTAGTCCAGTTCCTATTTTCTGATTCTGATCAAATAAAGAGTGTTCATGCAGTTACTGATGCTCCAGGCAGCTGTAAGATGCCCATGCTAAAGAATTGTCTCTGTCACCACTGTCATTCTTAGTGAGTTATTCTTACTAATACAAATGTAGACACTGAATCACCTCTAACCATATCCAATGGGGCATAGTATATGTTTGTGACTTGAAACATCAATTGATAAGATTTAAAGTTCAAAGACTGCAAACTTAATAATTCCTCAGTAATCAACTTACGTAGGTATACTGCTCAAATGGATAACTTTTGTTGAATGGTCTGCCCTATAACCTGATCTCCAGAAACTGGCTAAGCCAAAGACTGAGGGTGAGAGTAGAGATTGTCCTGATGTTAGGCAGGAGATTTTACCAAAACTAGAAACATTTACATGCTGGAAGCAGGTATGTTATGCATTAAAAATCCAATTGATGTGTTTTCCAAATTGCTGACCATGAATTACAAGAGCTTCTGAATTCAAAGGCAGCACATTATTTTTAGGGAAGAAATACCTTGCATTAATCTTCTAAACCTTTTTACTCTACCTTGCTGAACCATTTCATTAGACTATTTTCATTAAGAGAGTTTTAGGACCACATCCAGGAGCCTATTAAACATGGCTGAAATGTATTCAAAGGAATACTATAGCCTTTTAATATATATGTTATTAAAAAGAATATTGCATGACCATCCAATATCAATGTTAAGAGAAAATAAACCAAAGGATAGCATGTGAGATATGTAATAGAAGTAATATCCTTAGGAAAATGAAACATAATTCTAATGAATCAGGAAGATGGCTGTTTTAAAAATATTTGTGAAGAAATTGAGCATTGGACCTAAGGATACTGGAAAACATTTGTGAAGGGTATCTGTTAGTTATATAAACTTGAAAAAAAATGGAAGAAGCCCAAGCATACACAATAGGGAATCTAAACAACACACTAACAGATATCAATTACCTTATATAAGTGAAAGTGAATATATTCTTGAACTGTAAAGTAATATTTTGAAAATATGGATGATATCGTTGATATACTAGGAAAACATGTATTATTTAATATATCCCAGTAGTACCTGAATATCTAAACATTATAGATATCATAGGAAAACTTTGGAAATTGATCAGAGTTTTCCCTCAAAAGCTGTTGTTTTAGTTAAGAACATGGTAGTGTATACTTTAAAGTTGATGGGAATAGATGTTTAAGTATTCTCACCACAAAAAACAAATGTTAACTATGGAGTGTTAATTATTTATATTTGCCTTGGTAATTATTTCACAATGTATAAATACATCAAATCACCACACTTTATGTTTTAACTATCACAATTCTATTGATTAATTATTCCTCAATAAAGATTTTCAAAGGTGCTTACTTTTGAAAGCAAATGTTTGACTTTTCTAGGTATCTTTCTTTCTCTCATTCTCTTTCATTTACCTTTCTCTCTTCATTCATTTCTTCTTCTCCTTCTTTTTCTCCTTCTCCTTTTTTCTGTTCCTCCTCCTCCTTTTTTTCTTCTTCCTCCTCCTCCTCTTCCTCTATCTCCTTCTTATCCTCCTCCTTCTTTCTTCTTTGCCATACTGTGAAGCATGGTATATATGTGCTTCAGATTTTTATGT
This sequence comes from Rhinolophus hipposideros, assembly GCF_964194185.1. NCBI lineage: Eukaryota > Metazoa > Chordata > Mammalia > Chiroptera > Rhinolophidae > Rhinolophus > Rhinolophus hipposideros. Next base: position 85,538,716 of record NC_138046.1, on the reverse strand, counting down.
CAAAAATGATAGTAATGACTTAAAACTAGTGTGAGCACATAATTTATTATACAGACTCAAACATTTTCAAGTGTGTAATTATTATTAATTACTAAAAGTGTAGTTGAACTACAAGTTACTACAAGTGTAGGACTACAAGTGTAGTTGAACACACATGATAACCCTACTTAAACAATCATAAAAAGGCTAAACTAGCCTAAAGAGACGTTTTTGCACTTCTGCAACATAGAGAAAAAAACAAACATAGTACCGGCCTTTCTGTTTACTTAAACAGTACCTAATGAGACAGTTCTGTTTGAGCTATCATATATCCATAAAATTATTTAAGGTCAAAACATTTAAATGATAATAAAGAACATATATGACAAATCCTCAGCTAATATCATAATTAACAGTGAAAAGCTGAAGCCCTTTGCTCTACATTCAGGAACACGACAGGGCTGTCCCCTATCACCTCTGCTTTTCAACATAATATTGGAAGTCTTAGCCAGAGCAATCAGGCAAGAGAAAGAAACAAAAGACATCCAAATTGGGAATGAAGAAGTTAAATTGTCACTTTTTGCAGATGACATGATGCTATATAAAGAAAACCCTAAAGATTCAACCAAAAAGCTATTAGAAACAATAAATGAATACAGTAAAGTTGCTGGCTACAAAATCAACGTAGAAAAGTCCATTGCATTCCTATATACTAACAATGAAATCTCAGGAAAAGAAATAAAAAAAACAATTTATTTTGAAATTGCAACAAAAAGAATAAAATACCTAGGAATAAACTTAACCAAGTATATGAAAGACCTATATACTGAAAACTATAAGACATTTTTGAAAGAAATTGAAGAAGACACAAAGAAAATGGAAAGACATTCCATATTCATGGATTGGAAGAATCAACATAGTTAAAATGGCCATATTACCCAAAGCAATATACAGATTTGATGCAATCCCCATCAAAATCCCAATGGCTTTATTGAGGAATAATCCCTATTTCTTTCATTTTTTGAAGAAATAGAACAAAAAACCATCAGGTTTGTATGGAACCACAAAATACCCTGAATAGCGAAAGCAATCTTAAGAAAAAAGAACAATGCTGGAGGTATCACACTCCTGACTTCAACTTGTACTACAGGGCTACAATAATCAAAATACATTGGTCTGTATGTCTGTTTTTCTGGCAATACCATGCTGTTTTGATTGTTGTTGCCCTGTAGTACAAGCTGAAGTCACGGAGTATGATACTTCTTTCATTATTATTTTTTCTTGGTATTGCTTTGGCTATTCTGGGTCTTTTGTGATTCCATACAAATCTGATGATTTTTTGTTCTATTTCTTTTAAAAAGGCCATTCAGATTTTGAGGAGAATTGCATTAAATCCGTATATTGCTTTGGGTTATACGGCAAGAATACTATGAAGATCTATATGCTAAAAATTCAATAACCTAGGAGAAATGGACAAGTTCTTGGAAACACATAGCCTTCCTAGACTGAGTCATGAAGAACTGGAAAATCTAAACAGACCTATCAACAGTAAGGAAATTGAATCAGCCATCCAAAACCTTCGGTTATTTTCATTTCGTGTGTTCTCAATGGGAAGTCTTTTCATTTCCTTGTACCAAAAGAAAGAGTGGTGTGCTTGAAAACTATTAGTAAAATATATGTCTGGAAGTTTGTCTTATAAAACCAAAACTGTAGTGTCCATTGTATGCCTTCAATGTAATCTAAATCACATTCTATTAAGAAATGTTCCTAACTGTTATGTTTATCTTGCAGGGAAAGCACAACCACAGGATTAAAGAAAGATGAGCTGAAACCATGCAAACTGTCATGTGGGACATTTGACTGTTAAAATTCTCTCAGAAATGTTTTACAGCTTTCTCCAAAGAATCCTGCAATTTTTTTGTTAAATTTATTTCCGTTTGATACTTTTGAAAAGTATGTCACTTTCTGAAATTTTGTATTATGATTGAGCTGGTATATATAGGTATATTTATAGATTGATGTTCTCTCTAGCAACCTTGCTAAATCTGCTTATTAATTCAAAATGTTATGTCTAGATCCTTTGATTTTCAACAGGAATAATCTTATAATTTTTGAATACTAGCAGTTTTTTCTGCTATTTTAAATTAAACATTATGCCTATTTTTCCTTTTCTCATTTTACAACATTGGACAGAGCTAACCAGTACAGTGTTAATAAAAACCAGTAACAGTAGACCATCCCTCTCTTATTCCTGGTATGTGCACACAGAAACTCTGAATCTAGAAATCGCTACCTCTTATTCTTTGAGCAGTACTTGAATGCACTACACTGAAAACTGGGGTTAAGAGAAAAAGGAGTAAATTTAGTAATGATAGTATTCTTCATGAGAATGATCAAAAAAAACATATTAGAAAAGATGAAATAAACAAAAACTACAATTACACTGCTCCAAAGCTTTTTTTTTTTTTTTTTTTTAATTAATTTATTTATTAGTTTCAGGTGTACAAAACAAGGTAATACTTAGACGTTCATCATTTATATCCCTCATACTGTGAACCCCCCTCCCCCCATCCACTATCCCTCCGACCTCACACTGAACCATCACATTATATATATAAAATTATAGTTGGCATTCATTAATGTTTAGCTTCTGATGTACAATGCCATGATCAGGTATCCACAGTATCCCTGAGGTGGTCTCCCAAATAGGACGCATGTCCATCGGATACCCAACAAAATCTTTACAACATTATAGAATACCTTCCCCAAATTAATTTTCAAAAGAAAAACCCTGAGGCCATCAAAGCTTTTTTAAAAAAAAAATTTAAGACCCACAATTCCTCTTTAAGATGCTTTTTAAGGAAGAAGGAAGGAAAGGAGGAGAAGATCGAAAGAGGAAGGGAAAGAAGGAAGGAGGTGGGAGGGAGGGAGGGAGAGGGAGAGGGGGAGAGAGAGAGAGAGAGTGAGAGAGAGAGAGATACATCAATCCAGTATCCCACTCAAGGTACTCCCTTAAAATAAACCTAAAGGAAGGGATACATAGAAGTCAGTGCAACAAGACATTAACTTATTTTCAAAAAGATGCTTCTGATTTGGGTTCTTGTCCTGTCTTTCCTTTACATATAATACTTCCCACACAAAACTGATAAGTTGTATAAAAGTAATGGAATAGAAACCTGCACACAGTTACTGTCTACATTAACAAGAATTTGTATTTCACTGACTTCATAAACCTAACTTTACTAATCCAGGAATTTCTTGCATAAGCAGATAAAATTAGCAAGTATCTTTAGTCTTTATTGCAGCATCTACCTAAAAGACATATGGACTCTTCATTAAAAAGGGCCAAATGGCATTTTTCAACCCCTATGCCCTTTAAACAATTTGTCTTAAAACTTTGCTATGCAGTGTCCACAAACCCTAAACCATTACATCACCGCTCTTACCCAAACCTAATGACACCCTTCCCCCACACTGAAAGACCTGCTTTACTCCATATTTCAAAATCCAAATAAGTATCTCTCCTGCCCTGCCTCCTCTGACACTCTCCTAAGGATCTGCCCAGCTAGTACTCGCCCTGACAGTTAGGCAATAATGTCATTGTCATTTATCAACTTGTTTTGCTGGTATTTGGGAAGTACAGCACAGATGAGCAGAATCACCACTGCTGTACACCATGTGCCAGTGGACTGAGCCCAGTTCCTAGGACAATTATCGAAGGGTATTAGTGAACCATACACTGACTGATGATCACTGGTATATTCTGAGAAATCAGCTACCAGTCAAGGGATTTAAAGGTGCCCTAAGAGGAACAAAAAAGTAAAGAAAACAGCGGTGAACCTATTTAATCTATGGAAGTAAGCAAATTCCTTCTACGCATGACATAAAACCTGAAAGCAGAGAAGGAAGTGATTAATCAAAGCATGTGGGGAAAAGTTATTAAAATCCTTAATATCTATTTCTGTCACAGCCATATTTTTGAGACACATTCTCCACTAAGGATAACCTGGGGTAGTTTGTCCACAAAGTTTCTGGAAGCATGAGAAAGATTGTTGCAAGTCCCTTTTGTTATCTGTGGTAGGCCCAGTGGTTTCAAGGCACTGTGGCCTTGGCTGGGAAACAACATGCAAAACACATGCGTCTAAGTCAGAGTGTATGGCCACTGATGTGCATGGGTGTTGTAGCCCCTGTACTTTGCTACTCATGGGCTTTCCTGTCCACATTCTGCCAACACACGGGGCCAGAGGCAGTAATGTTCCTTCCTTCTAGATTCTCTGTGGCCACTTAGGACTGAACGGGTAGGTCCCTAGATGAGTGCTCCCAGGTGTGGAAGGACGAGGGAGTGGGGGGACAGCCGCGGGCTTCCGTGGACACGGGGCTGCTTCCTGTGGCTCCGAGTGGGAAGGTCCTCGAGGTCGTCGTCTCTCCCCTCGCTCGGGTCGTGGCCGCCATGGCCCCTGTGGTCCCGGTGGGAGCGGGCCGAGGGGGTAGTGGCTGGTGGGCCGAGGAGGGGAGGGGTGAGATGAGGACGGGCAGTGCAGGGCCGTGATTTCAGTGGGGGGGGGGGGCTGGCGGCCCCTGGATCTGCCCCGGGAGCCCGAATGCGGAGCCCTCCGTGGGGCCCGGGCCGGGGCTGGGCGGGCTGTGAGGCAGGGCCTAGAAATGGGCCCGCGGTAGGACTGCCACTGGGTCCCCGAGACGTGCCGTGTACCAGGCGGGTGCCGCGGGAGAAGCGGGCCTGAGGGGCTGGGTGGCAGCCCGTCGCCTGGGCCTTGTGGTCAGAAAACCGCACAGGCGGCCTGGCAAGACTTGAGCCTTCCTGTGTGTTCCAGCCCCACTTTATTGAAGCGGGAAAATGGGCTTTTTCAGTGGCAGTGGGCCCAAAGCAGTAGTCACTCAAGTTTTAAATTTCTAGCAACATTTTCTAAATTTCTAATGTGCTCATAATGAGGAATACAGACATGAAATCAAACTTCACCATAAAAGTACTCTGTCTTACTGTCCAAGTGGGTTGAGTCCCTGGGGCAAAGTTTCTGCGCCTGAAAGAGCTGGAAGAAGATGTGTGGAGCTGAAGGCAAAGTACACGTTTTATTTACAGGCTTTCTGGGACACAGCCAGGGCTTCTCACTTCTACACACATCTGGACATTTTCAGGTAACAACCCTCAGCCAGCAGCAGCCTCATAACTCACAGCAGCCCATTTCTCAGCAGCCCACAGCAGCAACCCCCTTACCCTCCCCTCCACCCATGAAATGGCCAGACACTTTTGTATCATACAGAGACAAAAGCAGCTCACAGCCAAGGTGCTGACATAGGAGTATTTACAGTAACACTTTTAGGATGGACTGCACCTGCACTGTATTTCATCTTATTAGACTGGCTGGCCGGTTACGGTCACTAGCTGGCAGGGGGAGGAAAGACTGACTGGCTCTATTTTCCCTACACTTACCATGCACCTTAAAGTGATTTCTCTGCCAATTTAGTCATGACATAAATGGCTTTAGAAGCAGCCCTATTTAATGTAATTGGAAAGCATGTACATTTATACTTAAGCTGAGTCTTATTTTTGGAAGTTATTTTTTAAAAAAAAATTTTTGCCCCTGGTTTTTAAGGCATTGTTTCTCAGTCTAGTTGTAGGGTTCCTGGCCCAGGCTGGTATTATGAGCCTTGCGCTCCACCCAGCTGAGGCAATCGGTCACCAGTCATTGGTCGCTGCTTGACCACACACAGCAGCTCACAGCAGCTCTTGTCAGCTGCCGGCCACGCCACTGACTGCTCACTGCAGCACACGTCACCACACGGCAGCCCACGGCAGCACACAGCACCTCACACCGACCTCCAACTGTTCATAGCAGCACAGCTACAGGGAGAGCCTTGTTCACAGTCTTAGCTGTAGAGGGAGCACCTCACTGACCCATGTGGGAATAAAACCAGCCGTATTTGGCTTTAGGAGCACCGCTCTCCAACCACCTGAGCCACTGGAACCACCCTAAAATATTTTGTAAAACAACAAGTAAACACTTCACCAGGGAAGTGGTCAAATATAACTATTCTCTTAAAAACATTTTCCAAATCACATTATTCTACTTTCAGTGTGAAATATGAATGGGAATGTACAAATAATATGAAGATCCATATGGAAGATAATACTAGAACATCAAGAGTCTTCCGAGCCAGTTTGACATGTGGTTGTGAGTGCTTTAATATTTTGTGTATTCTATTACCAGAAATTCATTTTACTGAAAATTTAGATAAATGACTATAGATAAATAAAATTCTCCATATCGATAAGGGGAAGGAAACATTCATCCAGGAGGATATCTTAGAAAGGAAACATTGATCCCAAAGGATTACATTGTGGTGTTTCCAGTGGAAATACATACACCCTCTGACTTCTTTCTCATGCTTATTAACAACAGACTGTGCACATCCATCCAAGCAGAGTTTGAAATAGCTTCTGAGGTCCTTGTGGGAAGCTCCACATGGAGTAGCTACCCTCCCTAACAGCATTAACTTTATAGAACCATGCTTTTTAAATGTCTTCATACTTATTTAAATATATTTTTTTCTGTGTGTATTCTTTATATGTCTAGCATTGGCATGTATAAACAACAAAACTTTTCCTTTGCCCACATGCACACACCCCTGGGTAGGGCCAGCTACCCAGTGATGAACAACCTCCACAAGTGGAGCCACCAACTGAGAGTCAGGAGATTACACCTGGGCAAGACAATGAAGATGAAGGAGCACCTGAGGGTCAAGGTGAAGGGAAAGGGAGGAAGAATGCCCGTGGGGGAAAGGGGTCGGTGTGTCTGGTGTATTGTTTCATAGCGGAACTGTGGATGGAAACCATTGAAAGGCATCTCAAACATTCCGTGCAAATGGGCTACAAATGTGAACAGAGTATAGTTTCCAACTTCTTGCACTCTTTCACTATAATGACTTTTCTCTTCTTCTGCCAGATTTATTTTCTGTGCTTGAAAAGACAGCCAGTCTAAATCAGAGGAAACTATGTGTAATTTTCATTACAAAAATGTACATTCGTCCACACATTTAATTTGTTCTTCTTATTGCACCAAAAGTGAAAGCAACATTTACGAGCATGTACAGAGTGCCAACTCAGCATATCCTATAACACACAAAATAAAGCCTTTTTGCATCAGGACAGTAGTCTCATTTTAAGATGAGAAAACTGAGGCTACATAAGCACTTGAATCACTGACACAAAATTCATACTTCACTCCAAAGTTTGTGTTCTTATTATCTATGTTGGTGTATGAAATAGTAAATGATTTTGCATCCAATGCTAAATTTTCAAATGCCCCTGTACAGTAAGGTAGCTCAGTACTGGCCTGAAAATAGATGCAGTTCAGTGGAGCAGCATAGAGACTCCTGAAATGAGTTCAGAGATTGATGGCCGCTGTATTCCCTGATCCATATTTTTGTTATGGTAAGTTTGGTAAAAGCTGGACAATTCAGAATAGTGGCACATAGGTAATGATAAGAGTGTTATTTTTCAAAGGGATATAAAGAGTTTAAATACTTTTAACATTAGGAATTGTAAAGATACCTTAAAATTATTATGAAACAGAAATGATTTCTTCTACGTATAGTATCTTCATCAAACAGGGGTAGTAAATTATTTACATGACTCAGGTCACAGATTATTGCACTAATTCTGTAAGAGGTTTCCACAGTATGATTGACACTACAGTCCATTCATTTCTTTCCATCCTACTTTCCTTAATCTCACTGTAAAACAGATTTTTTGCTGTTTATCACTAACAATTTGTTTTTATTTTCGCTTCTTTCTTCTCAATGGGAGTCATTTATGGAAACTTCCATATGGGGACCTGCACCTAAACATAACTAGTTATTTTGACATAGTAAGTTTCAGCTTATTACAGTAAGGGGTTGATGTCACTACCATAAGAGTTGTTATAGACACCCAAATGCACTCAGTTAATCCTGAAGTAAATTACATTTCATTGTAATCACAAGACCATCGATGGTGTAGCCCTCAGACTTCATGAACAGAGCTGACGCTCTCCATTCTTAGATGGCAATATACGGGAAATGGAGACGTCTGTGCTTTATCTTCAGACTGTCATTTAAAATAAGGTTTCATACTACACAAGATGGCCTCAGGGTTTTTTTTGAAAATTAATTTGGGGAAGGTATTCTATAATGTTGTAAAGATTTTGTTGGGTATCCGATGGACATGCGTCCTATTTGGGAGACCACCTCAGGGATACTGTGGATACCTGATCATGGCATTGTACACCAGAAGCTAAACATTAATGAATGCCAACTATAATTTTATATATATAATGTGATGGTTCAGTGTGAGGTCGGAGGGATAGTGGATGGGGGGAGGGGGGTTCACAGAGTGAGGGATATAAATGATGAACGTCTAAGTATTACCTTGTCTTGTACACCTGAAACTAATAAATAAAAAAAAAATAAGGTTTCATACTACAAGAAAACAAAGGTATGCAGTGCACCTTTCCATCACACTTCTTCTCCCAGAAAATACAGGCTTTTATGGCTAAAGGAATGAAGACTTTAATTTACTTATTATGTGACATGAGTAATGGACAAATGTATAATTTTTATTTTACCTTAAGGTCCTGACCCAGAAGCTGATCTCCAGGAACTAGCTCTCGCTAAGACTGGGCGTGAGGGCAAAGTCAAAAGGGAGATTTTAACAAATTTACTCCTTTTTCAAATGCCAGTGGCAGGTATGTTATCCATTAAGAATGCAATTTGAGGACGTCATAAAACTGGTGGCGTGAGGTAAGCCTCCATAACGCTCCCCTGGAATTTACAACTAATCGAACAATAACTCCACAAAAGACTCCCTGCACAGCAGACAGGCAGGAATAAGAGGCCCACTACTGAGTTCACCTAAAGGTGGGCAAATCGCGCAAGTGGGGGAGGAGGGAAGGAAGAAATGTGGAGACGGAACCCCGCGGGCGCAGGACGCAGACCTAGCTCAGTGCTCCCACCTCGCTGCATCCAGGAACTACCGCAGCTACTGGAGAGAGAAAAACTCGTACTGCTAGGGCTCCGCTTCTGGCCCACAGGACTGAGGGGGCAGCATATAACACGGCTGAACCCGACACTCACGGTAGAGACCTCGGAGAAAAGGCTGAGGCAAGAAGACTGAAAACGGTGGTTTAAGCCCTCACTGTCGAGCACAGAACGGAATCCTTAGGCACTGAGAATAGCCACCCCCTCCATACCATCCCAGAGCTCGCTCGCCCTCATCTGCCCAGTGCTAGAAGCAAAACAGTAGCACTGTCAGATCAAAAGAACAGAATATTTGATGTTCTGAGAACTGTGAACCGCAGACACAGATTCGCAGCCCAAGTAGTTCTGGCAAAAAGTAGGGAGCTATGGAAGTGGGACAGACTGTGGTGGTAGTTGCCGCAATTGCTCTGGGCCATCTCTCAGAACTCATCCCGGCCGTGACCGCACCTATCTGGGTAGATGCCTGCAGGAATAAACAGAACTGCTGAAACATACGGGCTCTGAATCTGGTACAGAAAGAGCTTTGGAACTTCAAAAGTTCTCCGCATCCCCACAGGGACGTGGCGCCCGATGACCCAGGCGAACTGTTAACAGAGGAGAAGCCCGTCTCCCAGGGAATCTCCCCATTATGTGAGAAGCTAGAATAGTGCAGAGAAAACATAGCACTACTGTGTGAGAGAGGAAAAAAGGGCTGCAGTCGGAGAGACAATAAAACATTCTACCACCAAGTATTGGAAAACAAAAGAAAGACCTCTTCCTATCAACCTGTTGCAGAAGCCACTCCTGCAGATGTCTAGGAAGAGAAATAATAAATCAGTAATTGCCATGAATAACCAAGGCAACAAGACAGCTCACAAAGAAAGTGAAAAGCCTCCAGAAAAGGAACTTAAAGATATGGAAATATGTGACTTAAAGGACAGAGTATTCAAGATTGCAGTTCTGAAATAACTCAATGAGATGCAAGAAAACACAGAAAGGCAATTTAATGAACCCATAAACGCAATCAAAGAAAAACATGAGCATTTTACAAAAGAGATGGAAATTTTTAAAAAGAAGCAAATGGAATTTCTGGAGATTAAGAAATCAATAGAAGAAATGAAGAATGAAATAACCAGCTTAGGGAGTAGAGTTAACCAGATGGAGGAAAGAATCAGTGACATCAAAGATAGAAAGCTGGAAATCACACAGATGGAAGAAGAAAGAGACTTGAGACTTAAAAGAAATGAAAGAAAATATAAAAGCATTTCTCTATAGAGACACGTGTACTCCAATGTTCATTGCAGCTTTGTTTACGGTGGCCAAGACATGGAAACAACCAAAATGTCCTTCGATAGATGAATGGATAAAGAAGTTGTGCCAAAATGCCCATCGGTAGATGACTGGATTAAGAAGCTGTGGTACATTTATACAATGGAGTATTACGCAGCCATAAAGAAGAAAGAAATCTTATCATTTGCAGCAACATGGATGGATCTAGAGAACATTATGTTAAGTGAAATAAGTCAGAAAGAGAAAGACAAGTACCATATGATCTCACTTATATATGGAATCTAAAGAAAAGACTATGTGAATGAACTAATCAGAGTCAGTTTTGGGGACGCAGAGAAAAAACCGAGAGTGGTTAGATGGGTGTGTGGGAGGGGGTTGGGGATAAGGGGAAAGGTGAAGGGATTTGGAAGCAGCTGGTAACCACAAGATGGCCTCAGGGTTTTTCTTTTGAAAATTAATTTGGGGAAGGTATTCTATAATGTTGTAAAGATTTTGTTGGGTATCCGATGGACATGCGTCCTATTTGGGAGACCACCTCAGGGATACTGTGGATACCTGATCATGGCATTGTACATCAGAAGCTAAACATTAATGAATGCCAACTATAATTTTATATATATAATGTGATGGTTCAGTGTGAGGTCGGAGGGATAGTGGATGGGGGGAGGGGGGTTCACAGTATGAGGGATATAAATGATGAACGTCTAAGTATTACCTTGTTTTGTACACCTGAAACTAATAAATAAATTAATTAATAAAAAAAAAAAGAAGTTGTGGTACATATACACAATGGAATACTATTCGGCGTTAAGGCAAGATGATATAGGAGCATTTGTGACAACATGGATGGATCTCGAGAGAATAATGCTAAGTGAAATAAGTCAGACAGAAAAAGCAGAGAACCCTATGATTTCACTGATATGTGGTATATAAACCAAAAAGAACAAGACAAACAAATAAGAAACAAAAACTCATAGACACAGACAATAATTTAGTGGTTACCAGAGGGTAAGGGGGTGGGGGGTGGGTGATGAGGGTAAAGGGGATCAAATATATGGTGATGGAAGGAGAACTGACTCTGGGTGGTGAACACGCAATGGGATTTATAGACGATGTAATACAGAATTGTACACCTGAAATCTATGTAAATTTACTAACAATTGTCACCCCAATAAAATTAATTAAAAAAAAAGAAAGGAAAAGAATATGTGAATGCAGCAAAGGAAACCATCAATAAAACAAAAAGGGATCCTACTGAATGGGAAAAGATATTTGCCAATGATATATCTGATAAGGGATTAATATCACAAATCTATAAAAAACTTACTCAACTCAACTCCAAAAAAACAAACAACCCAATTAAAAAATGGGCAGATGACTTGAGGAGACATTTTTCTAAAAAGGACATACAGAAGGCAAGAAGACATATGAAGAAATGCTCAACCTCACTAACCATCAGAGAAATGCAAATAAAAACCACAATGAGATACCACCTCACCCTAGTCAAAATGGCTATCATCAATAAATCAACAAACAACAAATACTGGCGGGGATGTGGAGAAAAGGGAACGCTAGTACACTGTTGGTTGGATTGCAGATTAGTGCAGCCACTATGGAAAACAGTATGGAGGTATCTCAGGAATCTGAAGATAGAACTACCCTATGATCCAGTAATTCCACTCCTAGGCAACTACCCGGAGAAATCCAAAACTCCAATTCAAAAATCTGTATGCACTCCTATCTTTATTGCAGCGCTTTACACAATACCCAAGATATGGAAACAACCGAAATGCCCATCGGTCGATGACTGGATTAAGAAGCTGTGGTACATTTATACAATGGAGTACTACGCAGCCATAAAGAAAAAAGAAATCTTATCATTTGCAACAACATGGATGGATCTAGAGAACATTATGTTAAGTGAAATAAGTCAGAAAGAGAAAGACAAGTACCATATGATCTCACTTATATGCGGAATCTAAAGAAAAGAATATGTGTATGAACTAATCAGAAACAGTTTTGGGGACACAAAAAACCTAGACTTGTTAGATGGGCGGGGGGGAGGGGGTTGGGGATGGGGGGAAGGGTGAAGGGAGTGGGGGGCGGCTGGTGACCACAGGATGGCCTCAGGGTTTTTTGAGAATTACTTTGGGGAACTTATTCAATAGTGTTTGGGGATTTTGTTGGGTGTCCGATGGACATGTGTCCTGTTTGGGAGACCACCTCAGGGATGCTGTGGATGCCTGGTCATGGCATTGTACACCAGAGGCTGGACATTAATGAATGCCAACTACAATTTTATGTGTATAATGTGATGGCTCGATGTGAGGTCAGGGTGGTGGTGGATAGGGGGAGGGGGGTTCACGGTGTGAGGGATGTAAAAATAAAATAAAATAAAACTATAAAAAAAAAGTACCTAAATGTAAACAAATAAAATTTTGAATAAAAAAAATAAAACTGAGTTCAAAAAAAAAAAAAAGAATATGTGAATGAACTGATCAGAGACAGTTTTGAGGACACAAAGAAAAAACCGAGAGTTGTTAGATGGGCGGGGCCGGGGGGGGGTGTTGGGGATAAGGGGAAAGGTGAAGGGATTAGGAAGCAGCTGGTAACCACAAGATGGCCTCAGGGTTTTCTGAAAATTAATTTGGGGAACTTATTCAATAATGTTGTAAAGATTTTGTTGGGTATCCGATGGACATGCGTCCTATTTGGGAGACCATCTCAGAGATAATGTGGATGCCTGACCATGGCATTGTACACCAGAAGCTAAACATTAATGAATGCCAACTGTGATTTTATATATATAATGTGATGCCTCGGTGTGAGGTCGGAGGGATAATGGATGGGGGGAGGGGGGTTCACAGTGTGAGGGATATAAATGATGAACGTCTAAGTATTACCTTGTCTTGTACACCTGAAACTAATAAAAAAAAAGAAAAAAAAAATATACCAAGCAACTACTAACAGAACTAAAGGGAGAAATTGCCCAAAACACAATTATACTAGGGGACTTAAATACATCATTGACAGCGATGGATAGATCATCCAAACAGAAAATAAATAACGAAATAGCAGCCCTAAATGACACATTAGATGAAATGGACATAATTGACATATATAGAGCACTTCATCCTAAAACATCAGACTACACATTCTTTTCAAGTGGACATGGAACATGCTCAAGGATAGACCATATATTGGGACATAAAATCAGCCTCAGCAAATGTAAGAAGATTGAAATCATACCAAGCATATTCTCTTATCACAAGAATTTCAAATTGGATATCAACTGCAAAAACAAAGCAGGAAAAAACACAAATACATGGAGATTAAATAACATACTTTTAAAGAACGACTGAGTCAAAGAAGAAATTAGAGGCGAGATCAAAAGATACATAGAAACAAACGACAATGAAAATACATCCTACCAAAATTTTTGGGATAAAGTGAGAGCAGTTTTTTTTTTGTTTGTTTCTTTGTGTGTTTTTTTAATTAATTTATTTGGGTGACAATTGTTAATGAAATTACATAATTTCAGGTGTACAATTCTGTATTACATCATCTATAAATCCCATTGTGTGTTCACCATCCAGAGTCAGTTCTCCTTCCATCACCATATATTTGATCACCCTTACTCTCATCTCCCATCCCCCAACGCCCTTACACTCTGGTAACCACTAAAATATGTCTGTGTCTATGAGTTTTTGTTTCTCATTTGTTTGTCTTGTTCTTTTTTTGGGTTTTGGTTTATATACCACATATCAGTGAAATCATAGGGTTCTCTGCTTTTTCTGTCTGACTTATTTCGCTTAGTATTATACTCTCAAGATCCATCCATGTTGTCAGAAATGTTCCTATATCATCTTTCCTTAACACCGAATAGTATTCCATTCTGTATATATACCACAACTTCTTTATCCATTCATCTGTCGAAGGACATTTTGGTTGTTTCCATGTCCTGGACACCGTAAACAAAGCTGCAATGAACATTGGAGCACACGTGTCTCTATGGATAAATGATTTCAAATTATTTGGGTAGATACCCAGGAGAAGGATTGCTGGGTCATATGGTAATTCTATTTGTAATATTTTGAGGAACTTCCACACAGCCTTCCTTAGCGGCTGCACCAGTCTGCATTCCCACCAATAGTGAAGAATTTTCACTTTCTTTCTGAGCTGTCTTGTTGCCTTGGTTATTCATGGCAATTACTGATTTATTATTTCTCTTCCTAGACATCTACAGGAGTGGCTTCTGCAACAGGTTGATAGGAAGAGGTCTTTCTTTTGTTTTCCAATACTTGGTGGTAGAATGTTTTATTTTCTCTCCGACTGCAGCGTTTTTTTTCTCTCTCACAGAGTAGTGCTATGTTTTCTCTGCACTATTACAGCTTCTCATACAATGGGGGGATTCCCTGGGAGACGGGCTTCTCCTCTGTTAACAGTTCACCTGGGTCATAGGGCGCCACGTCCCTGTTGCGGTGCACAGAGCTTTTGAAGTTCCAAAACTCTTTCTGCACCAGATTCTGAGGCCGTATGTTTCAGCAGTTCTGTTTACTCCTGCAGGGATCCGCCCAGATATGTGGAGCCAGGGGCGGTGTGAGTTGTGATTGGTGGCCCAGACCAATGGCGGACACCACCACAGCCGGTCCAGCTTCCACAGCTCCCTCCCCTTTGCCGGAACTAGTTGGGCTGCGAATCTTTGTCTGTGGTCCACAGTTCTCAGAACAGCAAATATCCTGTTTTTTGAACTGACACTGCTACTTTATCGCTTATAGCACCAGGCAATTGGGGGTGGGGTGAGCTCTGGAAGGGTGGGAAGGGGGCAGCTAGTCTCAGTGCCTAAGGCTTCCGTTCTCCGCTCGGCAGTGAGGGCTTAAACCACCATTGTCAGCCTTCTTCCCTCAGTCTTTCCTCCTAGGTCTCTGCCGTGAGCGTTGGGTTCAGCCGTGCTATATGCTGCCCACTCAGCCCTATGGGCCATAAGCGGAGCCCTAGCAGTCCGCGTTCTTCCCTCTCCCGCAGCTGCAGTAGTTCCAGGATGCAGCGAGCTCGGAGCACTGAGCTAGGTGTGCGTCCTGTGCCCGAGCGATTCCGTCCCCAAATTTCTCCCTTTTCTCCTTCTCCGCTCACTCGATTCACCCACCTGGAGGTGAATTCAGTAGTGGCCCTTATCGTCTTGCCTGTCCGCTGTGCAGGGAGTCCTTTGTGGAGTTATTGTTGTCCGATAAGTTGTAAATTCCAGGGGAGGTTTACAGAGACTCACCTCACGCCTCCATTTTTGAGAAAGCAGTTTTAAGAGGGATATTTATATCATTACAGGCCTACCTCAAGAAACAAGGAAAATCCCAAATAAAAAACCTCATGTTACACGTTAAAGAACTAGAAAAAGAAGAATAAGTGAAACCCAAGGTCAGCAGAAGAAAGGAAATAACAAAAATCAGAGCAGAATTAAATGAATTAGAGAACAAAAATACAATAGAAAAAATCAATGAGACAAAGAGCTGGTTCTTTGAAAAGATTAACAATATTGACAAACCCTTAGCTAGACTCACTAAGATAAGAAGAGAGAAGTCATTAATTAACAAAATCAGAACTGTAAAAGGGGGAGTTATCACGGATACCACAGAAATACAAAATATCATCCAAGAATGCTATGAAGGACTATATGCCACCAAATTCAATAACCTAAAAGAAATGGACAAGTTTTTAGAAACATATAGTCTTCCAAGGCTGAACCATGAATAACTGGAAAATCTAAACAGACCGATCACCAGTAATGAAATTGAATCAGTCATCCAAAACCTTCCCAAAAGCAAAAGTCCGGGACCAGATGGCTTCACTAGTGAATTCTACCAACCTTCAAAGAGGATTTAATACCAATCGTGATCAAACTCTTCAAAAAAATTGAAGAAGAGACAGTACTCTCTCACTCACTTTATGAGGCCAGCATTACCCTTATACCAAAACCAGGTAAGGACAACACAAAAAAAGTACACTACAGACCAATGTCTCTGATGAATACTGATGCAAAAATCCTAAACAAAATTCTAGCAAATCGAATAACAATGCATTAAAAAGATTATTAATCAAGACCAAGTGGGGTTCATCCCCGGGCACAAGGATGGTTCTACATCGCAAATCCATCAATGTGATAAATCACATAAACAAAATAAAGGACAAAAATCATGTGATTATATCAATTGATGCAGAAAAAGCATTTGACAAGATACAACATCCATTTATGATTAAAACTCTTAATAACATATGCATAGAAGGAAAATACCTTAACATAATAAAGGCCATATATGACAAGCCCTCAGCTAATCTCATAATTAATGGTGAAAAACTGAAACTTTCCTCTAGGTTCAGGAATGTGACAGGGCTGTCCTTTATCACCTATGCTTTTTAACATATGTTGGAAGTCCTTGCCAGAGCAATCAGGCAAGAGAAAGAAATAAAAGGCAACCAGATTGGGAATGAAGAAGTTAAATTGTCACTCTTTGTTGGATGACATGATGCTATATATAGAAAACCCTAAAGACTCCACCAAAAAGCTGTTAGAAACAATCAACGCATACAGTAAAGTTGCTGGCTACAAAATCAACGTACAAATGTCCATTGCATTCCTATATACTAACAATCAAATCTCACAAAAAGAAATACAAAAACAATTCCCTTTGCAATTGCAGCAAAAAGAATAATATACCTAGGAATAAACTTAAACAAGGATATGAAGGACCTATATGCTGAAAACTATAAGACATTTTTGAAAGAAATTGAAGAAGACAGAAAGAAATGGAAAGATATTCTGTGCTCATGGATTGGAAGAATCAACATAGTTAAAATGGCCATATTACCCAAAGCAATATACAGATTGAATGCAATCCCCATCAAAATTTCAATGGGATTTTTTAAAGAAATAGAACAAAAAATCATCAGATTTGTTTGGAACCACAAAAGACCCCGAATAGCCAAAGCAATCTTAAGAAAAAAGAACAATGCTGGAGGTATCACACTGCCTGACTTTAGCTTGTACTACAGGGCTACAATAATGAAAACAGCATGGTACTGGCAGAAAAACAGACACGTAGACCAATGGAATAGAATTTAGAACCCTGAAAAAAAAAAACACAAAAATATGGACAGATAATGTTTGACAAAGAAGCTAAAAACATACAATGGAGGAAAGACAGCCTCTTCAATAAATGGTGCTGGGAGAATTGGTTAGCCATGTGCAAAAGAATGAAACTGGACTGCTATCTGTCACCATGTACCAAAATTAATTCAAAATGGATCAAAGACTTAAGCATAAGACCTGACACAATAAACTGCATAGAAGAAAACATAGGTACTAAACTTATGGACCTTGGGTTCAAAGACCGTTTTATGAATTTGACTCCAAAGGCAAGGGAAGTAAAAGCTAAAATAAACGAATGGGACTATATGAAACTTAAAAGCTTCTTCACAGCAAAAGAAACCATCAACAAAATAAAGAGGCAACCAACTGAATGGGAGAAGATTTTTGCAAACAGTGCCTCCAATAAGGGGCTAATATCCAAAATATACACGGAACTCATAAAACTCAACAACAAAAAAGCAAACAACCCAATTGAAAAAATGGGCAGAGGACCTGAAGAGACATTTCTCCAAAGAAGACATACAAATGGCAAATAGACATATGAAAAAATGCTCAACATCACTAATCATCAGAGAAATGCAAATGAAAACCACAATGAGATATCACCTCACCCCAGTCAGAATGGCTTTCATCAACAAACAAATAGTCACAAGTGTTGGAGAGGCTGTGGAGAAAAAGGAACCCTCATACACTGTTGGTGGGAATGCAGACTGGTGCAGCCATTATGGAAGGCAGTGTGGAGGTTCCTCAAATATTACGAATATAATTACCATATGACCCAGCAATCCCTCTCCTGGGTATCTACTCAAAAACTTTGAAAACATTTATACATAAAGACACATGTGCTCCAATGTTCATTGCAGCTTTTTTTACGGTGGCCAAGACATGGAAACAACCAAAATGTCCTTCGACAGATGACTGGATAAAGAAGTTGTGGTATATATAAATAATGGAATACTAATCAGCGGTAAGAAAAAATGATATAGGAACATTTGTGAAAATATGGATGGTTCTTGAGAGTATGATACTAAGTGAAATAAGTCAGACAGAAAAAGCAGAGAACCGTATGATTTCACTGATATATGTTATATAAACCGAAAACAACAAAAGAACAAGACAAACAAATGAGAAACAAAAACTCATAGACACAGACAATAGTTTAGTGGTTACCAGAGGGTAAGGGGGGTGGGGGGAGGGAGATGAGGGTAAGGGGAATCAAATATATGGTGATGGAAGGAGAACTGACTCTGGGTGGTGAACACACAATGGGATTTATAGATGATGTATATAGAATTGTACACCTGAAATCTATGTAATTTTACTAACAATTGTCACCCCAATAAATTTTTTAAAAATGCAGGATAAAAGTAAATAATTAAAAAATAAAAAAAAAAGTTAAAAAGAGATAGTGAATCTAAGGATCACACAAATAAATGTAAAATTTACTGCTGTGATTGGGGTACCGAAGCAAATGACCTTAGCTAGATCTTTGGGGAAGGCTTTCTTGAAGAGGCATTGCGTGTGCTGAAATGTGAAGGACGCACAGGAGATGACTAATCGGGAGCCTTCAGGAAGATGGGAAAGTGGAAGTGGGGGAGCTTGGACAATTGGAAGATGGGATCGAAGCCAAGAAAAGGGACAAATGGAAGGTCCGCTTTCCAAATTAGAAGAGAGTGGGCAGGGCTCGAGCATGCCTTGAAGTCCTTGTGTAGGAATGTGGACTTTGTGTCAAAAGTAATGGACAGCCCTGCAACTGGGAAAGGGAGAGTCACAGGGACGCCCTAAGGGGATATGACAGACCAGTTAAAAAGCGGGTTTGACAATCACAGGGAGAGAGTCTGCAGTAGCGCAGATGTAGTGGGCAATGATTAAATACTTCCATTCACATTTATTAAAGTCAAAGGTATCGAGATAAAATTTACATTTGGAACATACAGTCTGTAGAGCTTTGACAACTGTATACAACTGTGTAACCACCAGCACAATAAAAATATAGAAAATGTTCATGATTTAAAAGTGTTCCCTTGTGCCGCTTGCCGTCAGGCTCCTTTCTCCGCTCCCCTGCCCTGTCAACCACCGATACACATCTGTGCCCATAGCTGTGCGTTTTCCAGAATGCCATTGACATGAAATCACATCCTTCTTGTATTCTGTGTGTGGCTTTAATTTAGCATACTGGAGACGCATCCATGCAGTTCTGTGCTTCTGTAGTTTCCTTTTATTCCTGTGCAGTATTCCTTCGTGTGAGTATACCTGTTAGTTTTTCTTTGATCCATGTACCAGTTGCTGTAAATTTGGACTGTTTCTACTTTTGGCTCTTGTGAATAAAGGTGCCATGAATGTTTGAGTACAGGTCTCTGTATGGACATATGTTGTTCCTTTCTCTTGGAAAGGATTCCCTAGGAGGAGATTTGCTGGGTCATGTGCTAAGTGTATGTTTGACATTAAAATTTAAATGCCTGATATTAGGATGCCCCCTGCAGCTTTCTTGCGGTTGCTGGTTGTTTGATATATCTTCTCCCGTCTTTCACTGGGAATCTATTTGTATATTTGAATCTAAACTGTGTCTCCCATAGCCATCATGTACTTTCATCTTGCTTTTTCAGAGCCAGTCTGTCAATGTCTGTGTTTTTTGACTGGATTGTTTAATCTGTTCACATTTAATGATCTTTTTGATGTAGGTAGACTCCAATCTCCCATTATCCTTTCCTTTTTTTCTGTGTCTCTTCTCTGTTTGTTCTTTGGTACCTCCTTTACAGCTTTCTTTGTATGGTATGGATATTTTGTAATGGAACATTTTGGTTTCTTAAGTGATTGTTTTCACTATATTCTGTGAGTTACACTACTTCCCCTTATCCATGGGGAGTATATTCCGAGACCCCTAGTGGATGCCTGAAACCACAGGTAGCACCGAAGCCTACATACCATGTTTCTCCTATACATACATGCACTTTACAGCTTCCCTTTGGCATATCTGGTTTGTCAGCATCCCTGCTCTTCCGCTTTGGGGCCCTTGTTAAGTAAAA
This sequence comes from Rhinolophus hipposideros, assembly GCF_964194185.1. Taxonomy (NCBI): domain Eukaryota; kingdom Metazoa; phylum Chordata; class Mammalia; order Chiroptera; family Rhinolophidae; genus Rhinolophus; species Rhinolophus hipposideros. The sequence continues at coordinate 85,518,268 of NC_138046.1, read as the reverse complement.
TAAGGGTCACTTGCACACAAGCACTGTAGTACGTCAACAGTCAGTCTGATAACCCAGACGACCACTAAGTGATTGTAGGTGCTGCCAGTCCAAGCATCCTTTTAGAACTGGACAAAGGGATGATTCACGTGGGTGGGGTCGGAGTCGATGGCCTGAGATTTCATCACACTTCTCAGAATGGTGCCAGATTTAAATCGCATGAATTGTTTGTTTCTGGTATTTACTCTCTGGCTTCCCACCTACCCCCTGTGTTTTCAAATACCGATTTCATTTCTTTGAAAGATATTGGACTATTCACACCTGGGTGAGTTTTTGTAGTTTATGGTTTATGAGGAATGGATCCACTTCTTCTAAGTTGTTCCCTTTATATATGTAGAGTTGAATGTTGTATTATCATATTGCCCCTTTCAAATTTGCTGGGTCTATAGGAAAATCACCGCTTTCATTTCTGCTGTTGGTAACTTTTCTTCGCTCCCTCCCTCACCTCTCTCTCTCTCTCTCTCTCTCTCTCTCTCTCTCTCTCTCTCTCTCTCTCTCTCTCTCTCTCTCTCACACACACACATACACACATTCTTGATCTCCTAGAGGTACATCAATGTTATAGATAATTTTAGAAAATGAATTTTAATTTCACTGAGTTTCTCTACCAATTTTTTCTGGTGGAATTTTTAAGTATTTTTTTTTTTAGTAAAGTAAATATGATATATGCTTACTGGGAATATTGGTTATCATAGTATTGAGCAAACTTTTCACTATATGAAAAGCCAGTGAGGATGAAGGTGAAATTGAAAAGGGTGTTTCATCATTGTGCAAATGCTTAGAATTTAATAGAAGTCTATGTTTTGAAAGAATAGGAATGATTATGAGAAAAGCATGTTAGTCACACACTGTTAATTTTTAAATAATTTTTGTTAAATGTTGTGTTATGACATTGGGTGTTAAAATCAGCTTTCAAGTGCACAATTGTATAATAATATGTACATGTTGCATTGTATGTTTACCACCCAGAATCAGTTCTCCTTTCATCATCATATATATGACCCCCATTTATCCTCTTCTTCCAGCGCCCTTCCTTACCTTCTGGTAACCATTAAACTGTTGTGTTTATGTATTGGTTTTGTTTCTTTGTTTCTCTTGATTGTTTTTTGCTTTCACTTTTAGATCCCACATATGAATGAAGTCGTGTAGTTCTCAACTTTTTCTGTCTGACTTATGTCGCTTAGAGTGACAGTCTCAAGATGCGTCCTGTTGTCCCCAGTGGAAGTATTTCATCTTTTCTTATAGCTAAGTAATGTTCTCTTCTGTATATGTACCACGTCTTCTTTATCCAATCATCTATCGAAGGACATTGTGGTTGTTTCCATGTCTTGGCCACAGTGAATAATGCTGCAATGAACACAGGATGCATGTATCTTCATGGATAAATATTTTCAGACTTTTTGGGTAAATGCCCAGAAGAGGGAATCCCGGGTCATACAGTAATTCTGTTCTGAATTTTTTGAGGGATCTGCATACTGTTTTCCATAATGGCTATGATAATTTACATTCCCACCAACGGTGTATGAGGGTTCCTTTTACTCCACAGCCTCTGCAACTCTTGTTATTACTTGACTTATATGATGATAGCCATTCTAAAAGGTGCGGCGTGGTATCTCATTGTGGTTTTGATTTGTATTTCCCTAATAGTTGCTGATGTTGAACACTTTTTTCATATCTTTATTGCCCATTTGTGTGTCTTCTTGAGAGAAGTGTGTTCTGGTCCCCTGCCATGATTGTTCTTAAAATTATGCTTGAAAAATAAAATTATGCTTGAGAATTGTTTGTAAAAAGTCAGCGAGGCATTAAACATGGTTGACTGTGGCCCGCCATTTTGCATTTCATGTCATATGGATGCAATAATGGATCTCATTTGTAACAGCCTTATTGTATACCAGCAGTGTTCAGAGCTCTCGAGATATATTGTCTCATTTAACATGCAGTTAAAGCCTAGGAGGTAGGACTCGTTATTGTCCCCTTTTTACAGAAGAGAAACAGAGGGTCACAAAAGTCAAGCAAGATGAGTAGTACTGGACTTTCTTTCTTCCTTCACCACCATTTGTGGCAGTCTGGGATCTTCTGGCCACACATATCCCTCACTGCCTTCTAGCTCTTTGCAACCCTCATCTTCACATTCGTGTCCAGACCAAAAGGGCCGCCTGGAGCTTAGGGCACAGACCAGACTCCAAGGATCCCCTCCAGATGTTTATTGCTGCGAAAATCTACGCTTCTTCTGTGAGCAGAAAGGACTCCAGAACAGGTACGTTGATTGGATTCAGAACTTGTGATCATCCGAGAGCCTGGGAGCTCCACGGACCCTGCCAGGCTTGTCTCTCAGCCGCAGGGTAGAATGGGCAGTAAAGCAGGGCTTCTCCTAAAAATACAAAGGCCTCAATTCAGTCTGGTGAGTTGGGTTGTGGTGCACAGAGCATACATGGCATTTCACTTTCCTTGGTTGTTCACTCCGTGTCAGACAATATGTACATACTGGGGGCGCAAAAACTGTATACACATTTTAAGAGATGTTATGTGCGTATCACTCTTCCTGCTGGATTCAGTTTCAGTAGCAATGTGTAGTATAGTGTTCGCTCAAAAGATGGCGTTAATCAAATGAATGCTAGTGTCATTCATTGTATTATAATTTTAATACAGGTCTTTCCTTTCTGAATATCTGCATACATTTTTCTGGCACCCTCTGTATTTGCATACGTCAAGCTATTTCATCCTTTCCCACAGACCTACCATTCAGCGAGATTTCCATCCCAATTTTTGAGGTGGAAAGCAGAGTACACAGAGGGAGGGCACCATTCCCAGCTAGCTCGCAGAGGTCGGAAAGTGATGGCCTCACTCCAGCAGCCGAACCAGGTCAGTCCTGCCACCGACAATCAATCGTTTAGCACAGCTGAAGGTTTTCCTTGTCTTCATTGCCTGCCTCCTGCATGGTCCCCTGGCTTTTGTAGTGGAGGAGAGGGAAGGAATTGCAGAGCCAGTCCCTGCCCTGTGCCGTTGAGCGTCTAACCAGGGAGAGAGAAATGACACCCATACATGTGGTAGGCAGCACGCTTGGATCCCCTGTGAAGCGAGGTGACCAGGAGAAGAGGGGTGAGAAGGATCAGGGTGGGGTGGGGTGGCATTGGGGGGCTGGCTGAGGCCGGTCCTCAGTGCTGACTTTCCATGGTCTCCAGGAGGGACAACAGAGAATGGGTGGGTGGGGATACCCAAGGGAGTCAGTGGCTACCCCACCCCACTTAAGGACTTTGACCCCACACCCAAGATTGGGCTGTAGGACATCTGGGCTCACATCTGAGACAGCACATTGTCCCAAGACATAGACTAGGAGCCGGAATCCAGGGATGCTCTGACTTGTGGAGCATGTCAAGTTCTGGACCAGGCGCAGAGCCACAGTAAGAAAATGGTGGGAGAGAGTGGGTGTAAAATGTAACGCACCAGTCAATTTATATGAAATGCCCAGAAAGGGCGCATCTACAGGGACAGAAGTTAGATGAGAAGTGTCCCGGGCCTGGAAGTGGTCACGGGCATTGACTGCCAACAGGAACACGGATCTCTTTGGGGTGATGGATGTGCTCGAACTGGATTGTGCTGGTGGTCGCACCACCTGTGTATGTACTAAAAGTCACCGCACTGGACTCTTAACTGGGAGAATTTTGTAATCTGTGAATTCCACCTCAAGAAAGCTGTTTAGTGAATGGATAAAGAAGTTGTGGTACATATACACAATGGAATACTATTCGGCGTTAAGGCAAGATGATATAGGAGCATTTGTGACAACATGGATGGATCTCGAGAGAATAATGCTAAGTGAAATAAGTCAGACAGAAAAAGCAGAGAACCCTATGATTTCACTGATATGTGGTATATAAACCAAAAAGAACAAGACAAACAAATGAGAAACAAAAACTCATAGACACAGACAATAATTTAGTGGTTACCAGAGGGTAAGGGGGTGGGGGGTGGGTGATGAGGGTAAAGGGGATCAAATATATGGTGATGGAAGGAGAACTGACTCTGGGTGGTGAACACACAATGGGATTTATAGACGATGTAATACAGAATTGTACACCTGAAATCTATGTAAATTTACTAACAATTGTCACCCCAATAAAATTAAAAAAAAAAAGAAAAAAAAAAGAAAGCTATTTAGGAAATGTAATGCAAATGTTCCAGTCGGTCATGGAGGAAAGTTATGCCATTGTCGTTATAAGGACAAGGACTCCCCTGCTGTCTTTCTGGGCGCTGGGTCCTGCCTACATGACCCATCACCGCCTGCCTGCTCCATGTGTCCCAGACGCTCCTGCCAGATGGAGTGGGTAGAGTCACAGTTCAAGTCAGGAAGTCAGGAACTCAGCGCTGGTCAGTGCACACGTCTGCGCGTGTCTGTGCGTGTCCATGCACACGCACCCTTTGGTGATCATGCTGGTTAATTCACAAACCCCGCTGAGGGCAGACTCCCATAACTCATCCAGCGTTGTAAATTGCACTTAGTTGTTTCCCATTCTTCAGGAATCCCACAGACTCAGCTTCAGTTTCCCTGGCAACCAGCCTGGGCCCTTCCCTCCAAAGTCTGATCACAGGCAGACAGGGAGAGTGGAGAGGGGTGTTGTCCCCTGCACAGCACCCCCTGCCCCAGCCCAGGGACCCAGTGGGGATGCACAGCAGGGCAGTGACCAGGACAAGGGAACTGCAGCCGCCTTTCCATCACGCAGCCATGGAGACTTGGGATGAGCTTCACAGGAGATGCTTCAAGCTGACCGGGGAGGAGCCCAGGTTGCCAGCAGCAGTGGGTGTGCAGGAAGACCGGCACCCTCACTCCCGCCCCATTCTTACCTCTGTGGCCCACAGAGCTTTCTATGGGTTGGGAGGTACAATGTGTTCCAAGGAACAGGCTTCAGTAGATGGTGTTGGGGGAGAGTCCAATTGAGTTCACTCAGAAAAGAGGGAAAGCGAGGGCGAGGGATTAGACAGTTTTAGCAAAGGGGATGTCAGTGTGGAAAGGGGTTCCGCGGGGGGAGCAGGCAGCACTCCTGCGAGGCGGACAGTAAGTAGGTGCAAGGGGCTTGCACCTTGGGACATGGCAGGGGCTGGAGACATGGGCACTTGGAGGGCTTCAAGATTCAGACAAAATGTCTTCTGCAAAGCTGTTTCTTGCTCCAGGACAATAGCAGCCCGGATGCCAGGAAAAGGTAGAGTAGGTTGGCCTCATCAGGCTCGGGATAGATAAACTTGAAGCATCCGTAAATTGAAGCCCCAACGAGGAGATTGGCCTCAAAGACTCATTACTGGTGGTAGTGAGGCTGTGCTCTGTGTTCCTGCAGATGGAGAAGAGAGCAATACAAAGGGACTCCCTGGTGATTCTGACCCCTGCAGAGGTGTGATGTCCACCTAGTGCTCAGATCACAACGAAAGGGATGCAGGGCCCAGGGTCCAGGTGGGAATTTGGAAGTTCAGGGAGAGACCGGAGTGTGCAGTGTACACAGATCTTACCCGAGGGCCGCAGAACCAGGCCCCATGAAATGAGTGGGGGTGTGCTCTCCGGTGAGGAGGTGGGTGCAGAGCCCCGGAGCTTTCTGCCATTGCTACATGGCCGCAACCCAGGCACTATCAGAACTGAGGGTCTTTGTGAAGGACTCCCTGTCTTTCCTAAACTCCTTACCACTGTTTGATGGTAAGGGATGTAGGACCAGATGTGAGACAGCAGAAGATGAGGAAAGGGGATCAGGTGGGCCATGGCTGTGACAAGAGGAGAACCAGTCTGTCTTCCAGATTGACCCCTTTAGGTCCTCAGGTGGAGACACGAGAGCCCCCGAGACTCCGGAACTAGTCCCTGATTACCATTTGAGGGACTACTTAGGGCCTCAGAGCAGCACTGTGCTGTGGATGAATGATGAACGGGGTAGAGGGTATCATTTTTTGAGTTACAAGAACTGAATTAGACAATGGGTACATAAAAGTTTTCTAAGGTATATAGCTCCATATAAAGTAAGACTGTTACACCTGCTAGCTACTGCTCTGTGATTTCATTGTTGCTGTTGACAGTACTTAATGGGCTCTCCTAGATGGAAACACTCCGAGGGCAGGGGGAACCCCACTTGCCAGGAGGTGGGGACCTGAGACCTGCCCTTCACTAGGAGCATTGATTGGTGCTCTCTCAGGACCAAGGCCCTGCCCGTGCCTGGAGCCGCAAGGTCTAGGAGACACAGGGAGGGTCTCCCCCAAAGAACCGCTTCTCTGAGGACACAGCAGGCTGCACAGGAGATCTTGGGAGATGTTTCTGGGTCTGTCAGCAACTACTGTGATTCTCAGCCAGGCGTCTCAACTGTAGTGCAGACAGCGGCATCATGGACCTTAAGAGAAAAGAGAACAACAACTTCTCATAAAAATACTGCCTTTTGTCATGTTCCTGTGGATTGCTTTTCTGGCTCTGGACACATTTCCTGAAGCCCACCTCCAGGACTCAGGCTTTGAGATGAAGGCCTGTCTTGCCAGAGGGGAAGGAGCCTGGCATTGCCTGTGGAGGCAAGGACGGCCTTCAGGAGACATGCTCACCTCACTGACAACCCTCTTCAGCTGCTCCACTCTGTGAGTCTGTCTGGGCCTCTCCTGTTTCTGTGATGTGTTTTAGGGCTCTGTTTATGAGATGTTGATCACTGTCCGGGGTTAAAGAGAGGAGGATGCCGGGACCCCAGTCTCCTCTCGCAGGGACTGATTGGAAGGTGGGCACAGGAGAAGCTGATACCCATGATGAGCTCACATCCCAGATTCATCTCTGCTCCCCAGACTGCAGGGGCACTTTGGCTCCTTGATTTTTCCTGATTGATTTGAACTCAGTGAGGAGCGAGCCCTTCGTCCCTGCAATGTAACCAGAAAGAGGAACTCTTTCTTACTTCTAATCTGCTAAGAGTTGTCAGATGCAAACTTACCAGTGAGCCATGTGCACAAATGCTAAATCAGTTTCTGTGAAAATGCTCACTCTCAGATTTCCACCCACTCCCCTCCTTCTTTACAGGATGGGGAACTTATATATGTGGCCTGTGTGCCTGCGTGATGATGGGGGAAGGGAATCTATGACACCCCTCTGTGGCTCAGTGTCATAGGTGGTCTCTGAGGAAGGATGACCCTCTTTCCCAGTTCCAGCGGTGAACTGACCCACAGCGCTCATGAGGGGCTGGTGAAACTGCATTTCTGACTCTCAGCTCTTGGTAGCACCCAGTGCTCCCTGACCGACTCAGTCTCACCTCACTCTGCTGACCCCTCTGAATCTTTGTCATCCTCCAACCTGCCCTTGCGCAGGACAGCCCCCTCCACAGACTCGGCTGCAGGGTCATTTGCCCCTTGCCTGCTCAGGTTCCCCTCCGGGACCCCAGGATCTGGTCAGCCACTGTCCACATCCCCCGCAAGGAGAGCAGGCCCCTGTGGTGTCACCAGCACCACAGCGGAACCCAGATCAGATCCAGAAATCTATGATCCAAAACTCGCGCCATCCTTTTGCCCAAAAACACTGCTAGCTCACTGTGCACACTGTCCTCCTGTGAGTCTAGAGAGAGAAGGGGTTGGAACCCTCTTTGACATGGAGGGCCTCTGCACTTCTTGTCTCACCTGCCCTGTCTGAGCTCTGTGACCTGTGCCTGCCACTGCCCCTGTGGGCCTTTCCTCCCGGGACTGGAACTGACACTCTTTCCTGGGGCTTGTCTTTCATGTTGACCCCCGACCTCCCCTACTCTATCCAGGTCAACGGAGGACACTGTGCAAAGTGTGCCTTGTCCAGAATATTCGGACCATATGTGGTCACTAAACCCTTCACGTCAGAAATATAAAATGAAGTAGAAAGATAAAGAACAGCATGGACACATGTGCCAAGGTGACAAAATCATGTCTAAGATGAGCATAGAAAAGCGTCTGTGGGATCAGAAAACATAGAAATTAGTTGTGGCGTTGACAAGACCAGCAGCAGTGGAGTGGTCGGAACAAAAGTTGTGTTGAAGAGGGTTGAGCAGGTGGAATCAGGAGAAGTTGAAAGATTTTTTTTCTCTGTAGACAGCATTTCTTTCCCTCATTAAAAAACCTCCACAGCGCATATAAGTTGAAAATCAAACTGCTCATTCAAATTGTTGCAAACGTAGTTGAAATAGAAGCGTTTAATTGTTTTATGCTTACAGTTTTAAAAGTCTTAAATGTACTGAGGGAAAATCTAAAAAAGCAAGATTTAACATGTTTTAGGGAATCAAGTTTATACTGAAGGTGTCGACACTTCTGCCCCCAATGCCAGTTCTACAGATCACTCTACTACAATGTACAGTAAACCATGAAGGAAAATAGGTACAAGCTGAATCCTGCATAATGAAGAAAGAGGTAAAATGATGTAGGGTGGAAAAGTTTCCGTTGTTTATAATTTTTGTCAAGCCTTCAAGAGTAAAAAGCAAACGCCAAAGATTTAACTCACACTCCACCCCTATTGAAAACTGTCCAGGTCAGCCCCTCTCCCTCAATTCATTCCTCCATCCAGTATAATGTGTAAATAAAAGTTTCTCCAGTGGCGCGGGGCTAGGGCCCTGAAAACGAAATGGGATACCCAGCCATTGCTCTCCTTGACTCAGAGCCATCACCAGCACTAGAAATAGTTTTGCTTTTAGAATCAAGACATACTGTGCCAGTAGCTGCAGAATGACTTGTGAAAAGGAGATGGGTTTCCAACCACGCCTTTGTTGGAGGAAAGCTGCATGCAGAAGGAGCCAGGTGAGGGTTCAGGAGAGCAGTGGGAACTGCATGAGCAAGTTCCCGGAGCAGCTGGAAGGCATGGAATCCTGAACACTTGGTGATGGCACGGTGCAGTGAGGAGCGGGAATGCTCAGGGGCAGCAGAGGATTCCAGGTCAGAAAGACATGGATTGGTTTGGGGAAGCTCTCAGAAGTCCCACCCCATTACTTCTGTCTTCTCCATGAATTATTTGCTGCGGTCATTGGAAAGGAAGTGGGTCCACTGTGAATAAAGCAGTTGTGTAGGAAGCATGAAATGCAAGGTGAGAAGTAATGCTCTCTTGATCATGAATTGAAGATAATTCAGTAAAGTTTCAAGTTTTGTGATCAGTGCTCAGGGTCTCACAGAAACGGATGTGTCCCTTATTGGGACAGAGCAGGAGAGTATGGACAGGGGAGAAAACAGCTAGAGAAGGGTGCCTGATGGGGAGATTGTAGCACTGAGTAAGCTGGGTAAGAAGGGGCCTGATGGAAGATGGCGAAAGCTGTGGGGACCACAGTGGACACCCTGAGAAGTAGAAGGCTGTGTAAGCAGAGCCATTAGAGTGAGGGAGCAGGACTCCTAGGGCAGGGTGTTGAGGTGATGAGACAGGGAGGGCTACAAACGGACATCATGTGTTCATTCTGTGTAGGGGGGGAGAGTGGGTGGGTGTGCGGGGGGGGGGGCAGGGGTGGAGTGCATTCTCTGATGCCCCAGGCTGTACCTTGGGCAGGGGTGCGTTATCCGGAGGAGCATAACATCTGTGAAGACTGAGAGGCTCCGATTAAGCCAGGGCCAGTCTCCTCGGCCTGAGGTCCACTGGAGGGTTCCCAAAAGTGAGGGTGAGAGCGGGGGGGGGGGGGGGGGGGGGTAGGGGGGGTAGGGAAACGAGGAGGTGGGAGGGGGAGGGGGAGAAGAGAAAGGGGGAGGGGGAAGAGGAGGGAGACAGAGGGGGAGGAGGAGGGAGAGGGAGGGGGACGGGGCGGACCGGGAGGAGGAGGGTGTCTCAGGACCGGCCAGTTGAAGGCAGAAGCTGAGTGGGCCGGGCGGGAGGAGGATGACTAGGGCAGTGGTATTGGTTCCACACGAGGGCGGAGGCTCCGCTGTGTCAGTCGGGGACAGGACGTGGACGTCACAGTGCGGGGACGCTAGCGGACATTGCAAACACGGTGCAGAAGGCACCCTCAGGCACAAGGCTGCAGGGCGACCTGTAAGGACCTCACGGCGCCCCAGCGCGCAGGATCAGAACTGGCCAATCCGGGCGCAGCGCCGCCACGCATGCGCATCCGCCGGGGAGCGTGGCTTCCGGCCCTTGTTGCCGGGATCCAGGGCAGCGGGAGAAGGCGCCGTGCCCAGGGCTGCCCGGCGGCGCTACTCGGGTGGTCGCAGTGTCCGCTGCTCTTCAGGATCCGCGCGCTTCTCTTGCTCCGCCGAGGTCTCCTTGCAAACGTCCTAAGAGAGAGCGGCTTTTGACTTGCATGTGAGCCATTCGGTTTCTGTGGGCAGCAGGGGGCAGTGTGGTGACGCGCAGCCGCCGTCTCCCCTCTCCCCCGCCCTTCTCGTTTGAAAAAACTCCGTAGTGTCTTCACTGCAAAGCGGTATTTTCCTTTTGCGCCTGCGCGCTGCACTCGAAATTACTCTTTGTTGGGCTCCTTTGAGTGCATCTGTTTTGAAAAGGTTGTGCCTGGGAACAAAAACCCATTTGCCTTCAAAATTAGCTCTTCTTCTACTGGGCTGCTTGGGTTCCTCAGGGACTTGTGTTTCCGTTTCTCTGAATGCGCTGGTCACTGTCTTGCCCCACCTGGTTTGGCCTTGGCTGGGCCTGTATCCAGAGTTTCTTCAGTGATGAAACGCCCTCACATGTCAGGGTAGAAAATTTGGAGGACAGATGAATGTACTGAAGACTGACCCAAACCACAGTCCTGTCACCCCGCCAAGGCCATTATTAGTGTTTTGCGCTAAATGTCCTTAGAGATTTTTCTTCAAAAGGCCTGCATTTTCAGTATACTTAATCGTTCATTTTTGCATCGTGACCTCTCCTTGGGGTTTCAAGTCAGTTTTTCGTGTTTGAAAATCGTTTTCATATTTAACGTCATTGTACAGAAAAGTAACGGTGAGGTGTTGTAAAATGTAGAAAGCTTTCGTAAATGTGGGTATAAAGAATACACTGAACATGACCTTAGGGGCCCATAGCCGGCCCTGCTATTGGATTGGGAACAAGGCAGGTGCCAGCACCGTGTATGAAGCCAGCCTGATCTGAACGCAGTGGTCTTTCTCACTAAGTCCACTTAAGACTTCTTACGTTCATTTCTCTCAAGCCTCACATAACTACAGTCCCAGGTTCCTTAGGAATAAATGAATAAGTTTAAAATGAATAATTTTCATTTTAAACAGTACTGACCACAAAAGTTTGAACACATTGATCGTGACTTCTTTACAATAAAAATGCCTGCTTATGGGACACCCAGTTCTTCCCTAGTATTTTCTTCCACTCCGGTCTCCTGGAGGGCCTTGCGCCAGGGCTCAGGAGAACTCCCTTCCAGTTCCTGGGCTACCAGCCTTACCGTTTTTGCTCTCTGCGCTGCTTTGCTTTCTGAGCTGCTGTTTCTTCCACTTTAAGAAGGGCACTTGCACTGCGCTATTATTTGAACATGGAGTCCCAACCAGGGAAGGGGTGGTGATAGGGTCCCTGCTCCCAGTCAAAAACTCTGCTTTTTCTGCATGTGGTGGAATTCGTTCTAGGAAGCGTTAGCTTTCCTCTTCTGGAGAGTTCCATATCCGTGGTCTACATACCGTAATATTCCCGCTGATGCCAGTGCCCCAGACACGAAAGGAAGAAAGGAGAAGGGGGAAATTATAAACATGAACTGGCCCATCCTTAGGGGACAGACGCTAATTGTGACCCAGAGCTTAGATCCCCAACGCGGTGAAGTACCTATACATGCCCTAGTTGTAATGGAAACATTATCAGAAAGAGAAACATATCACTTTAAAGCTAATATATTTTTGAAATCGTCTTCATACACTAGACATTACCCTGAATTAATAAGTGCATGGACTGCAGCAGCATCAAAGACCAAAACCGAGACGGATAGCAGCCTTTGTTTCAGTTTAGGGAGCTTTTCATGAAGGATCTTTTCCAAATGGGAAATGATAATCGCCATATTTGCTAACTAATGGCATCTTTTGTTGCGTTATTCTGACACAGACCCTCATTGTTTGAAATTTAAGGATGTAGGGAAACGCTTTACTCCCCTGGTACTTAGGATTCCAGAGCTGGTGCTCTGACCTGTTACAAAATCATGCGGAGAAGACATTTGCATATATACTGTATGTCAGGCAGTGCACTAAGCCCTCTGTACGTAATGTCGTCTCATTCATGAGAGAAAACTTATCTGGTAGGTTAGTATAATTATGTCCATTATCAGATGAGAAGATTCTGCGACTTAGGTCCCTGCCACAGGTGTCTGTAGAACCTGAACCCTATGATGACTCAGGGCACACGTTTCCCTGTGGTCTCACTATTGGGAACACTGGTAGATGGCTGAGAAAATGCTTCCTATTGACCAGTGGTGACTTTCGTTTATGCAACTGACCCTGTGGAACTCTGTCCTGTTGCTGCTGGGAAATTGGGGTCAAACCAGTGGTAGCACCTGGGGATAAAAGAATCCAGGTCAAGTGATTCAAATGGAGGTTAAAGGCTTCATCCAGCTGATGTGTGTCACCTTCAGACCAGGGACCACTCTGAGCTGAAGCAGAACTGGAGACTGTACAGGGAGTGTAGAAGGAAGGTCCCCGGCTACGGAAAGGCCATGAGAAGCCCATGTAGACGGAAAGGAGAGCAGAGGTCCCTGTGCAGGGAAAGGAGAAGAGAGGTCCATGACTGCTGTTCCCAGGTTACAGTTTCTGTAACAGCTGCTAATGTGTGGTTGGAGAGGCTGGGAATTGGTTCTGCTGCTTCTCCGACGCTTGCTGCAAATCTCATTCTAGCAGCCTTCAGAAAAGTTGCTTGAGAGCTGTTTTGTGCGTCTTGTTGTTTGTTCCGAATAGAGGGTAAGAGGAGGTGCCAACACAGGTGCACAGTGGAAGAGAAGCGAAAAAAAAAATTCAAGGAGACAAGGGTTGAAGCAAGGAAAAGTGGGGCCTGTTTTAGTTAATTTACAACGTCTGCTATAAGATGATGAACTCCGTTCATTATCACCCCATTCTTTTCGGAGAGGAAGGAAGAGGGATGTACGAGGTCCAGGAATTGAGTCAAGAAGTGGGGAGAAGGAGCAGTGTGTTCTTGGTCTCCTGTCCCTGACCGTAGCCTGGATCATGTGTCTCCACAGGCCAGTGGGGAGTTCTTGCTTGGACATGATGGATGCCCTTGGTAAGCGGTGTAGGTATCAGAATGAAAAGAAAACAAGCAAAGGAGACACGGACTTAGCGAATTAACTTCACGTCCATGAAACTTCGAAGTCTATGAAAATTCTCATGTCTCGTTTTCTCATTTTCTCAGGTACTCATTTTAAAGTTAATTAAATCTCTTTGTATGAATTTCCAGAATTCTGTTTTTCATGAGGAAGATACAAATTAATTGCACTGGAATTAAATATAGACATGGATATTGAATCTCAGAAATAATTCTTAAAAGACTTTTCGAAAGAGTAGGGACATAGTTTTCACCTGTCACCTAGCAGGCACTTAAAGCACTGTAGTACTCTTTTACAAGGTGTAAACTTGAAGCTGATATGCAAAACGAGGTGAAAGTGATTGGGTGGTGGAGGATTTCTGAATTTTTCTGTTGTCTGTTCTCTGCCTTCCCAAATGACTGCAAATCGAAGAATTTCCTTTATCGCCTGACAGCAAAATTAGGAGTGAATGTATGACTTCTCTTCTGAGTGGGTTCTGTAATCTCCCTGCCCCTGGGCAGGATGAAGGGGACAGTTGGCCCTCACCACAGGGAACATAAGGTAAGCATGCTAGAGGACAGACTAAACAAATGCATTTCATACAATGAAAATGGAACTCTAAGCAAAGAAACAGACGGGCAAAAATGTAGCTGCTGACCTTGGGAAGGTTGCAAGATGCTATTTCACTTTGAGAAAGGAATTGGGTTCTTTCTGCTGTCAATGTCAGGTTACCAAATACAATATTTTCACTCTTTTTACTACTTACACTTTCAGCAAGAGAAATGAATTAAACATTTTCAAGCGTTTTCAAATGATGTTTTGAACAGCTAACTGATGCTCTGAGTTTCATAAAATCTGGTGAAGTCACCATGCCATATGAATCTCATAGTGTTTACTGTGCACCTTTATACTTCAGAAAAGCAGTAAAGAAATTCTTCCCAAGTCAATACTGGTCATCCTGGGGGGATGGGACTGTGATTGCTTTGTTATAGTTGTGAGGCCTCCAAATATTCTCCAGGGAGCTTGAAGTGACTAGGGTACGTGGAGAATACATGGATAAAAACCGAAAACAAATGGAGGAAAGCTGGTGACAAGACGTTCCGATCAGCAGAAACACAAGATTCTATGGAGCCTGGACACTGGGTTTCCAGTAGGGATGCTACTGAAGGGAGCCTTTTTCCCACCCTTAGGCCTGGCACAGGGGGACTTACAGAGAAGCAGCCATTTATTGCAGAGGAGAGGCAGAGTGGTTTTTTTCAAACACGAAGGGCGGGGCCGGGATAAGTTATACGGTGCCACAGTGCCATCTAATGTCCAGAGAAACTGAGCGTGCACATTCCTGACATAAACTCCTTCTTTATCTCTAGTTTTCCGGGAAAAACACCACAGAAGCTGTGTAAAGACTTCATGCCAATAAAGGCCAGATAAAGCAAACGTCAGCCCAATAGACTTCTGGGCACCAAAACCAACTGGCCTCTTCCTAAGTCCCGCCCTTGAAACCATAGGAACAGCATGTCACATCTTCTACACAGGACTCCTGCCCCAACAGGGCTGGAGCTGTGGTGTCATTGATGGGTTCTGGGCCTGCGCACTGACCTGTTAGGTTGGTGTCAGTCTGGGATCCCACATCTGGTAGAACTTTCCTTCCAGTCCCTGTGGCAAACTTTCAGTTGAGGGACAGGGTCACTTGTTACCCAGTTGCTCCGCCCGCCCCTCCCTTACAACTGAGGGACAGTGCCAACCCCAGCTCTTCCTCCTATCCTCCCAGACCTTGTTCCCCATCACCCCTCCCCCTACCTCCACCTGCCTGTGAACACCCACTACTGGTGACACACTCACTTGCCTCCTGTCAGTCCTCAGTCCAGGGAACCCTCCCCAGGGCCTCATGGCCCAGGAGCCTGACTGGATCAACCCTGGAGTGTCTCCTTAGGGATTTTCTCCTGGGCAACCGACCATCCCGGTGCTCATGGACAAGCACTGGTGTGGGGACAGAGGCAGGAGTGCAGTTTCCAGGCTCTGGGCCGCACGTGGAAAGGTGCTCACTCGGGTAGAAAAGGGCCATCGACTGTGACTGGATGGCCATCAGCTGTGACTCGTTGGCAGGCAGCTGTAACCAGTGAGCCCTTGGCCACCAATATAACTGCCTTGGCTACATTAGCAGAAAATGGGGGCAAGAAGATGGTGGCTGAGCTAGAAGCAGATTGCAGTTAGCACTGCGGATTGCAGCCAGCAAGGGAGTTTGGTTAACAGATAAGCGGACAGTAGGTTGCAAATGATGTGGCTCCTGCTTCCTGTGTCTACAACCCAGCCGCCTCGAGAATTGAGTGTAAGACTCCCCTATCTATGGCTTCATGAGTGTTACTTTTTGGCCTCACCGTGTCCTGCGTTCTTAGCTGAGGAGCAGGAGCTGAGATCCTGCATGACACCCTACATGACAGTACCTGAGGTTTGATGAGAAAACCCGACTTCTTACTGAAGGGTTCATCTTCAATCCATGACCAGGAGAGCACTGCTTCTTACTTTCCCTGTCACCTTCCTACACCTCTGCCTTACTCACAGAGACCCGGCTTCCATCCCAATGACCTCTCCTAATAATTCGTGCAGAGCACAGAAGCGATGAGGGGGGAGTTCCCTGAGCTTCTCAAACCCAGTCGAGGTGCTTCTCCCCTGGCATGCCCTGCTGCCTCTGAGTGTACCTGCTCCTGACTGCAGCCAGCCCTCACCTGTGCTCAGGGTCCCATGCCTTCCCCCTGCTCAGGGACTGCTCCTGCACTCATCACTCCTCTTGGCTCCTGTCCCTTTTGCAGGCAGCTTCCCCAACAGAGGGGTGAACATGGACCCCCTTTGGGCCTGCGATTTTCCTGATACTGGCTCATTACCGGTTGATTTTCAGAGCAAAACTGTTTTATCTTGTCCTGAGACCATTTGCTCAGTGTATGTCACTTACGGAAATTGCAAATAACAGACTCACCAGTGGGACACTGAGATCACTTTTGTCCTTGGCTCCTTTCACCACAATGGACAGTGGGACGGGAGAGAAAAGCACTGGGACTTGATGACTTTGGTTTGTGTTCTCTTCTCTAGGCAGGATGGAAAAAGGCCTTAGGATTGAAAAAGGTAAGATTTCGGTGGGCAACATATGTTCACATTGCGAGTTTCTATCTCCTCCAAGTGGGAGGGAAAATGAAATCAATTCCTGGGCTGGAGAAAAGCCACAGACAACACAAGGGAGAAAAAGAAAACACCTTCCAAGGCTCTTCTTCACTTTTGTTGCTGCTATTGAAGTCTGCTACTGGCATTCGTTTCGGGATCTCAAAGGGCAGTCATGCCATTAACCCTGGAATTGCGATAACACCAAACAAAGGCATTTTCAAATGGCTTTTTTGTTTCATGGCTATGGCATCTGGATGTTCGGCAAAATTGTTGTCAAATGGTACATACTTCTAATTTAACAAATGCTAGAGGGATCGTCCCCATCACAGAAACGACAAAGGTATGAATGGGATCCACCTCCCTTGCTGTTTGACTCTGGTGAGCAGATGGGAATATAAACTCTGAATGTTAAAATGGTAATATGTTTGTATGTCTCATGTTTTTGCTCACATGGTTGACTGTGGAATAAGGGAGACAAGAAAAAAAGGCAGTGTGTAAATGGAGATACACATTTCGGTTCTTGAAGCAGTTTTCAGTTTCTAGGTAACGCTTGTGAAATTAGATACGTGGTCCATCAGATATCTGATGATGTCGGGCGTATGAGTGTATTTTTGACTGGGCCATGTGGGCTCTAAGACCCACGAAATAAACGAGGCTTCAGATAGCCTGGCTTGTCCCTTGGACGTGGGAAAGTGCTGTGTGGCCTTGCAGCTCTTGCGTTGCTGCTGCAAACAAAGCCTGTGGCTTCTTTGGAATGGGAAATGCACAGATCCTAAATGGCCCACCTGACTCTGTGCTGAAACCTGATGTTGCTGCGCTGGGCTGTGTTGTCCTCGGCAGGAGCTGTGCTGACCTGCAAGGAGGCTCAGTGAAGAGAAGTGGAACTCTGGGACCTTTCCAGATGTAAGACACCCCTCCGTGAGCCCATCAACTAGGGAAACATCACATCTGCTGCTTTGTCGAAGTCACTTGCCCAGGGAAAGGTGCTTGTTCTCTGATGGGAGAACCTAACATGGAGCTGAGGATCGGCCCTATATTTGTGATATCGGCTAGCTGCCTTCCTGGTAGGATTCCTGTCAGAAGCTGCAAGATGGGGTGGACACAACACACAGAATTGACTCTTCCATCAGGGTATCTCCCGGCTATGGACTTGGGTTCTAATTTCCAGCTTACTCCCCGTTTGCCACAATGGACTGATAGCCCGCCTCTCCTTCCCTTACCTTGGTCTTCCTGCCCACACCTTAGGAACTCAGTGGTTTGTTCAATGCAAGCATTCCCAGCAAGGAATTCATCCTTACAGCTGGCTCACGAAATAACTGCCTCAGGCAAAGGGGACATGCCTTATGGGAACCTGTGTAAAATTGCTTACTACATTTAGGATTTCATCCTGATGAATTCCTGTCCACCGAAGTCGAGTTCCATGGTAAAAGTTCTCCTCCGGGAAGGTTGGAAGAAAGATGTACAGCATAAGTTTCCACTAGTGTCCCTGGATTATTCTGAAAGGGCGCCCGGCCTCCTTTACATTAAGAGGTTCGGCACCTGTAAAGTGGGTCACGTCTGGGAATTAAATGTGGGCCGTGAGTCTGTGTTTCCGTGAGTTGAATTAGACTCGCTCATTTGATCTAGAACTTTTTGTTTACATAGACCCAGAAAAACTTAGTGGGCCTCTATGTGTTTCGCTCCTAGGATCACCACGGTTACCTCGTCTACAAGGTCGGTGTGTGGGAGTCAGACTCTTGCGATTGCGCTGTGACTGCTGTGCATTAGGGGAACCGCACCCACCTGGCCTGTGGCCATTCTGTGCTGCCCTGGCCTCCTCAGCGTCCACACACTGCCACTTTGGGATCCAAGTTCATGTAGCTTTTCCTCCTGAGTGGCTGCCGTCCAACTGTATGTTCTATACGACAGTGAAGAGCAATCACATTGAGCTTCCAGGATGGATGCCGGGATCCTCCTCACACATGTGTTTCTCATCGTGTTGGTGAAAGGTATGTGTTCTGTGCCCTCCCAGTTTGCATGTGGAGCTGTTAAATGGCAAATCCACTCTAACATTCTAATCCCCTTTTCCCTTGAATCCCTTCCGCTACATTAGGTCAATGTAAGAACATCCATTCCTATGGAATTTTTTCTCGGAATGTCTTGGAATTTATTTGAACCAAACGGAGCATGTGCACAGAAGCAAGCTATCAACAGATGGAGAAAATGCTCTGGAGAATGGCAGTGTTGCATTTTGTTTTATACATTTAGAATCAAAGGAGAAAAGGTGAGGACAAGTGATGTGAAATTCATTGCTGGCAAATGAGGGAGGTGGGAGAAAACACAGCGGGGAAAATTCCGGGATTGGACAGAAAGTTCAATGGAGAGATACATACTTCCTTTACATTGGTGGGTACAGGACCCTTAGCGTTTGTCATTAGCAGTAAACAGAGATGGTATTTGGGCAAGATCATCACGGTGAGGAGTTTCGTGGATTTGTGGCCTGGTGCCTGTTGTCGTTCCTGGGAAGGGTCTGTAAAAGAAAACGACTCTGACATTTCACAGGTACGTTATCCTAGATACATAAGACCAAGGGATGGTGCTCGCTTGAGGTACAGATTAGCCTTTTGCTAAAGAAGCTCTAGGCCTTGTACGCCACTACCTACCAGGATCTTCCGTTCCCAGTTAGAATTTATGATGAGACCATCCTCTGTGGTTCCTTTGGGTCACTGAGTTTCTCTGGCCCTCAAGAATTCCTGCACTTTTGCCTTCTGGGCAGCCCCTCTCAGGTTCAGAGGAGTGAGCACATCTCATCATGGGTCCGACTCTGAGCTCACCTCCAGAGGCCTGCTGGGAGAAGCATCTGGTGATGGAGGTACAGGCAAAGACAAATAATGATGGGGGAGAGATCTGAGAATGCTTAGCAGTGTATTGCATGTCATCTAAAGCACGGGGGTGGGGGGTGCATCGCCATTTCCTCAGACAGTGCAGGGTTAATCCCTCAGATAGATTTGGAAAGGCCTGTCCTACTGAGGTTCTGGAAACCACTACTGGGTGGAGAAGACTCATTGCTGGGGGGCTGGGGAGACTCCTTCCACTACCAAAGAACTCATCAGAATTTAGGGGCTGAATATCCCCAGGTTCATTCCAACTTACAGGATCCAGTTCTTTCCACATCAGTTGTCCTGGCTTTAATAGTAGACACCTTACAAGGATAGGACTTCAGCAAGCTTTGTAAGTTAGCCAATTGCAGAAGGAATCTGCATTTGGTTTTCAGCGATTTCAGCCCTGTGGATACAGGATATGAGGTTCTCCTTCAGGGCACAGCTAGAAAAATTTGGGTTTTTTGCTGGCTCTTGAGCTGGGAATTCAAATCCCGGAAGTCACCTTGTTGTTTAACCACTTTCTCCTGGGACATTACAAGAAACCAACCGGTGTCTGTATATTCCTTACTTTTTCAACAATGTTCCCAAGTATCACATTCAGGATCAGTTAGTTGCTTACTTCCTATGAGTGGTTGACTAAGCGTATCCAATGCAGATATTTTGCATATCTCTAAAAAATCCAGTGACTCTCCCTGCTCTCTTTCCCACTGAGATCAGAGCCATTACTTTCTTTAAGTCTGATCAAGTTAGACAGCCGGTTCCAGAAACACAAGGATAAAGTCTGAAAACTGATTCTTAAAATGTGTGTTCTCTACAACCTCTCCGTTACCATAATGTGTATCAGGCAGTGTTCTCCACAGGAATAGAATAGACAGGATAATACTGGGGTGCCAAAAATATATATACGCATTTCAAGAGATGTTATCTGTGCTGAAGCAGTAGTTCATCGCAATCAGAAGAATGTGGACACAGATGGTAACCACTTTGAGTACCTGTTGTAATTGCAGAAGTCAATCGTCACTTGCATTCATAGAAGTGGAACTCTCCATTACTATTATTAGGATTGCGAGTTGAAAACTCATATTCAACTACTTGGATTCAAATATAACCCACGGGCTAGAAACGTATGGCTTGCTGGCTAAATCCTGCCCTTGGCTTGTTTCTCTATCCTTTTGAGCTAAGAATCCTTTTTATCTTTTAATGCATCATTTTCCTAAAAGAGCTGTACACCATGAATACTACCCGTGGCCTACAAAGTCATAGAATTTTACATCTGTTCCCTAGACAAAAAAGGGTTTGGTGATATCAGGGATTTTCTTTTTTATAACAAATCTTTTATTTATTTCAGTTTTTTATTTTTTAATTTAATTTATTCGGGTGTCAACTGTGAGTAAAATTACATAGGTTTCAAGTGTACATTTGTAATACATACATATATGATATTGTGTGCTCAGCACCCAGAGTGAGTTCTTCAATATATTTCACCCCCTTTACCCTCTTCTACCATCCCCATCCCCCCAAACCCTCTGATAACAGGTAAACTGTTGTCTGTCTATAAGTTTTCTTTCTTTCTTTCTTTCTTTCTTTCTTTCTTTCTTTCTTTCTTTCTTTCTTTCTTTCTTTCCTTCTTTCTTTCTTTCTATTTCTCTCTCTCTCTCTCTCTCTCTCTCTCTCTCTCTCTCTCTCTCTCTCTCTCTCTCTCTCTCTCTCCTTCCTTCTTTCTTTCTTCCTTTCTTTCACATTTTGTTGCTTTCAGTTTTGTATCCCTCATATGAATGAAGTCATATGCTTCTCGACTTTTTCTGTCTGACTTATTTCGCTTACCATAGTAATCTCAAGATCCTTCCTTGCTGTCACAAATGGCAGTATTTCAACTTTTCTTATGGCAGAGTAGTAGTCCATTGTGTCTAGATACCACGTGTTCTTTATCCAATCAACTATCGAAGGACACGTTGGTTGTTTCCGTGTCTTGGCCACCGAAACTAATGCTGCTATCAACATCGGAGTCCGTATACTCCTATCTTTATGGATAAATGTTTTCATATTTTTGGGGTTGATACCCAGTAGATGGATTGGGGCATCATATGGTAATTCTATTCTTATTTTTTGTTAGTAACCCCCACAGTGTTTTCCATAGTGCCCGTACCAATTTCCATACACATCAACAGTCTATGAGGGTTCCATTTTCCGCACAGCCTTTGCAAAACTTGTTATTTGTGTTGTTGATGGTAGCCATTCTAACAGGTGTGAGGTGGTATCTCCTTTAGGTTTTGATTTGTATTTCCCTAATAGCTGGTGAAATTGCAGATTATTACATATATTTCTTGGGCTTTATGTGTCTTCTTGGGAGAAGTCCCCGTTCAGGTTCCCTGTCCATTTTTTCATTGGATAGTATCATTTTTGTTATTGAGGTGTCGGTGATTTGAATATATTTTGGATATTAGCCTCTAATCAGAGGTGTGGTTTCCAAATATCTTCTCTCTTTCGAATGGTTGCCTCTTTCTTTTGTTAATGGTGCTTGTGGTATGCAGAACTTTTTTTTGTTCGTTATAGTCCCATTGATTTATTTTAGCGTTGACTTCCCTTGCCTTTGAAGTCAAATTCATAAAATCCTCTTTGAATCCAAGGTTCATAAGTTTCGTACCTATGCTTTCTTCTATGCAATTTATTATTTCAGGTCTTATGTTGAGGTCTTGGATCCACTTTTAGATTACAGTCTAGTTTCAGTCCTTTGTACGTGGCTTTCCTATTTACGAGCACCATTTGTTGAAGAGGCTTTTTTTAATCCATGGTACGTTTTTTGGCTCATGTGTCAGAATTTGTCTGCCCATGTTTATGTGGGTTTATTTTTGGCTTTCGAATTCTCTGCCATTGTTCTGTGTGTCTGTTTCCTGCCAATACCATGCTGTTTTGATCATTGTCGCTTTGTAGTACACGCTGAAGTCAGGAGAGTGATACCTCCAGGCTTGTTCATTATTTGGGGGGCTGCTTTGGCTATTCGTGGTCTTTTGTGATTCCATACAAATCTGATGATTTATTCTTTATTTGTTTAAAAAAATGCCACTGGAACTTGGAGGCGGATTGCATTAAGTCTGTATGTTGCTTTGGGTAATAGGACATTTTAACTATGCTGATTCTTCCAATCCATGAACACGGAATGTCTTTCCCTTTCTTTGTGTCAACTTCACTTTGTTTTTGAAATGTCTTATACTTTCCAGTGTATAGGTCCTTGACATCATGTGTTAAGTATGTTCCTGGGTATTTTATTCTTTTTCTGGCACTTCCAAAAGGATTTCTTTTTCATTTATTTTTTGTTGTTAGTATGTAGGAAAGCTATGGGTTTTTGTACATTGAAATTGTAGCCAGCAACTTTATTGTGTTCCTTTACTGTTTGTAATAGCTGTTTGTTGTATCTTTAGGGTTTTCTATATAAAGAATCCTGTGATCTGCAAAACTGACAACTAAACTTCTTCATTCCCAATGTGGATGCCTTTTATTTGTTTCTGTTGCGTGATTGCTCTGGCGAGGACTTCCAATACTATATTGAATAACACCAGTGATTGGGGCAGCCGTGTGTTGTTCCTGAACGTAGAAAAAACGGCTTCATCTTTTCACTGTTAATTATGAAATTAGCTGAGGGTTTGTCACATATGGAATTCATTGTTTTAGGGTATTTTCCTTCTATAACTATTTTCTGAAGTGTTTTAATGTTAAATGGGTGTTGTCCCCAGGAATAAGAGCTAGGTAGACAGTCAGTGCTAACGTGTCTTTTGGAGCAAAAAGTAATATAAGACCCGGTCTTATATTTTATATTATATAAGATCTGGTCTTATATAATAGTAAAATAAGACCCAGTCTTCTACTAAAAGGAGACCCGGTCTTATACTATAGTAAAATAAGCCCAGGTCTTATGTTAATTTTGGCTCAAAAACACGCTTTAGAACTGATTATTCAGCTAGGTCTTATTTTTGGGGAATCACAATATCTTGTAATATGCTTTTCCTGCATCTATTGATATAAGTATATGGCTTTTATCCTTTATTTTGTTTATGTAGTACATCACATGGATAGAATTGGGTATGCTGAACCATCTTTGTGCCCCCGGAATGAACTCCACTTAATCGTGATGGATTACCTTTTTAATGTGTTGTTGTATTCGATTTGCTAGTATTTTACGATGCTTTTTTCATCAGTATTCATCCGACATATTGTTTCATAGTTTTCATTTTTTCTGTTATGCTCACCAGATTTTGGTATCAGGGCTATGTTGGCCTCATAAAATGAGTTAGGAAGTATCGCCTGTTCTTCCCAAATTTTTGGAAGTGTCTGAGGAGGACAGATGTTAGATCCTCTTTGAATGTTTGGTAGAATTCCCTCGTAAAGCCATCAAGTCCTGGCCTTTTGCTTTTGGGAAGGTTTTGGATGACTGATTCAATTTCCTTACTGTTGATCATTCTACTTAGATTTTCCAGTTCTTCATGATTCAGTCTAGAAAGGCTACATGTTTCTGAGAACTTTCCATTTCTTCTACGTTATTCAATTTGGTAGCATATATTCCTTCATGGTATTCTTGTATGATTCTTTGTATTTCCGTGGTACCTGTGCTAACCTCTCCTCTTTCATTTCTGATTTTGTTTATTTGTGTCTTTTCTCTACTTACCGTAACTGTATCTAACCAAGGGTTTGCCAAAGTTGTTGAGGTTTTCAACAGACTAGCTTTTTCTTGCATTTATTCTTTCCCTTGTCTTTTTTCTCTATTTAGCTTAGTTCTGCTCTAACTTTTATTATTCCATGTCTTCTGCTGACTTTGTGTTTTGTTTGTTCTACTTTTTCCAGTTTTAAGGTATAATGTTAGGTTGTGTATTGGGATATTTCTTGTTTCTTGAGATATGCCTGTAGTGATATACATTTCCCTCTTTTTACTGCTTTCGCGGCATCCCAGTAATTTTGATAGGGCGATTTTCATTCTCATTTGTTTGTATGAATCTTTTGATCTCTCCTTGTATTTCTTTTTTGACCCCGTCATTCTTCAATAGCATGTTGCTTATCTGCACGTATTTGTGGTTTTTCCTGCTTCCTTTTCACGGTTGATATCCAATTTCAAAGCCTTGTGATCAGAGCATCTGCTTGTTATGATTTCAAACTTCTTAAATTTGGTGAAGCTAGTTTTATGTCCCAGCATACGGTCCACGGTTGAAAATGTTCCATATACACTAGAAAAGAATGTGTTGCCTGGTGTTGTAGGTTGACATGCTCTGTAAATGTCCATTATGTTAATTTGTTCTAATGTGTCATTAAGGCTGATATTTCCTCACCGATTTTCTGTTTGGATAATCTTTTCAAGCCTGTCAATGCTGTTCTTGGGTCCCCTACTATAGTTGTGCTTTTGTGATTTCTCCCTTTCGTTCTGCTAGGAGTTGCTTTGTATATTTTGTTCCTTGCCAATTAAGGGTATACATATTGACAAGTATGTCTTCTTATATTGTCCCGTTTATCATTATGAAACGTCCATCTTTGTTCTTGTTATTTTTTTATCCTGAAGCCTGTTTTGTCTCATATAAGTATGACTACGCCTGATTTTCTCTGGCGACCATTTATTTCGAGTATCATTCTCCACACTTTCAGTTTAAGTCTGTATCTGTCTTGTAGCTGAGATGTGTCTCTTGGAGGCAGCATAAGGT
Source organism: Rhinolophus hipposideros (assembly GCF_964194185.1). NCBI lineage: Eukaryota > Metazoa > Chordata > Mammalia > Chiroptera > Rhinolophidae > Rhinolophus > Rhinolophus hipposideros. Next base: position 85,493,392 of record NC_138046.1, on the reverse strand, counting down.
TGGGGATCGTTTTCTGATCAGTCCGCTACTCTGTGCCTTTGTATGGGTGAGTTCATTCCATTGACATTTAGGGTGACTATATTGATATATGAGGATTTCCTATTTCCATTTTAACTTTTATTTTGTGTTTACACAAAATAATATCTACAGTATTTCGTTGTCTACATTGTTTCATTGCCCTTTGTTCCTGTCTGTTATTTTAGTGTGGTGGTATTCTATGATTTTTCCCTGTGCTTCCTCTTTTTTCATGTTACATGTCTCAGTTCAGGATTTGTTTGAGTGTTATCATTAAGTTTACGTAAAACAAAGTTTTATATATATAGTATAAAAAGCACTTTCTTATTTCTGTCCCTTCCTGACTTTCCCTTACGTGTGCTACTTCCCAGACAAAACTGATCAGCAATGTAAAACAGTGGAAAAGATACATGCACAGAGATTCTGTGTAAATTGAGAAGAGTTTTTATTCACACTAGCTTCATCGACATAACTTTTCAAATCGAGTAATATCCCGCCTAAAGAGATAAAAGTTGAAAACAACTTTATTCTTCATTAGACCAACTCCCTAAAAGACACATTAACTCTTCATCAAAAAGAACCAAATGTCATTTCTCAACCCCTACATCTTTTTTTTTTTAATTTTGATTTTTTATTAGTTTCAGGTGTACAAGACAAGGTAATATTTAGACGTTCATCATTTACATCCCTCACACTGTGAACCCCCCTGCCCCCATCCATTATCCCTCGGACCTCACACCCAGCCATCACATTATATATATAAAATTATAGTTGGCATTCATTAATGTTTAGCTTCTGGTGTACAATGCCATGATCAGGCATCCACAGTATCTCTGAGGTGGTCTCCCAAATAGGACGCATGTCCATCGGATACCCAACAAAATCTTTACGACATTATTGAATAAGTTCCCCAAATTAATTTTCAGAAAACCCTGAGGCCATCTTGTGGTTACCAGCTGCTTCCTAATCCCTTCACCTTTCCAATTATCCCCAACCCCCCTCCCGCCCCCTGCCCATCTAACAACTCTCGGTTTTTGCTTTGTGCCCTCAAAACCGTCTCTGATTAGTTCATTCACATATTATTTTCTTCAGATTCCGCATATAAGTGAGATCATATGGTACTTGTCTTTCTCTTTCTGACTTATTTCACTTAACATAATGTTCTCTAGATCCATCCATGTTGTTGCAAATGATAAGATTTCTTTCTTCTTTATGGCTGCGTAATACTCCATTGTATAAATGTACCACAGCTTCTTAATCCAGTCATCTACCGATGGGCATTTCGGTTGTTTCCATATCTTGGCTATTGTGTAAAGTGCTCCAATAAACATAGGAGTGTATACTGATTTTTGAATCGGAGTTTTGGATTTCTCCGAGTAGATGCCTAGGAGTGGAATTACTGGATCATAGGGTAGTTCCATTTTCAGATTCCTGAGATACCTCCATACTGTTTTCCATAGTGGCTGCACTAATCTGCAATCCCACCAACAGTGCACTAGCGTTCCCTTTTCTCCACATGCCCGCCAACATTTGTTGTTTGTTGATTTATTGATGATAGCCATTTTGAGTGGAGTGAGGTGGTATCTCATTGTGGTTTTTATTTGCATTTCTCTGATGGTTAGTGAGGTTGAGCATTTCTTCATATGTCTTCTTGCCTTCTGTATGTCCTTTTTAGAAAAATGTCTCCTCAAGTCCTCTGCCCATTTTTTAATTGGGTTGTTTTTTCTTATGGAGTTGAGTTGAGTAAGTTTTTTATAGATTTGTGATATTAATCCCTTATTAGATATATCATTGGCAAATAACTTTTCCCATTCAGTAGGATCCCTTTTTGTTTTATTGATGGTTTCCTTTGCTGTGAAAAAACTTTTTAGTTTGATGTAATTCCACATGTTTATTTTTTCTCTTACTTCCCTCGCGCGAGGGGATATATCAGTGAAAATTTTACTCCGGGTAATGTCCATGAAGTTTCTTCCTATATTTTCTTCTAGATATTTTATGGTTTCAGATCTTACATTTAAGTCTTTAAGCCATTTTGAATTTATTTTTGTATATGGTGTAAGGAGGTGGTCCAGCTTCATTTTCTTGCATGTGTCTGTCCAGGTTTCCCAACAGTACTTATTGAACAGACTGTCTTTACCCCATCATACATTCTTCCTTCCATTGTCATACATTAGATGGGCATATAGGCATGGATTTGCTTCTGCACTCTCTATTCTGTTCCATTGATCTATGTGTCTATTTTTATGCCAGTACCATGCTGTTTTGATTACTGTAGCCTTGTAGTATAGTTTGAAATCAGGTATCGTTATGCCTCCCACTTTGTTCTTATTTCTCAAGATTGCTGAGGCTATCCGGGGTTTTTATGGTCCCATATAAATTTCAGGATTATATATTCTATTTCTGTGAAAAACGTCGTTGGTAGTTTGATAGGAATTGCGTTGAATATGTATATTGCCTTAGGCAGTATGGACATTTTAACTATATTAATTCTTCCTATCCATGAACATGGAATGTGTTTCCATCTATTTATGTCTTCTTTCATTTCTTTCTTCAGTGTCGTATAATTTTTTGAGTACAGATCTTTTACATCTTTGGTTAGATTTAATCCCAGATATGTTATAGTCTTTGGAGCAATTGTAAATGGAATTGTTTTTTTAATTTCTCCTTCTGATATTTTATCATTGGTGTATACAAATGAAACTGATTTCCGAATATTAATTTTATATCCTGCTACTTTACTAAATTCATCTATCAGTTCTAATAGTTTCATGGTGGAGTCTTTAGGGTACTCTCTATATAGTATCATATCATCTGCATATAATGATAATTTTACTTCCTCCTTACCAATTTGGATGCCTTTTATTTCTTTCTCTTCTCTGATTGCTGTGGCTAGAACTTCCAGCACTATGTTGAATAGAAGTGGAGAAAGTGGGCAACCTTGCCTTGTTCCTGATCTTAGGGAGAATGGTTTTAGCTTTTCCCCATTGAGTATGATGTTAGATGTGGGTTTGTCATATATGGCCTTTATTATGTTAAGATATGATTCCTCTATTCTTACTTTCTTAAGGGTTTTTATCATAAAAGGTTGCTGTATTTTATCAGATGCTTTTTCTGCATCTATTGATATGATCATGTGATGTTTATTTTTCATTTTGTTAATGTGGTGTATCACATGAATTGATTTGCGGATGTTGAACCACCCCTGCATACCAGGGATGAATCCCACTTGTTCATGGTGTATGATCTTTTTAATGTATTGCTGAATTCTGTTCGCTAATATTTTGTTGAGAAGTTTTGCATCTATGTTCATTAGAGATATCTGCCTGTAGTTGTCTTTTTTTGTGGTGTCTTTGTCTGCTTTTGGGATCAGGGTGATAGTGGCTTCGTAAAAAGTGTTTGGGAGTCTTCCTTCCTTCTGGATTTTTTGGAAGAGCTTGAGGAGAATAGGTGATAGTTCTTTTTTGAACGTTTTGAAAAATTCACCTGTAAAGCCATCTGGTCCAGGGCTTTTGTTTATTGGGAGATTATTGTTACTGATTCAATTTCCCTGGTGGTAATCAGAGTGTTCAGAACCCCTACATCTTTTGAACAATTTGTCTTGGAAACTTTGCCTTGCAGTGTCCGGAAACCATTAGATCACCGCTCTTACCCAAACCTAATCACACTCTACCCCCACAATATGCCTTTTGCATAGATACCCAGGAGAGGGATTGCTGGGTCCTACGGTAATTCTATTTGTAATATTTTGAGGAACCTCCACAGTGCCTTCCATAGTGGCTGCACCAGTCTGCATTCCCACCAACAGTGTATGAGCGTTCGTTTTCTCCACAGCCTCTCCAACACTTGTTACTATTTGTCTCGTTGATGATAACCAGTCTAACTGGGGTGAGGTGATATGTCATCGTACTTTTTATTTGCGTTACTGATGATTAGTGATGTTGAGCATATTTTCATATGTCTATTGACCATTTTACACGTCTTCTTTGGAAACATGACTTCGGGTCCTCTACCCATTTTTTAATTGGATTGTGTGTTTTCTGTTGTTGTATAAATTCTTTATACATTTTGGATATTAGCCCTTTATGGAGACGTTGGATTGTTTCTTTTTTGGTTGTTGTTAAGTTGTGCGAGTTCCCTCATCGGTGGCGTTGTTTGCAAAAAATCTTCTCCGATTCGATCGGTTGCCTCTTTCTTTTGTCGATGGTTTGTTTTGCTATACAGATGCTTTTTAGTTTGATATAGTCCCATTCATTTATTTGCGCTTTTACTTCCCTTCCCTTTGGAATCAAATTCATAAAATGTTCTTTGAACTGAAGGTCTGTATGTTCAGTACCTATGTTTTTTTCTATGCAGTATATTATCTCAGGTCTTCTGTTTAAGTATTTGATCAATTCTGACTTAAGTTTGGTACATGGTTACAGACAGTGCAGTTTGATTCTTTTACAGGTTCCTTTCCAATTCTCCCAGCACCATTACATTTATCCATAAACACATAGGTGCTCCACTGTTCATTGCAGCTTTATTTATGGTGGCCACGACATGGAAACAACCAAATGTTCTTCAATAGATGAATGGGGGATGAAGGTGTGGTAGATATGCACAATGGAATACTATTCTGCCATAACAAAAGTTGAAATAGGACCATTTGTGACAACATGGATGGATCTTGAGATTCTAATGCTAAGCGAAATAAGTCAGACATAAAAAGTAGAGAACTATATGATTTCACTGATATGTGGTATATAAAACTGAAAAGAACAAAAGAACAAGACTAACAAAGAAGCATAAACTCATAGTCACAGATGATAGTTTAGTGGTCAGCAGAGGTAAGAGAACAGGGGTCTGGTAGATGACGGTGAAAGGAATGAAATACATGGTGATGGAAAGAGAACTGGCTCTGGATGGTGAACACACCATGTGATATATAGAAGATGTATTATAGAATTGTACACCTGAAATGTATGTATCTTTGCTAACAGTTGTCACCCTAATAAAATTTAATTTAAAAAATTAAGTAAATTAAAATGTGTGTGTGTGTGTGTGTCTGTGTGTGTGTGTGTGTGTGTGTGTGTCTTTTGCTCTGCCACCTCCAGACTGCGTTAAGGTTCTGCCCAGGTATTGCGCTACCTGACTGTTAGGTAATAACATCATCTCGCTCATCAAGTTGTTTGTCTGGTTTTTAGGAAGTAACGTGAGAAGCAGAATCACCAGTGCTGTACACCATGTGACAGTGGGCTGAGACTGGATCCTAGGACCATTACCAAAGGGTATTTGTGAACCACACACTGACTGAAGGACCACAGGTATAATCCCAGGAACCCAGTTACCAATTCAGGGATTTAAACGTGCAATAAGTGAGCAGAAAAGTAAACAAAAAATGGTTAAACCTAAGTAATCTATGGCAGTGTGTAAATGCCTTGTTTACCTGACACATAATCCAGATGCACAGGAGGAACAGATGAATCCCCGTATGTGTAGAAAACGTATTAAAATCCTTAGTATCCATTTCTGTCATGGCCAAGTTTTTGACATGCATTGTCCACGAGCGGTAACCCGGGGCAGTGTGTGCACAACGTTTCTGGAAGCATTAGAAAGATAGCACGGGGAAGGAAGAAGACAGATCGGCTCCTGTCTTCGACGACCGTAGGCCCAGGGCTTTGGAGGCTCTGTGGCCCAGGCGGGGAAAACCTCACCCTGCAAAGCAGGACCCCAAGTCAGTGCGCATGCTCGTTGGTGCGCGTGCTCGTTGGTGCGCATGCGCCGTGCAGCAGGTGGCAGTTGCTGCGCAAGCGCACTGCTGTCCGCGTTGTGCGAGCAGAGCTGGGACGGAGGAGGTCGTGTTCCTTCCTTCTAGATTCTCTGTGGCCGCTTGGGACTGAACGGGTAGGTCCCTAGATGAGTGCTCCCAGGTGTGGAAGGACGAGGGAGTGGGGGGACAGCCGCGGGCTTCCGTGGAGACGGGGCTGCTTCCTGTGGCTCCGAGGGGGAAGGTCCTCGAGGTCGTCGTCTCTCCCCTCGCTCGGGTCGTGGCCGCCATGGCCCCTGTGGTCCCGGTGGGAGCGGGCCGAGGGGGTAGTGGCTGGTGGAACGTGGAGGGGAGGGGTGAGATGAGGACGGCAGTGCAGGGCCCTGATTTCAGTGGGGGTGGGGGCTGGCGGCCCCTGGAACAGCCCCGGGAGCCCGAATGCGGAGCCCTCCGTGGGGCCCGGGCCGGGGCTGGGCGGGCTGTGAGGCAGGGCCTAGAAATGGGCCCGCGGTAGGACTGCCACTGGGTCCCCGAGACGTGCCGTGTACCAGGCGGGTGCCGCGGGAGAAGCGGGCCTGAGGGGCTGGGTGGCAGCCCGTCGCCTGGGCCTTGTGGTCAGAAAACCGCACAGGCGGCCTGGCCAGACTTGAGCCTTCCTGTGTGTTCCAGCCCCACTTTATTGAAGCGGGAAAATGGGCCTTGTCGGTGGCCGTGGGCCCAAAGCAGCGGTCGCGGGAGGATGAAGGGTCTAGCAGGGTTTTCTTCAAGGTCTTCCCGATGGGGAATCGGGGTCTGGAACCCAACCTGGTGTGTGGTCCCGTGCTTACGGCGATGCTACTGCCAGCTTGTCCATCAAATAGACGGATTTACCAGCCCTTGTGTTTGCTGTGACCGGAAAGCGTGTGCCCTGCACTGACCCTGAGACGTATTTTGAAAGTGTTTCGAACTTTAAAAACGAATTACATTAATGTTTAGCTTCTGGTGTACAATGCCATGATCAGGTATCCACAGTATCCCTGAGGTGGTCTCCCAAATGGTTCAGTGTGAGGTCGGAGGGATAGTGGATGGGGGGAGGGGGGTTCACAGTATGAGGGATATAAATGATGAATGTCTAAGTATTACCTTGTTTTGTACACCTGAAACTAATAAATAAATAAATTAATTAAAAAAAAAAAGAAAAAAAGAAAACTTTGCATCACGATCACCATAGAAAAACCTAGTATCTGTTGCCAAAAATATGTAAGGTGACTAATATAAATAAAAATACAACAAAGACAAACAAACAAAAAAAAAAAAACGAATTACATAGAACATAGCCGTGCAAATGGTACCACTAACCTCTTACGTGAACTTTTCAAGTCACCTTATTCTGCTTTCAGTGTGAAGTATGAGTAAGCTTGTGAGATCCAGATCCCTATGGAAAGTCGTACTGCAAGATGAAGAGGCTTCGGAGCCAGTTGGACCTGTGGTTGTGAGTGCTTTAATGTTCCATGTTTTCTCTTACCACACGTGTATGTCCTCAAAGTTCTATTGAACGACTATAGATGCAGTGAAAAATGTTTCCGTGTCGTGAAGACGAAGGAAACATCGATCCAGGAGGAATCCATGCTGGCATTGCCAGTGGAAACACAGCCTATGACTTCTTTCTCAAGCTTGTTCCCCACAGACTGTGCCCATCCATCCCAGCAGAGAGTGAAATCGCTTCTCCCGTCCTTGTGAGCAGCTTCTCTGGGAGTGGCCACAGTTTGGGAAGAGTCAATTCATCAGGAATGAGACTATAAACTCGTGCTTTTAAATGTATTTATGGTTATTTACGATTATTGTATATGTTTGTATCGTTGGCATGTATTAACATAAATCCTTTCCTTTGCCCACATGCACACACCCATGGGTAGGGCCAGCTACCCAGTGATGAACAACCTCCACAAGTGGAGCCACCAACTGAGAGTCAGGAGATTACACCTGGGCAAGACAATGAAGATGAAGGAGCACCTGAGGTTCAAGGTAAAGGGAAAGGGAGGAAGAATGCCCGTGGGGGAAAGGGGTGTCGCTGTGTCTGGTGTATTGTGACATAGCGGAACTGTGGATGGAAACCATTGAAAGGCATCTCAAACATTCCGTGCAAATGGGCTGAAAATGTGAACAGAGTATAGTTTCCAACCTCTTGCACTCTTTCAGTATAATGACTTTTGTCGTTTTCTGCAAGATTTCTTTTGTGTGTGCTTGAAAAGACAGCCAGTCTACATCAGAGGAAACTGTGTAATTTACACTACAAAAATGTACATTCGTCCACTCGTTTAATTTGTTCTTCTTAGAACTTGGTTGAATGGCTTCTCAGTCATTGCATCAAAAGTGTAAGCAACTTTTATGAGCGTGGGCAGAGTGCCAAGTCAACATATCCTATAACACATGAAGTAAAACCGATTTGCATCAGGAAGGTAGCTTCCTTTTAAGATGAGAAAACTGAGGCTACGTCAGCACTCGACTCACTGACACAGAAGTCATACTTCATTCCAAGCTTTGTGGGCTCCTGTCATCTGTGTTGGTGTACGAAGTAGTGAATGATTTTGTATCAAATGCTACATTGTCAGATGTGTCTGTATGGTCACGTAGCTCATTGCTGCCATGAAAATAGATGCAGTTCAATGGAGCAGCATAGACTCCTGAAATGAGTTCAGAGAACGATGTCCGCTGTATGCCCTGATTCCATGTTTTTGTTATGGTAAGTTTGGTAATAGCTGGACAATTCCGAATTCTGGCACATAGGTAATGATACGAGTGTGACTTTTAAAAAGTGATGTAAAAGGGGTTTAAATAGTTTTAACATTAGGAAATGCAAAAAATACCTTAAAATTATTATGAAACAGAAATTACTTCTTCTAACTCTATAGTATTTTCACCAAACACTTGTAGTAAGTTATTTACATGAATCAGGTCACGGATTCTTGTCCGAATTCTCTGTTGAGAGTTTTCCGCAGTATGACTGACACTACAGTCCATTCATTTCTTTCCACTCTACTTTCCTTCATCTCACTGTGAGGCAGATGTTTTGATGTTTATCACTAATAATTTGTTTTTATTTTTCCTCCTTTTCTGAATGGGACTCATTTATCGAAATGAGGACCCTGCACGTAAATATAACTAGTTATTTTGAGATAGTAAGTTTTGGATTATTGTAGTAAGCGGATGAGGTCACTACCATAAGAGTTTTTATAGGCCCCCAAATGCACTCAGTTACACCTGCGGTAAATCACGTTTCATTGTAATCACAACACCATCGAAGGTGTAGGCCTCAGACTTCCTGGACAGAGCTGAGGCTCTCTATTCTTAGTACTAGATTGCAACATACGGGAAATACAGATGTCTGTGCTTTATCTTCAGACTGTCATTTAAAATAAGGTTTCATATTACAGGAAAACAAGATACGCAGTGCATCTTTACATCACACTTCTTCTCCCAAAAAAATACAGGCTTTTATTGCTATCAGCTGGAGGAATGATGATTTTAATTTACTTGTTTATATGCCATGGACATTGGTCAAAAGGAGAACTTTTTTTTCTTCTTAAGATCCTGACCCAGAAGCTGATCTCCAGGACCTGGCTGTCGCTAAGACAGGTCGTGAGGGCAAAGTCCAAGGGGAGAGTGTACCAAATTTACAGCCCTTTCAAATGCCAGCAGCAGGTATGTTATCCATTAAAAATGCAACTTGTGTGTTTTCTTCCCAATCCCATCTCCGATACTATAGAGGTTCCATGCTGTAACGTTAATAGAGTCATATATAAAGATCACTTGTAATAGAGTTCTGCCGCAGGGACCTGACTGCCTGACTTACAGACTGTCAGAGATAGAAACAAATGATGTCAAAGCTATATTAAATTATAAAATACAAAAACACATTGTTACCTTTGAGTATATGTCCTATCACTAACAGCAGATAATTTTCAGATTCTTTTATAATTCCTGCTTTTAAGAAACACGTGAATGTATTTGTCATCAATATCAGGTTGTCTGAAATATGCTGAGGCACTGAAGTAGGTTCTAGTACCAGTTCTAATATCACGTGTGTTTCTCTGGGACAATCTCATAACTTCAAAAACACCTTTACTCTTTTATAAATAGTGAAATCAAGTCAGATACATTAAAGTCATTACCAAAGGTGATTTTTGCCTTCTCTCGTACTCTTGAATAGAATACAGAGAATACAAAGTTGCTTCTTTTTCATGACTTATACAGTGTCACCCTGAAAATAACCCCCAGCCGAACAATCAGCGCTAATGTGTCTTTTGGATCAGAAATTAATAGGAGACCCGGTGTTACATTGTATCATATTATGTTCTGTTCTGTTGTATTCTATTCTATTTTATTATATTACATCACATTATATCATGCAAGACCAGCTCTTATAGAAAAATGAGACCAGGTCTTATATTAACTTTTGGTCCAAAAGACACCTTAGAGATGATTTTTCGGCAAGCTCTCATTTTCAGGGAAACACGGTACGAGAAACTATCATCTTGAGTCACATATTCAGATCTGAGTAGAGACTTCATAGTTAATAAGATAATCAGTAAACACTTCCCTTGAAGTTCCTTTTTCTTTATGGAGACCCGCAGGGATTCTGTGCAAGTGTGTTCTTCGGGCTTTTAAAATAATTGCATATTAAATCTTTTGCCCAATGAAGCCTCACATGACGGTGTCATGAAAAGGCAAGAGGAAGTCTCTTTTCTGGTTTCTGTGTCCGGTCCAGTAGAGAGAATGCAGACAAGCACTGATGCTCCAGGCTGGAGTGAGTGAGATACCTGTGCTGAGCGTGCTCAGTCACCACTGTCAGTTATTGACTGACTTTCCATTACACATGTATGGACCACGTGGTATGGTCACCTGTAACTATGCCACATGTGACATGTTGGTACTTTCCGTATCGCAAAAAAGAATTACTATGATTTGAAGTTCAAGGACTATAAGCTTAATAAATTCAGAGTAGTCAACTTAAGGCTGTTTACTGGTCAAATGGAAGCTGTTCTCCAGAAAAAGGTCAGGCAAAGAGTGAGGGTGAGGACTCGGAGGGTGCTGATCGTCAAAGGCAAGATTTTCCCAATCTCCAGCGGATTGATGTGCTGGAAGCAGTTATGAGACCCAATTAGAATGCAAGTTGTTTGGTTTCCGACTTTCACAATACAGCGATGACATTACTGTAGAGCTCGCATGAAAAGATTTTTGAATGGTAGTTCAGACCCCAAATGCCTGACTGCCTGACTCCCACTCTGTCACTTACAGAAACGGGTTGGGGCAAAGATATCTTGAACTATAAAATTTGAAAAACTGTTCTCAGTTTTTGGTATATATAGTTTAACCAACAGCAAATAATTTTCTGATTCTTGTATACTTCCTTCTTTTAACAGATACATAAGCATTTGAAATACTTTTCAGTTTGTGTAACATATGCTGAGATAAAGAACTAGTCTCTAGTATCAGCTTGAATATAACGTGTGGGATTCTGGGAGAACCCCTTAACTTCTAAACCGATAGCTCCTCTTACATACATAGTAAATTCAAATCCAGATGTACAAAAGTCCTTCTCAATGTTGATGTTTGTGTTCTCTAGTTCTCTTGTATGTAACACATGGAATACAGAGACATTCTGTTTTTCCATGACTTATTTATAATAGTGTAACATCTTGAGAGACATGTCAGGATTTCATTGCAACTAAGATGATGAGTAAACAGTATTACCTGATCTTTAACTTTCTTTTTTTCTTTTTTTTTTTCGATATTCAGACCTGTATACTTGCTCTTCGATTCTGACAAACTTTGAATTCTTCTGGCTCTTAGAACATAATTGCACTTTAAATCCTTTTCCCCAAAGGGCCCCAAATGCCTAAATTGAAAAATGGCACGAATTTTCTAGTTGCTAGGTTCTGTGTCTGATCAGGAAGAGAGAATGTAAGCAGTCACGGGTGTCCAGGCCGTTGGGAGTGAGAGCCCTGTGCTAAGCACGCTCCCTGTCCCCGCTGTCAGTCTAAGTGAGTTACTGTCGGGAATGAAAATGTGCGAACTGTGACATTATAACCTGTAAGCATATCAAACGTGTCATAGTGTAAGTCCGTGCACCCAGCAATCAATTGATAACATTTCAGGCTCAAAGACTACAGCCTTAATAATTTCTGAGTAACCAATTAAGTATGCTTAGTGTTTAAACTTGCAGCGTTTTTTTTTAAATATCACGATTATGTATTTGTGGTGTGGCGGTTTCTACAATCTGCAGATTTAACAATGATTGCTAGAAGGAATCAATAGATACCTAAAAGAAAGAAATGCACAGAGATAGTATTAGCCAAAAGGATTATGGAAAAAATCTGAATCATGTTTATTATCATAGAGAATGCTGTACAGAGTGTCCTAAATTCCCTTACTTCTTTGTCCCATAGTATGAATTGCAAAGAGAAAGAGCAAGGGAATGGTATGACTTGCCTCGAACAGGGTCTGATACGTGCATTCTTTGTCCCTTTGTCACTTCTTACATATGTGTTGCATTACTCAGTTCTCATATTCCATTAAATAATAAAAATATTCATAATTAACGAAAGACAATGCAACTGCCATTTTCACAGTCACATTATGATATTTTTAGTGTGGAAGATAGAGTAATTACTAACTAAAGGTTACATGAAAATATCAGTGAAATATCTTTATGTAAAAAATGGCACATCACGATTTCTACCTGTTGTTTATAATAACTTTCAAATTTTCCCTACATTAGGGTAGTGGAAAACAATAAATACAAACGTTACGTAATATATGAATACCAGGGAAGTAGGAACGTCCCTATGAGTAAAAACTGTCAACTCGGGAATCTTTAAATTCCAGGGAATGTCATGTCATCAGTAAAGCCACGAGCCTGGGCTGTCGGGTTCACTGCTCACAAATGCCCTTCCTAAAATTTCCTCTGCTGAGGATGTTCCTATAAAATGTTAGAATATGCGTTTTCATGTCTCAAAGGACAGTGAAGGCCCCAAGACTGTTTTTGACTCTATGAGATTATTGCATGTCACGTGGGCATCACTTGATTGGGACCGGTGACCGATACAGACTGGAGCGCCGCATTGGAGCTCCGGATTAATTCCACAGGGCATTCCCTGGTCCTAACACTGGAGGATAGAACTGAAGACGAAGCCAGTCTCGAGGTGGCTTCTTCTCTATGTCCTTAGTTGTTGGACTTTGGTTTATCTAGATTTCAGGAGATTCTCAATGATGGTTGTTCTATAGCTCAGTTGTTATTTTGATGTGGTCATGAGAGGACGCAAGCACAGTATTTACCTACAAGATCATCTCTACTGGAAATCCATGAAAACGTTTTCTTATAAGGGCCTGACCTGGAGATTGATCCCCAGGACCTGGCTCAGCCGAACACTGCGGATGAGGGCAGTGATGGTCCTGACGCCATGGAGGACATTTTACCAAAACTAGAGTCCATTTATATGCCAGAAGCAGGTACGTTACTCATAGGAATACAATGTTGGGGGTTTCTGTTTTTCACAAGCACACTGGTACGAATATAGAGATAACGTAGTCTAGCATTAGTAGAGCTCACCTACAAGGATGTTTGAAGGGTGTTTCAGGCCCCAAAGGCCACACTGCCAGACTTATAGTCTATCAGCTACAGAAACGGTTTGAAGCAGAGCTGTATCGAATTTTAAAATATGAAAACCTTTTCTTATTTTGTGCATTTGTACTTTGACCAACGGCTAATATTTTTTTAACAAGCCTGTATAAATCAGTGTGTATGAAATATGCTGAAGGAGTGAATTAGGTTTTTGTAGCAGCTTTAATGTAATTGTGTGATTCTGGGGTAGCCCCTTAACTACTGAACGGTTCTTTACTCTTACATCAATCATCAATTCCAATCAGACATACAAGCAATCATTTTCGGTGCTGGCTTTTGTGTTCTCTAGTTCACTTGTATTCACTACAAAAATAGAAAGATACTCTGTTTTTCATTACTGATTCCTAACAGTGTATCATCTTGAGTCAAATTTCAAGATTTCATTGCAACTAAGATGATGACTAAATAAGTTGATGAATAAATACTCGACTTGAATTTTTGTTCTTGTTGTCCCTTTCGGGAGAACTGAATACTTGTTTTTGGATTCTCTCAAATTGTGAATTCTTCTGCATTTAAATTTTTTTCTGCAATAGAGCCTCAGATGGCTGAATAATGAAATGGCAAGAATTTTCTAGTTCCTAGTTTATCTGTCTGTTGATGTAGAGAGAATGCGGGCACTGAGGGATGTCCCGTTGGATGTCAGTAAGATAGCTCCGCTAAGGAAGCTCACTGTCACCGTTGTTAGGCTATGATAGTTATTGTCGGTAATAAAAGTATGCAAACTATGATATGATCACCTCCAACCATATCAAATGTGTCGTACATGTGTTTCTGCCTTCGCAAAGCGATTGTTTGCATTTCAAGTTCAAAGACTATCACCTTAATAATTTCTGAGTAATCAACTTAGTATGCACACGTTTGCAATTGATAACCTTTTCTATTAGGGCCTGATGTGGAAAGTGATGTCCCGGACCTGGCTCAGCCGAACACTGGGGATGAAGGCAGCGAAGGTCCTGATGTCATGGAGGACATTTTACCAAAACTAGAGTCCATTTCTATGCCAGAAGAAGGTTTGTTCCTATGAGAATACACTTTACAGGGTATCTGTTTTCCACAAGCACAACTTTAACGATGTTGAGGTAACATACTGTAACTTTAATAAAGCTCAGACCTAAATATTTTTGCCGAGTAATTGATAGGCCAGCTGGCTGTCTGCCTGACTTACGTTCTACCATATACAGAAACGGTGTGTGTCAAAGCTAATTGAATTATAAAATGTGAAAGCCTTTTGTTACTTTTCATCATTTGTGCTTTGACCCACCGCTAAAAATTTTCAGAAGCTTCTATAGTTTAGCCTTTATCAAATACATTATGCATTTGACATAATTGTCGTTTGGTGTGAAACAAGCTTTGCTTCTGAAGTACCAGCTTTAATGTAATGTGTGAGATTAACCCCTTAACTTCTACACGGTTCCTTACTCTAATATAAATGGTGAATTCAAATCAGATACATATTAATAAAAACCATTTTCTGTGCTGTTTTGTTGTGTTCTCTAGTTCTCGTGTATGTATTACATAGAACACAAAGACATTCTGTTTTTCATGACTTATTTATGATTGATGACGTATCACCTTGTACCAAATTTTAAGATTTCACTACAACTAAGATAATAAAATAAGTCCACTTTATGTGTCTGTTTCTGTACAGGGACCTGTATGCATGTGCTCAGTTTCTGTCAAATTCTGACTTCTTCTGACTCTACAAAAACAAATAAAATTTAAATCTTTTCCCCCAGAAAGCCTCAAATGACTGAGTCATGAAATTGCCAGAAATAGTCTAGTTTCTATTTTCCGTGTCTGATCCAGGACAGAGTGTTCATGCAGTTTCCGATGACCAGGAGGCTATGCGTAAGATACCTCCGCTAAGTGTGGTCTCCTTCATCACCGTCATTCTTCGTGATTCCCTCTAATACGAATGTGGAGACTAGGATATAATCACCTCTAACCGTATCAGCTGGGGCATCGTATACGTTTCTGCGTCGAAATGTCAATTGATAAGATTTGAAGTTCAAAAGCCTATATACTTAATAATTGCTGCGTAATCAACTTAGGTATTACTGGTCGCTTACATTTATAACATCTTTTAAGGGCTTGATCCGGAAGATGATCTCCAGGAACTGGCTCAGCCGAGGATTGACCGAGAAGGCAGAGATGGTCCTGATGTCACGCAGGAGCTTGTATCTGAGCTAGAAACCATTCACATGGCGGAAGCAGGTATGTTGTGTAGTAAGAGTCCTATTTATCCGTTTACCAAATCTCTGACCAAGAATTCGAGAGCTTTTGAATTTCAAGACAGCATTTTATATTTTGGGAAGAACTTGCCTCCCATTAGTCTTCTAAACCTTTATACTGTACATTTACTGAAGCATTTCATTAGAGTATTTACATTAAGAGAGTTTTCAGACTACTTCCAGGAGCCTCTAAGACATAGCGAAAATGTATTCATAGGCATAACATAGCCTAGTAATGTACGTGTTATTACATAGCTACGAAATTGCTTGAGCAACCAATATCAAAGTTCAGGAAAAAAAACCACAGCAGAGTAAACCAAACAGACAGGATGTGAGATACGTAATAAAAGTGTAAATCCTTAGGAAAAGGAAACATAATTTCACTAGTGAATCAAAAAGTTGGTTCTTCTGAATAGTATTTGTGAAGAAATTAAGCATCGAAACTAAGGACACTGAAAAACTTTTGTGAAGACTGTCCATGAGTCACATGATCTTGAAGAATGTGGAAGTGATCCAAGTACACAGGTTAGAGAATATGATTGAGACACTAACAGATATTGATTGTTTTATATAATTGAAAGCGAATACATTCTTGACCTCTAAAGTAATATTTTCAAAATATGAATGGAATGGTGGCTATTCTAGGAAAATATATGTTATTTAATACATCCCATTAATACTCGAATATCTGAACATCACAGATATCATGGGAGTGCTGAGGAAATTCATCAGACTTGTTCCTCAAAAGATCTTACTTTACTTAAGACCATGGAAGCACATGCTTGAAAATTGATGAGAATAGATGTTGAAGCATTCTCCTCACAAAAGATAAATAACTATGTGAGCTGTTGGATGTGTTAATTAGTTCCGTTTATCTTGGTAATCATTCCACAATGTATAGATACATCAAATCACCATGTTTTCTACTTTAAATACATGCAATCATATTTATTACTTTTTCCTCAATAAAAATTTACGGAGCAATTTTTTTGGAAGAAAATTTACCTCCTAGATAGCTTACTCTTGCTCTCATTCTTTTTCTTTATTGCTCCCTCTCTTCATTCTTTAATTCTTATTATTTTTGCTTTTTTTTTTCTATTCCATACTCCTTCGCATATATGTTCTTCACATTTTGGTGTCAGAAATGATGGTAGTGACTTAAGACTAGTGTGACCGTATAATTTATTATATAAACTGAAACACTTTCAAGTGTGGAAAAGACATTATTTATTGTTACGGTTGGACTACGGGAGAAAATGGGGACACATTAATGCCCCACTTACGCAATCACACAATAGCTAAAATGGCCCAAAGATACGTTTTTCCATTCCTGCAACAGAGAGAAAACACAAATGTAGTACTGGACTTTCAGTTTACTTCACTTAAGCAGTAACCAATGTCACATTACTGTTTTAAGTATGTTATGCTCAGTAAATTATTTCAGTCAAAGCAGTTAATTGATACGTTCTTGTAAATTTCTTTCATCTCTTAGGATTTATGGGGTGTTGCTTGCATTTTTAGTAAAAGGATACGCAATATTTCCTTTCTGTTTAAAACATCCATTTCAAATTTTCATTTTGTGTCATGTTCTGTACAGAAACATTGATTTCATTTCCTTGCACCAATAGAAAGAGTCGTGTGCTAAAAACTAGTGGTAAACGATCTGCTTTGAAGTCTTTTTTATGAAACCAGAGCTGCAGTGCTCTTTGTACACCTTCAATGTAATCTCAATGACACTCTGCTAAGTTGTGTTCCCACGTGTCATGTTTATCTTGCAGGGGAAGGGCAAGCACAGGATTAAGGAAGATGAGGTGAAAACATGAAAACTACCACGTGGGATATCTGACTGTGAAAATTGCCTCAGTAAAGGTTTTTTGGTTTCCCCGACGAACAATACCAATCTTTTCTTAAGTGCATGTCTAAGTGTTTGATACTATTGAGAATTGTATTGTTTTTTGAAATTTTACATCCTGATTGAAGTTGTATATACAGATATATCTGCGCATTGGTATTTCTCCAGCAACCTTGCAAAATCTGCTTATGAATTCTGAAAGCTTATGTTAGATCCTTTTGGAATTTCACCATGCACAGTCAGATCATTTGGGAGTACGAGCAGAGTTTTGTCATCTTTGAAACATGTTGTCTTTTTTTCCCTTTTCACATTTTACAACCTTGGACAGAGCCAGCCAGTACGGTGTGAATAGAAGCGGTAATAGTGGGCCATGTTTCTCTTGTCTTTGATAGGAAATGCAGAAGTTCCACACTTCGCCAAGTTACTGTGAAGCAGAGGAAGTTCCACTGCAGTCCTGGGTTGCTAACAATATATATCTTTAATAAATGTTGATTTTTCATCAAACACTTGTGCATTTATTGAGATAATTGAAGTATGTGCTCCTGCAACAGTCTGTTAATGTCCTGAATTACACAGGAAAGTTCCTATGTTTAAACCAAGGTTGCCTTCTTACGGTGGTAAATTGGGCCATGCTATATTATTTTTACCAATAATCTACACATTAGTGTCATGTGTTTAGGATGTTCGTGTATGACCTCCTGAGTGACTAGCGTGTGCTTTTAGGTCATGCACTTTGGAATCACGGTTACACTAGATGCCTCCAGTGAATTGGTCTGTACAAACTCTTTTAGTCTCTGGCAGGGAACGCAGTGCAAGGCTGGGAGGAGTGTAGCGCCAGCTTTCCCTTGTTCCACTGTTTCTGGATTTCATCTCTCTTGTTAGTACTGGACCCCACTAACAGGTGAGTGACAGGGAAGCTCCAGGTGCCCATCCCTTCAGCCTGGGTGAGGTGCCGTCTTCCCCGCAAGATACCTCTAGTGGTGCAGTGGCTCTGAAAGCACCTGCTCCCGTTTCTGTGATGTTGTTAGTCTCCCACACACACTAAGTTACACGTCATGTCTCTGTTAAGTTGCCTGGATAATTTCTATCTGTGCCCCGTGTTGGGGAATGGCCTGCCCGATCCTTCAGCTGTGTCCAGTTATGGCAATACATCCGTGTAATGAGTTCTATACTAATCCCATGAATAATGATAACTCACATTTGTAGGGTATGTGCTGTGTGCTGGCCACTTCCCTGAGCTAGGTTCCATACATTTATGACATCATTCCATCCTCAGAAGAAAGTAAGCCAGAATGTACAGAAAATGTACATTTGATCACCGCACAGTTTGATAAAAGTTGAGATGACACGGTTCAGGCCCTCTAGCTCCCAAATTCAGCCTAGGGTAACAGCTTTCTGAGGCATCGCCGGGAACCACTCTGGTCCCATTTCGTCTCATTGTCTATAGATTTGATTGCATAGGAGTTGGCGAGGGAACAGTATATTTGTTGTGGGGACAAGGAAGTCGAGAAATCCAGGCCCACTAGGGACAGTCCACCTGCTGATGGCAGCTGTGGCTCGTCCTGGGGAAACGGATGGACCCCAATACCCGGTGTCAGGGCCGTCAGCCACAGGCAGCGTGGCTGGGTGGCGGGGCTCAGCAGGGATGGCAGGGTTTATGGGCCACCTCCTGTGGATGTGGGGTTCACACTAACCCCCATAGGGAAGGATGCCTTACTCACCATGACCAGAGGCCAGCAGGATTGGTGATAACACAGTTTTTCCAGGACTGAGACACCAGAGGTCATTCTCAGAATCCCTCAGCTCCGGAGTCCCTTTCCATCCCTAGCATGAACCTCCCTCCGTCATAAGGACACGATGGTGACTGCACACAGCAGGGTCTCCAATTCCTCTGACCTCTGTTCTACAAGATGGATGGAATAGATGTTGCAGAATCATCTCCCCAAATCCCCTTTCGTGTGCCAGTTGTGTAGGTAAAGCCAAAAGAGTGAGACACCAGTACTTGGCGATAGAGAAATTGTTACTCGATTTGGCCAAATGAAAGGACGGGACAGGTAGAGTTCTCAAATACTTCTCCCAAATCGCTATTGAAGAGAGTGTTTTTGCGGCTAGGGAGTAGACAGTAGACGATGGGCACCTCCGGGGAACTGAGAGAGAAGTCTGTGTGACACTTTTTCATATCAGACTCCTGGGCATCAGAAGCTGGTCACAGGTACCTTGCAGGTATTCTTTCTTACATCCACCTAACTCATAATTTCTGCTCCGGACCCAGACGTTGTCTCCTCCTGATTGCAAACAAACAGCACATCAGCAACACAAAATGCCATTATGACAACACGGGTTGCTGGGGAGAAGAATCAGGATGCTGTGGAGTGTCTCATCATTGTGAGTCAGTGATGTTATCTTTCAAGCAAACAGCAGAAACCAGACAATGAGTACCGCCTTGATTAGGCTGTCGTTGCTGTGTGGTTGCCCCGGTAGAGATTTTGAGAATCTCAAGCAAAGTGTATTTCAAACATTTCTCCTGGAACTTGCTTTACATGTAGTCTTTCAGAACATGACTAACATACGTTCGTTTTTATTTTTTCAACCAACAATTTATCATCGTTTCTTTTGGCATCTGTAGTATTATGTTCTGCATACTGTTCCTTAACTTTTGTTTTTACTGTATTATGTAGTTTGCATCTCTTTCAATATCGGTATCTACAGATGTACCGATTTGTATTATTAGTCAGCTGGGGCTACCGTAACAAAGTATCAGAATGGGTGGCTACGACAGCGGGAAGGTTTTTTCAAATTCAGTTTACATTCATTATTATTTTGCATTAGTTTCAGGTTATGGCAGAATACGTAGAGACTTCTATACTTTATGAAATCATCTCCCATTAATCTAGTACACGAACGTACTTTCCTCATCTTTGATTATAAGCTGTGACACCTGAAGCAGTTCAAAGATTTAGGGAAAGCCAATATCTATATGCTAATTAACAATTAAATGATTTCATTCTCACTGCCAAAAATGCAAGGGGCATTAATAACACAA
This sequence comes from Rhinolophus hipposideros, assembly GCF_964194185.1. Taxonomy (NCBI): domain Eukaryota; kingdom Metazoa; phylum Chordata; class Mammalia; order Chiroptera; family Rhinolophidae; genus Rhinolophus; species Rhinolophus hipposideros. The sequence continues at coordinate 85,472,842 of NC_138046.1, read as the reverse complement.
GGGGCTACCCAGAACCTCAGTGTCACTGGCCACACGGCAGCCCTGAGCTGAAGATTTGTGGCCAAGTGTCCCAGGGTGCAGCCTGTAGGCTGTCCGGGGAGGCCTGTGAGGCCTCTGAGTGAAGGGGAGCTGCGAGCTAGGGTACCACTTCCCTGAGCTGCTGGTGTCTATGTCCTCACGTGTGACTGGGTCTCCGGTGAAGGTCTCTGAAACGTTGGTGGGTCTGTCCCAGCGTGTGAGGTCCCTGAACTCTGCAGAGGAGTCTTTCTTGGTCCAGAGCGTTGGTCTCTAAGCTGTTCATGGAACTGCATCCCGGGATGTCTGTGAGAGCAAAGCAGGAAGGACCTTGCTTACTATGTGCTCTAGCTAGGTGTGTGATTTCACCTTTGTTGAGGTTTCTCCCATCCCTGCCCTGGTGTCACAGAGATGAAATGTCAGGGTGCCCCTCCTCAGGGAGGGCAGTCCTTGGTCATGTGCAGCTCTAGGAGCCCATGGTGACCATACTGATAAGAGTAGTAACTGCTGTCATCACCCCACCTTTGCTCAGGGCCATGAGACAAACCTATGGCCACATATTAACTCAGGAAATTGGCCCGAATACTTAAGAACAGGGGCCTGGGCCCAGTGTGCACAGAAGGTCTCAGCTTTTGAGGAGGGAGTAAGTGGTAGTAACGGGGTCTCCTTGGAGGAGGCAGGGGAAGGCTCAGCACAGCCCAGGCCAGGTGGGGGAGCCAAGGAAGGGGAACGGGAGAGGTTTGCTCAGGGTCACAAGGACTCTGGGACTAACCCACTGTCAGAAGTCTGACCCTCTGCCTCTTGCTCTCCCAGCGGGCTTGGTACTAGGTATATGGAATAGAATCCTCACATTACCTGTGGAGATGGTGGTGGAAGGTAGACAGGAAACACGCATGCAGGAGGGGAAATACCTCACATTCATGCACTTCCACAAGGTGCACTGCTAATGTACAGGTCCCTCCCCCCCTTTACATCATCCTATTGGCATGGAGATCAGCAGGAGGGCAGTCAAGAGCTTGAGTGGGTGTGAGGGACCCTGTTTACAACACGATGCTTCCCATAACTACACCATGTCCTTCTCCTCAGGGGCAGAGGTGCTCATGATTGTGAAGACAGCGTGACTGAGGCACAGGCCATGGGCAGCTGAGTCATTCCCTAGACACTGTCCCTGGGGAGGGGCGTCCTTTCCCCGGAAAGACGGGTACATCATCCAATAGCACCGCTGTGGGCCCAGAGATGGTGACTAATTCAATGGGAACGGTGACTTGACAGTAATAATCTGTTTCTGTCTCTGGAATGCTCTCACTTTCTTTCTCACTTCTCTGTCCCAGTTTCTGTGTCCCTCTCACACACTGGCCTGGGTGTGAACACATGTACGCCGTGAAGGCCTTTCCTCCTCCTCCTGAGAGTATCATAGATCCTTTTTTGTTGTTCTTAAAGTTTTTTTTATTACTTTCAGGCATGCGAAGCAACATAATAGTTAGAAATTTACACCCCTCACAAAGTTATAACTCCTCTGCCACAAGCTACTACCCCTCTGACATGTTATGTAGCTGTTATAATGCTACCGACTATTTCCCTATGTTGTACTCCATATCCTGTGACTATATATACCCATATATATTTAGTTAGAGTTTACAGTCAACATTTTTTACCTCAGCTTCCGGTGTATTACGCATTGTTCAGGCATGTACACGGTCTATGACGTGATTACCCTGAAAAGTCCAGTGCCCATCTGGCACCTTCCATGATTTACAACATTGTTGATTATATGTATTAACTACTAATTCATATTTCTCAATATCTTTTTCACCCCCGATCCCTTTCCGGTCTACACCCTGATAGATCTAGTACCTATCTGGCACCATAACTAGTTATTACAATATTATTGACTATATGCCTTATGCTATACCCTACATTCCCATGACTACTGTGAAGCAATCAATTTGAACTTCTTAATCCCTCCCCCTTTCACTCATCCTTAACCCCCGTCCCGACTTCAAGAAGTCCCTCTAATATTCCCTGTAATACTCGTTTGTTGGTGATGAACTCCTTCAGCTTTTTCGTGTCTGGGAAGCTCCTTATCTACCCTTCAATTCTAAATGATAACTTTGCTGGGTAGAGTAATCTTGGTTTTAGGTCCTTGCTTTTCATCACATGGAATATTTCCTGCCAATCCATTCTTGCGTGCAATGTTTCTGTTGAGAAATGAGTTGCCAGTCTTATCAGGGCTCCGTTATAGGTAACTAACTGCTCTTCTCTTGCTTCTTTTAGGATTCTCTCTTTGTCTTTAACGTTTGTCCCTGAGATTATGATGTGTCTTGTTGCTGGCCTCTTCGGGTTCATCTTGTTTGGGACTCTCTGTGCTTTCTGGACTTGTCTGTCTATCTCCATCACCAGGTTAGGGAAGTTTTCTGTCATTATTTCTTCAAATATGTTTTCAACTGCTTGTCTCTATGTTCACCTTTTGGTAGCACTATAATGCAAATGTTGGTACGCTTGATATTGTCTCAAAGGCCCCTTAAACTCTCCTCACTTTTTTGGATTGTTTTTCATTTGCTGCTCTGGTTGGGTATTTTCTACTACCTTATCTTCTACATCGCTGGCTGCATCCTCAGCTTCATCTAGTCTACTGATGATTGCCTGAAATATATTCTTCACTTCCGTCATTGTGTCCTTTATTTCTCACTCGTTCTTTTTCATGGTTTTCATGTCCATTTTTATGCTTCTTGTCTCTCTGTTGAAGTTTTCCCTGATATCATTGAGCATCCTTATAACCAGTGTTTGGAAATCTGCATTTGACACATAGGTTATCTCCAATCTCATTTAGTACTTTTTCTGGAACGTTGTTCTTTTTTTACATGTGGAACATGTTTCTTTGTCTCCCAATGTTAAATGCCTCCGTGTGTTTCCTTCTTTGAAATACTTTGGGCTGCTATATTTTCTGCACTTAGTAGAGTGGCCTTGGGAACGAGGTGTGCTATGAGGTTCAGTGGCACCTTCTTTCTGGTCCCTCTCATACACTGGCCTGGGCGTGACCTCACCTACACCAAGAGGGCCCTTGCTCCTCCTTTCCTAAAAATATCATTCTTCTGTGTGTATCTCAGTGGGGACCAATTACAAGAGTCCCCCTGAGTGCACAGGATTGTCCAGGGAAGGCACGGTCACATGTCAAGAGGCTGGGGAAGGGTTTTTCGTTGGGGCAAACCGGGAGCTCCTCCCCTTCCATTTGCTGAACTAGACCTCTGACCTCTGACACAATCATGAGTCTTCTGTGCTAAGAACCCTCCCGTGAATCGCTGAGAGGAAGTCAACTTCCACGCCACCTGTTCAACAGCCCAGATAACACTATGTGATGTGTTGCCCGTTACCTCCCTGAACTCATGTCCTGTGTCTCCATAGGTCATGCTGTGCCAGCCACCCGGTTCCTCATGCACTGTAGCCTGAGTTCCACTCCCACACCTTTCCACTGGTCTGACCGGTACATAGGAGGTTTTTCATCCGGATACCCATCTCCTTGCATTTCTGCTCAAATGTCACGTGCATGGGAAATTTTCCCCGCACCACTCTCTCTGGCAATATTCAAGCCTTTAACTTCTTTATTCACATTCAATTTTAATCACAGCCATTACCAACGGCTGACAAATTACAAAGATTTCTCTGCTACATGATCCCACTACAATGTAAGTGTCGTGCGGGGCGTCCGGCGGGGTCTCTGGGCCCGTTCCCCACATAAGAACGCTGGAAATGGTGAGGCCAAAAAGGAACACCCATGGAGCCATAAGTAGGGGAGTCATATCACTACATTCTCGCCGGCGGCATCCACCTCTCTGCAATCCACTCTTGCTAGCCCCCATTTTTTCGCTAGCCCACATTTTTTCTGCTAGCGTAGCCACAGCAGTTATGTTAGTGGCCAATGGATCCGGGTTATAGCTGATGGCCAACTAGCCACAGCTGATGGCCATCTGATCAGAGTTGATGGCCATTTACTACCCGACCCAGCACCTTTCTATGTGAGGCCGAGAGCCTGGAAACTGCTTTCTGGGGCTCTGTCCCCACAGTAAGCTACCTAAAGGTAAGATGTTGTTTATTCTCTTTTCCTACGACTGCATTCCTACCTCCCATTACAGTACCTGACACTTAATTTGGAGAGACAAAACGTGATCATGGAAAAAAAAGAGTTGGAATAAACATTACAAAGAGAGACACATAAAATAGAGTTGGAGGCTTTTGGGGAAAGTGGGGCCTATGCACAGCTGGTGCCTCAGTCTCAGAGCAGCTCTGAAGTTGCGAACCTGAGAGAACTCAGTCAGGTCAGCCATCAATATCCGGGAACAACAACTGCTGTGTGGATACATATAAACTCTACCCCCATCTTGGAGTTTTGAGTTCCTCCTTTGCTCGTTGGAACTAACCAACCCTTGCTAAATTAGCCAGCAGTCCTTCATTTGCATGAGAGAATTACACTTTGTGGTTTTTGCCTTTATAATCACAACGTTTCTTTGTCTCTCTGGAGAGCAGTTTGCATTTCTAAGTAGTTGTGTGTTTCCAGGGCTGCAACTCCTTTCATTCAGGTAAGTAATTTCCTTTCTTGATTAAGCCTTAAGCTCTTCATTCTTTACCCAGTGAATCAGGGAATAAACAAACAAGTGCAAAGTGGTGGCAAGAGGCATAGTTAGACAGGCCGAGGAGTCTACTAGGTAACATTTCCAAGCGAGACAGGATTGTGACAAGCACCTGGTCTGTATGTAACCTAACCTGTCCATTGGCCCCTGGGAGATGGCCCCTTCCCTAACAAAACCAGATGACCCGCCATCCCTCTCACCTATTGCTGACAGTCAAGGACTGCAGCCTGTCCCACACCAGGCCTTCTAACCCCAATCGGGAGGTCTAGCCCTCCTGCCCTTGCGGGACTGTGGCGCGGTTGCCCCACTAGATGCATTCTGCAGTTACCCAGGAGACAGAAGCCAGCACAATCCTCCGCACAGAGAAAAGCTTGTACGGCTCCCCGGTATCAGAGTGGCCACTGCAGGGAGGTACATTTCAGGTCACTAAGACGGTCCCAAGAATGCAAGAGTGCAGCGAACTGGGGTTTTCATCCTGCCTTTGCCTTCCCACCCTTTGGGGACCAGCCTAGAATGGTCCATGTGCATCCCAATGGATGAGCCAGTTCCGGTTCCCACCGCCAAGGGGCGCCCGCGAGAAAGCAGGTGCTGCCAGGCACAAACCACACAGGTCTGGAGGGGCGCCTCTGTATTCCGGGAGGTACCACTGGGGAGGGCGTTTGGGAAAACCCCACTGTGTGTGTGAGCACACTGAGGGAGTGTATACAGCGGCCGGCCCAGTAGATCTCGGAGGTCTCCATTCTCCCGACCCGCTGGACACCGAGTGGCCTAGGGTGTGAGGTTGCGGCCCTCACTCTCAATTCCCGAGATGCACCCGTCCCTTGCCACGTGGTCGCATCCAGCTGGAAGACCCTGGGTGGAGAGATTGCGGGTGGGGGGTGGGGAGGATAAAGGAACTGCTCCCAGGTCCATGCTGTGCGCTGATTGGTCGCGGGGAGATTGACGGAATAAACCCTCCCAGAAGCCGACCCGGGGCGCGGGATGGCTCCCGCTGGGCCTGTCATCTTGGCCTCGCAGTCTGGCGGCCCCGTGCCCGTGGCCATCTGTGTGGGATGTCGCCTGACTGCAAGCTGGAGCTGAGGGTGAGGCGTGTGTGTGCCCGCGTGTTCGCGCGCGCGCGTGTATTTTCAGAGCGTAGAAGTTTCTCCGAGTTGGACTCCTCAGCGCCTGAGCGTCCGGACGGGGCTGGCGATGCCGCCCCTGGCAGTGGTGAATTCCGCGCAGTCGCTGGCGTGGAGTCAGTGCCCCACGCTGCGATCGCGGGTGACGGCGCTGTCTTCACGTGAGCTCCTTACTGTCGTTTAGCCCTATGTCAGCCACCAGCCTAGTGTGGCGCGATTGGCACGGCATCGGAGAGACTCTCACACGCAGGCAGTTAAGGTCCAGGGAGCGGTGTCTGCGCTCCTTGGTGTCCCTGCCTGGGAAGTGAAGTGTCAGGCATTTGGGGATGTGTATGGCGAGCTGCCACCTCACAGGTGCTCTGTGGGTACACTGGCTCCCTGTGAGCCTTTGAGGGATTGTGCGCGAATGGGAGGTTTTATCTGAGTGGATTCTGTGCCCCGGACTAAAGGTCTCTGTGGCCTCGTGTGCCTCGTGGGCCTCGTGGGCCTACACACGTGTACCTGGCTCAGCATTTTCTGTGGTTCCCGGCGTCTGTGTCCTGGGTGAGATCTGTGTGTGTGACCGCACCCCGGGAATGAGGGCTCCCAGCACTTTGTGATGCTGGGTCCGGAGCTGTGATCTCTCTGAACTGAGTGGGGTGGGCGGAGGCTTTCTCTTAAGGTAGGAAGTAGGGGGGCTGTTTTGGGGTCTGTGTCCAGGGTGTAGGTTCTCTGATCTGTATGGGGACGTTATCCTAAGGTTATGGGGTGTTTCGGAGTTAATTGAGCTTCTGTCTTTCTGCTTTCGGAGCCCTTGTAATCAGTCGGCCCGTGCCTGGGACCTTTGGGAGCCTACCTGCAGGGTGAGAGGTATCAGCAGTTTTAATTTGTTTCCTGGGATGAGGACCTTGGTCTGCGGGGTGGGCGCTGTCACAGTGTGTGTGGCCTCTGCTGTGTCTGGGAGTCTGTGACACAAGCGGTGACCTCCCTGTGCAGAGACGTTTGGAATCTGTTTTAGGTTTTGTTGAGTGAGCTGTGTTTGGTGTCTCTGGGTATGTGAGGTGTTTGGGGTTTGTGTGTCTGTTGAGATCTCTTACCTTCTCGGGTGTGAGGTCTCTGTGTAGCACCTGAGGGATTTGGCAGCTCTCAGATGGGATTCCTAAGCCTGGAGCCCCACGTCTTGGTTGTGTGTCCTTGGGCAAGTCACTTGTGTCCTTTAGACTTCATATGCATGATTACCAATAAATGGGGCCAATTCCCATGTTGGAAGACAGTGTACATCTTACCAATGTGTGTAAGAGTCTGGGTCCCACTCAGTTTTCCACAAGAAATTTCTGAGTCCCTGCTACAGTATGTACCTGAGCAGCGTTCTAGGAGATGGGGTACAACAGAGAACTACATTGATGGAATGTCTGACTTCATAGAGTTGCTCACTACCTGTATTACATATGTGGGAGTGGCAAGTGCTGTGGAGACTGAAAATAACGGGTTCCGGGCAAGGCTATGAGGGGAGAATGTTCTCAGTGTATTGACCGTGATCAGAGAAGGTCTCCCTGAAAAGGTGATGAGTGAGCAGATGCCTGGAGGAAGGGAGGGAGCAGGCCATACATTACCTGAGGGAAGAGCATCCCAGGCAGAAGGAACAGCAAGTGCAACAGTGCTGAGGCGGAAATCCACTCGGTGTGTTCCTGGGTGTCAGGGAATCCTGGGGTGTTCGTAAAGCCCTCATCACTGGGTTTGGCACACAGCGTTCATGAAAGGTGTCCGGTGTTGCACTCTGTATTTCCCTTCCCACTTGTGAGGGAAGTGAGGTCAACCTCTTTTCCAGAGGAAAGTCCTGAGGCTGCAATAGTGGCCTGAGGCTGTTCTCCCCCTCACATCTGAAAGTGCTAAAAGAGGGGTGAAGTATTTGACTCTGTCATGGAAAACAGAGGCTCTGAGTGTCAGAGCTGCAGGGCGGACACCAACCACAGTGAATGTGGGCCATCCAGCTGATATAAATGACAATCCAGGCATCACGCCCATGGTAGTATTTCTACTGTTTTTTAATGAAGTCCCTGTAACATTCTTCCTTTTTTTTTTGAATTGGGGAATATTGGGGAACAGTATGTATTCCGGGGGCCTCAGCTCCAGGTCGTTGTCCTTGACTCTAGTTGTGGAGGGCGCAGCTCAGCTCCAAGTCCAATTGCCATTTTCAATCTTTAATTGCAGGGGGCCCAGCCCACCATCCCATGCGGGTATTGAACTGGCAACCTTGTTGCTGAGAGTTCAGGCTGTAAACAAATGAGCCATGCAGTGCCCCTCTGGAATCTCAAAGGCAGCTCATTGTCTTCAATCTTGGTGTGCACAGCTTTGCTCACTGGCCCCTGTGGGACTCGAACCACCAACCCTGTTGCTCAGACTTTGGACTCTACCAGTGGAGCCATCTGGCTGCCCCTAATGTTTCTATTGTTGATGGAAGGCAATACCTTTGGAATGAAACAGGAACTCAGTCAGAGGAGAGAGACCGGAAGGGGAGGCTGCAGAAGAGTGAGCTTAATCCCTCAGGTTTCATAGTATTGCCTGGATTCGGCTGCATTCACCTTAATTCAGTGATTGTGTTGGGTATGTTCACCTTTTCCTCTGCCTTGACCATTCTTTCACTTCCCTTCTCTTTTGTGCCAGAGGACTTCAGTCCTCAAGCTGTCACATGAGGTGCTGCAGAGCAAGGCAAGCAAATGCTTCTAGGTGCCTCCCAGCTAGGGGAGTCAGAGCTCAGGCAGACTGAGGAGGGCATCCACACCGAAGGACAGGGTGCAGTGGGAGACAGAGCCCCAGGCCAGTAGGAGGCTGTCCCTGGGGGTTGGGTGGGAGAGGCTACATGGCTCCGGGATTCAATGCTGAGTAGGTTTTGGAGGGAGGTCACGGGTAGGGGATACTTGAGCACAGCATGTGAGGCTGGCCTCTGTGTGGGGAGGATGCCCTATACTACGTGTGCCAGTTAAGTTCGGGAACTCATCCTAGAAAAAGTGCTATGTACCTCATCGCTGATAATCACTATGGTCACCTTCGAAATACTTCCCTAAGGAAGCAATGCTCACATGCCAGTGCCTAGTCCAGCCTTCAAAGCAATTTGGAACTCTTTTTCTGGAGTGGCCAAGGGAGCTGTCATCATATTACCCTTGATGTCCTGAGTGTCATCAAAATGTCGTCTTTTTAGTATTTCGTTTATCTTCAGGTAATGAAAGAAGTCACTGGGGGCCAGACCAGGTGAGGAGGGAGTGCATTCCAATACAGTTACTTATTCACTGGCTGAAAACACCCTTGCAGACAGTGGCCTGTGCGCTGGTGCATTGTCCTGATGCAAGAGCCATGAATTGTTGGTGAAAAGTTCTTGCAGCCTTTTCAGCACTTCCAAATAGCAGACTTGGTAAACTGTTTGTGCAGTTGGTATATATTCATAGTGAATAATCCCGCTGATGTCAAAAAAATTTTCGCCACATCGTTGCAAAACTTCAGGAACTTTTAATTGTCCCACCTCGTACACATTGGGTGTCATCATGTCAGTAAATAAATAAGGATATGGGAGCCACGACTCTCACTTTAGAAAGAGGAGCTTCTCATGTGGAAATAAAGAAACCTAGAACAAACTCTGAGATGTTATGCTGGAACTGGAGGCCTCTATGGAACTCGTGGTTTTCAATATACGTACGTGTTCTATTAGGTGATAGATACAGATGTACCTATGTATACCCGTGTGTGTGCTTGAGTGCGTACATACGTGTATTCCAACAGTTTTGGGTACCCCCACAATCCAATGGCAGTAATCACATGTAGGCACCAGATCCTGGTTTCTAAATACCATTCTCCACCAAAGACTGGTGCCTGGACTGGGGGAGGGCAAGGATACAGGAATCCGGCTCAATTTGTGGTGTGAATAATGAGCCTAAATTCAAGGAATGATGGGGACATATCAGAAGGATTCCAGAAATACCTTGAAGGGGCTCCCACTTGAAAGAGTGTAGACAACGTTTTTCGGCTCTCGGATATTATTAATATGTATCATCTGTAAGTTTTTTCTTCATTTAAAGTTTCTTGGGGTGACAATTGTTACATAGATTTCAGGTGTACAATTCTGTAATACATTATCTGTATCTCACCTTGTGTGTTCACCACCCAGAGTCACTTCTCTTTCCATCACCATATATTAGACCCCGTTTACCCTCTCTGAGAGCACCCTCCCCCCTTACCCCCGGTACCCCGTAAACCATTGTCTGTTTATGTGTTTTTGTTCCTTCATGTGTATGTATTGTTCTTTTGTTGTTTTCAGTTTTGTGTACCACATATCAGTGAAATCAAATGGTTCTCTACTTTTTCTATCTTATTTCACTTAGGATTATTATCTCAAGATCCACGCATGTTGTTGCTAATGGTCCTATTTCATCTTTACTTACTGCCAAAGAGTATTCCATTGCATATATGTATATACCACAACTTCTTTATCCATTCACCTATCAAAGGACACTTTGATTGTTTCCACCTCTTGGCCACTGTAAATAAAGCTGCAATGAACATTGAAGCACACTTGTCTTTATAGATAAATGTTTTCAGATTATGGGTGTAGATACCCAGGTGAGGGATTGCTCACCTCTTAAAAGTGCATTTCCCTCTTAGAACTGCTTTTCCTGCATCATAAAAATTTTCTTAGGATGTGTTTTCATTCTCATTTGTTTCTTTGTATCTTTTGAGCTCTCCTCTTATTTCATCTTTGACCCGATCCTTCTTTAAAACTATGTTGTTTAATGTCCACACAATTGCTGTTTTTTTTGCTTTCTTTTTGCAGTTGATATCCAATTTCAGAGCCTTGTCATCAGAGAATATGTTTGGTATGATTTCAATCTTCTTAAATTTGCTGAGGCTAGTTTTCTGACCCTATATGTGGTCTATCCTTGAGAATGGTCCGTGTAAATTAGAAAAAAATGTGCAGTCTGGTGTTCTACGATGAATTGATCTGTAAATGTCAATTATGTCCATTTCATCTAATGTGTCATTTAGGGCTGCTAGTTCTTTGTGTATTTTCTGTTTGGATGATCTATCCATAGTCATCAGTGATGTGTTTACGTCCTCTAATATAATTGTGTTTTGCTCAGTTTCTCCCTTCAGTACTGTTAGTAGTTGCTTGGTATATTTTGATGCTCCCTGATTGGGGGCACGATGTTGATGACCGTTATGTGTTCCTGATGTATGGTCCCCTTTATCATTAGTGTGTAGAATTCCTTTGTGTATTTTTCTTTGATCCATTTACCAGTTTTTGTCAATTTGGATTGTTTCTACTTTTGACTCTTATTAACAAAGGTGCTATGAATGTTTGAGTACAGGTCTCTGTATGGACATATGTTTTTTGTTTCTCTTGGAAAGGATTCCCTAGGAGATTTGCTGGGTCATGTTATAAATATATGTTTAACATTAAAATTTAAATGCCTGATATGAGGATGCCCCCTGAAGTTTTCTTGGGGTTGCTGGTTGTTTGATATATCTTGTCCCCTAGTTCACTGGTGATCTGTTTGTATCTTGGAATCTAAACTGTGTCTCCCGTAGCCGTCATGTACTTTCATCTTGCTTTTTCAAATCGAGACTGTCAATGTCTGCGTTTTGACTGGATTGTTTAATCTGTTCACATTTAATGATACTATTGATGTAGGTAGACTCCAATCTCCCATTATCCTTTCCATTTTTTCTGTGTCTCTTCTCTGTTTGTTCTTTGGTACCTCCTTTACAGCTTTCTTTGCATGGTATGGATATTTTGTAATGGAACATTTTGATTTCTTAAGTGATTGTTTTCACTATATTCTGTGAGTTACACTAGTTCCCATTATCCATGGGGAGTATATTCCGAGACCCCTAGTGGATGCCTGAAACCACAGGTAGCACCGAAGCCTACATACTATGTTTCAACTATACATACATGCACTTTACAGCTTCCGTTTGGCATATCTGGTTTGTCAGCAATCCTGCTCTTCCGATTTGGGGCCCTTGTTAAGTAAAATAAGGGTCACTTGCACACAAGCACTGTAATACGTCAACAGTCAGTCTGATAACCCAGACGACCACTAAGTGATTGTAGGTGCTGCCAGTCCCAGCATCCTTTTAGAACTGGACAAAGGGATGATTCACGTCGGTCGGGTCGGAGTTGATGGCCTGAGATTTCATCACACTTCTCAGAATGGTGCCAGATTTAAATGGCATGAATTGTTTGTTTCTGGTATTTACTCGCTGGCTTTCCCCCCCCCCCCCAATGTTTTTAACTACCGATTTCATTTCTTTAAAATATATTGGACTATTCACACCTGGGTGAGTTTTTGTAGTTCATGGTTTATGGGAAATCGATCCATTTCTTCTAAGATGTTCCATGTATAAATGTGGAGTTGAATGTTGTGTTATCATATTGCCCTTTTCAATTTTGCTGGGTCTGTAGGAAAATCACCGCTTTCGTTTCTGCTGTTGGTAACTTTTCTTCGCTCGCTCCCCTCCCCCCCCCATTCTCGATCTCCTACAGGTACATCAATGTTGTACATTATCTTAAAGAATGAATTTTAATTTCACTGAGTTTCTACCATTTTTTCTAGTGCAATTTTTAAATGTATTTGGTTTCAAGTAAAGTAAATATTACATATGCTTACCAGGAAATTTGAACACCATAGTATTGAGCAACCCTTTCCCTACATCAAAAGCCAGTGAGGATGAAGGTGAAAATTCAAAAGGGTGTGTCACCGTTGTGTAAATGCTTAGAATTTAATAAAACTCTATGGTTTGAAAGAATAGGAATGATTAAAAAAGAGCATGGTAGTCACACACTGATTGTTAATTATTAAATAAGTTTTGTTAAATGCCTGGTTATGACATTGGGTGTTAAAATCAGCTTTCAAGTGCACAATTGTATAATAATATGTACATGTTGTATTGTGAGTTTACCACCGAGAATCAGTTCTCCTTCCATCATCATACATATGACCCCCTGTACCCTCTTCTACCAGCCTGCTTCCTTACCTTCTGGTAACCATTAAACTGTTGTGTGGATATATGGCTTTTTCTTTCTTTCTCTCGATTGTTTTTTGCTTTCACTTTTATATCCCACATATGAGTGAAGTCGCATACTTCTCGAGTTTTTCTGTCTGACTTACTTATTTCTCTTAACATGGTAGTCTCAAGCTCGGTCGTGTTATCTGTCCCCAGTGGAAGTAGCTCATCTTTGCTTATAGCCGAGTTATGTTCCATTGTGTATATGCCTTCTCCATGAATTATTAATAGAGGTCATTGGAGTGGAAGCCGGTCCCTAGTGAACCAGGCTGCTGTGTAGGTAGCCTGAGATGGAAAGTGAGAAGCAGTGCTCTCCTGATCATGGATTTAAGATAAACAGTTCAGTAAAGTTTCTAGTTTTGTTATCAGTGCTCAGGGTCTCACAGAAACGGATGTGCCCCTTATTGGGACAGAGCAGGAGAGTATGGACAGGGAGAAAACAGCTAGAGAAGTGTGCCTGATGGGGAGATTGTAGCACTTAGTAAGCTGGGTAACAAGGGGCCTGATGGAAGATGGGGAAACCGGCGGGTACACACTGGACACCCCCAGAAGTGGAAGGCTGTGTAAGCAGAGCCATTAGAGTGAGGGAGCAGGACTCCTAGGAAAAGATGTTGAGGACATGAGACAGGGAGGGCTACAAAGGGACATCATGTGTTCATTTGTGTGTGTGTCTGTGTCTGGGGGCCTGTGATGGGCAGGGCGTGGGGTGGATTCTCTGATGCCCAGGGAAATGCCTTGGGCAGGGGGTGCAGC